>NC_035434.2:106415414-106722914 GCF_002127325.2 Helianthus annuus | reverse complement strand
GTATCCGCGTCCAAAGATAACAAATTAATAACTGAGTTAAGCAACTATGTGATTATGTGCTTATGTGTTCCCTTTTATGTTTTTGGTGTAATCCAAGTTTTTGTTATCCAAATCCTCGTAGAATCGTCCATATCATTCGTATAAGGGATTCATAGTAGGATATCCAAAGGTACTATATTAAATCCTCAATGGGCTTCTACGTAATAGTTAAGACCCATGGATTATACGGTACTATTCCAAAATTAGACCCCCTGAGTGGCCCAGTTAAACAGATTGATCCAAAAATCTGGTTAGGAATATCATGTAATGATATAGCTGAAAAGACTCCTTGGTGGTCAAATTAAAGTGATCATTTGTCGATTTAATTAAAAAGGACCCTATGGTAGTCTAGCCACACTCATTACAGGTTTGATTTTTCTTCCCCTACACATTATGATATGTACTGTGCGGACTGTGCAAGGAATTACGTAATTATGGACGCGTACATAATTATGGAATTTAGTGCACAGAAACCACAGCGAGTTTTGCCATAAGTCTAGAGTGAACCCTGTTCATTTCCAATTCTGATGAAGCACCCGTTGAAGAAAAATGAACTAGCTATTCATTTTTCACTTCTGAAAGAATATCCGTTGATGGAAATGAATATCCGTTTGATTATCCTTTCATTTCCGTTTCTGAAGAAGCAACCGTTGGAAATGACTCCGTTTGTTCATTTTCGTTTCTGAAGAATATCCGTTGAAGGAAATGAATATCCGTTTGATTATCCTTTCATTTCCGTTTCTGAAGAAGCAACCGTTGGAAATGACTCCGTTTGTTCATTTTCGTTTCTGAAGAATATCCGTTGAAGGAAATGAATATCTGTTTGATTATCCTTTCATTTCCGTTTCTGAAGAAGCAACCGTTGGAAATGACTCCGTTTGTTCATTTTCATTTCTGAAGAATATCCGTTGAAGGAAATGAATATCTGTTTGATTATCCTTTCATTTCCGTTTCTGAAGAAGCAACCGTTGGAAATGACTCCGTTTGTTCATTTTCGTTTCTGAAGAATATCCGTTGAAGGAAATGAATATCTGTTTGATTATCCTTTCATTTCTGTTTCTGAAGAAGCAACCGTTGGAAATGACTCCGTTTGTTCATTTTCGTTTCTGAAGAATATCCGTTAAAGGAAATGAATATCTGTTTGATTATCCTTTCATTTCTGTTTCTGAGGAAGCATCTGTTGAAAATGACTCATTCTGTGCATTTTTCGTTTCTGAAAATTTTCCCTCGAAGGGAAATGAATATCCCTGATCTTTCCTTCATTTCCGTTTCTGAAGAGTCTCCGTTAAGGAAATGACAGGATATTGCCTTGCATATCTTTGGTGGCTTTTTGACACAAAGTCACAGATAGACTCCTACGAATAAATTTCGGGACGAAATTTCCTAAAGTATGGGAGACTGTGACACCTGCGTCACCACGACCATCAAACAAATGCCAAACCAATGAAATATTGTATTTCATGCTTGGGATCTGTATAAATATGTGTATCTTTTGCACGTATCAATTCTTGTTCGATTTCGGGCTTTAAATCGCTTTCTGGAAGGTTATACGCGATCTGATGCGTAAATATAACCAGTTTAATGCAACAAACACTCCAGAATACTGAAATAGGCTTAACATACCTTAAATAACCATTACATAACTTAGAAATAAGTTTTGGATGGTTTGGTATGCCGAAATCAAGTTTATTCGCTTACAGGGACTAAATTCGACAAACTGCGAAAGTATGTCAATTTGTACTGTAACAGACCTTCCGGAACTTGATCATATGTTAAGTATGCCCTAAATATTCTTTACATAGCTTAGAAATAGGCTTTGAGGTGTTTGGTGCGCAAAAATAAACTTTATGCTCATTCAGGGACTAAAAGCGTCAAAAAGTGCTTAAGTTTGCATTTTCGCGCATATTTTACGTTCTGAATACTTCCGGACTTCCAAAAATTTATGTAAGCATTAAAATATTTTATTTTAGTGTTTGGTATGATAAATTCCATTCATCGCTTAATTTGGATCGTTTTTTTGCGTTCGTTACGACTCCCGTCGTAATTAAGCGAATAACGCAACCGTACGACCAAACGAACCGACATCCGTGATGTCTTTGAGCATATTTTAAGTTCCCTATACTTTAATATCATTTTAGAGCCTTGAAATGAGGTTAAAGGGGTTTAAAAGTGCCA
This sequence comes from Helianthus annuus, assembly GCF_002127325.2. Classification (NCBI taxonomy): domain Eukaryota; kingdom Viridiplantae; phylum Streptophyta; class Magnoliopsida; order Asterales; family Asteraceae; genus Helianthus; species Helianthus annuus. The sequence continues at coordinate 106,720,700 of NC_035434.2, read as the reverse complement.
AAACAAAATCAAGTTTTACAAGTGTAGGGACCATTTTTGAAATTTCTGGCAGATTCAATGAACCTAGTCCATTTTGAAGTGTTAATGGTTTTCACCCATGGTTTTGCAAAACCATGGGATGGTATTCAATGAACATAGTCCACATTAGGGGCTCCCATGGTTTTTGAAAACCATGTGCCCACATGTAAGGTCTAGATCAAATCACGTTTTTCGACGAACGATCTTAACGGTTCAAGAAAATCTATAAATACCCCTCACCCATTTCATTCTTCCTCACATTTGAATCTGATTCTACACTCTCTAAGTGGAAGTATATGCTTCCTACCTGAGAGTGAATCGGGTTCGAATCTTGCGGGGACCTTCTGTAAGTATTCTTTCGCGTTTTTCATTCGTTTTAGCGTTAAAGTCAAACTACGTTTGACTTTCTGCATTAACCAGTTTATGGTCAATGCGAAGTTCGTATGAACTTCATAACGTGAGCGTAATCACGATGGTTATAGTCCCTAGTAACTATACCTACTGATTACAACGTTATCTAGGCTCAGTGACGAGTCGTAGTTTCGGCCAAAATGCGTTTTCTCGCGTATTTTGTAACCAAACTACTCTAGGGTATTAAAACCGTTTGTTTTAACACCTAACCTGTTTTCTAACTTTACTAAACATGTTCTAGCATGTTTAGCTCGTCGCTTTTAGATTTGTGCTTGTTTAGGGTCGTAAAGGTAAGCGATCTAATCAATCGCTTATGCTTACGAACCCGACCCATTGGTCGATCTTTAGGATCCGACCAAACACATTAGGTGACCATAGTTGTATAGGGAATAACCTTCCGAGGTTATACCTTATGGTCACGACGTTTAGTTAGTTATATGATAGGTAGTTTATATGCCTTAGGTAAATTACCAAAATGCCCTTTTTACGCATAAATTCATTTTAAGTCTATGTAACGAAATTTTTGACATCTAAAATGATTTAACAACAATATTAAACATGTTAAGGCATATCTTGCTTGTCATAGGACTAGTTAGGCATTCCAAACGCGTTTTACGCAAACGACGCGTTAAAGTGGCGTAAGCTACCTAAACGGGTCGTAATGGGTCAAAAGCACTTAGGATAGGTTTCGTTTTAGTACGTAGGCTTTGTTAAACCATATTACATAAGTTCCCATACTTATTTGGTTTACGAACCCTTGTACTACCCGATCCTCCGATAGGTCCGTTTATTAATGTAGATACCTATATAGGTGCCGTTTGATTCCGTGATCTTCTAGCTTTGCTTGGTGGTTATCCTAAGACTTCTAAGCACCCTCAAGTGAGTACATAGACCCCTCTTTTACTGTTTTTCAAACATTTTGGGGTGAAACACATGTGCCTACTTGTTACTTTCATGATTTCATGCTTTTATATCATATACTTGCTATGTTCATTAGTACACTATTAGTACATGATTTCATTATGTTTTTGCTATGTATGCCCATTGTGTGCATACTTAGTACATCGTTTTACATAACATTTCATGCTATGTATGTTCATCATACTTAGTACATTTTACATCACATGCTATGTATGCCCATTGTGTGCATACTTAGTACATCGTTTTACACAACATTTCATGCTATGTATGTTCATCATACTTAGTACATCGTTTTACAAGACATCTTATACTTGGTATCATGCTATGTATGTCCATCCGTCGCATACTTAGTACATTGTTTGTGCATTCTTATCTATGGTTTGGTTGTTACATATTTCAATTGCCATACATGACATTTTGTTTACACAAGACTTGATTGACATTTGACAACGGTTTAGACATGGGCAATTTACATTGGTGGTTTATGTGGGTAAGTGATTTGAGTAACGAGACGTGTGTAATGTGATACAAGCATGGTGGATACGCCGCTGGTACTTCCTATATATAAGTGCTTGTATTATATTACATGGCGTGGCGTTATTTAAATCATTCATTTGGATTTATACATTTTTACACAAATAACATATTTTTCACAAGACATTGTTTTACAAAACAGTTTGTTTTATACAAACTCATTTTTACTTGGTTATTCATTTAACCTTACATCATTCTTTTAACTATATATATCTATCATCGATTTTCAAACGTTTTATAAAAGCAAACACTTAAACTGGATTCATGACAAGTTTTTGGTTAAACATTTTCTTAAACCTAAGTCATGGATCCTATTTTTCATAAAACCTATGTACTCGCCGGCATTTTTATGCTGACGTATTTTCACATGTGTTTCAGGTACAATAGTTGATGATATTTGATGATGATATTGATGCATGCTCACATAGGATTGGACGAGGCCTTAGTGACATTAAAAGATGCAAGAGTAGTTAATTTTTGTTATGTTTCTTTATTGTTAAGACATTGTACTCATTTAATTCAATAAAACGAAATTTGTTTAATCCATGGTTGTGAAACAATGATTCTGTTACAACACTCCCCGACGTTTCCGCCACGTTTTGTTGTTTTACGTGGTCGGGGTGTGACACTGATCGAACAGGCCAGCCGATCGGCTAGCATCTTGCCAGCAGATCGAGCAGCCCACTCGATCGGAGCTCCTGGCCGATCGGCTGCCACTTTCCTCTTTTGGGGCCTATAAATAGGGATGTCATTGTCACACTTTCCATTTTTGGAAAGCTCTGACCGAACCAGCTATCTTCTTCACCTTTTCTCAGATTTCTCTCAATCCCGGTAAGTTTTCACTCTAATTCTTGTACGTTTTTTATCATTACTTAATTCTACACCTTTCTATCTTTCAAAACTTGGATTCTAACCGTGAAATCACCAAGATCTAAGTGTTCTTGGGTGATGTCATCATGGTGTTCTTGAAGAACATCATGTTTTGGCCTCATTCGACTATGATTAGCTTAGATCTAACCGATTTCCACATAAACAAGTTAAGATCTATCCAAGATCTAAACATCCACAAGTTGTGAAGGATTGAAAGAAGGAATCCCAACTTTCTTTCAACTCTTTTACACTCAATGCCTTCAAACCGATAGAAACGGAGCTTGAACCGGCTAACTAATCATTCTAACAAGTTAAAAGGTTCAAGATTCGGATTCTATATACAAGGTTCACCGATTTCGGGTTAGACTCTAAACCAACGTTCCGAACCGTTCACCGGCCGGACTTGGGTGATTCCTGTCCGAGCCGGAGAGACGGGTAAGAACGAAGGTATCATAGTTCAACTCGTTATCAAACTACCTCGATATAATGACAAGTAACCAGACGACCAAGTGCTAGACGAAAGGCCGACCAGGTCAGACTTGCTGGCCGAACGGCTAGGCTGATCGAACAGCCCAGCCGATCGGACACACCAGCCGATCGACCGGGCCAGCCGATCGGCTAGCACATGACGTCTCACTTTTCCAAACTTTTGAGGTATAGTATTGACGAAGTAGTGTTCGATCGAATATGGCACTCGATTGGTGAACATTACTGTTCGGATCATGAGATACTATGCTTCAACACTTAATCGTTTTCACAACTCGTTCGTAGTAGGGAATGCCAGCCGATCGAACAGACTGTTCGACCGAGTGACGTTCAGTGGAGGACCAATTCTGAAGTTTCTAGCCGATCGAGTGAGCTAGCCGATCGAACGAAACGTTCGATCGATCGACTTGAAAGGTAAGAACACTTCAGTGTTCTCATATACTACAACGAAAACTTCAAAAGTTCAAATCCTCTAACACAAACACACCAGAGGAAGAAACAATCCACTCGAATGGTCCAGCCGATCGAGCCTACCGGCCGATCGAACAGGACTGTCCAACCGGACATACCAGCCGACCGAACAGCCCGTTCGATCGAACCTGCCGTTCGATCGACCAGCCCATTCGATCCATTTACACTTGTTTACCTTTCCGGCGTTACTTACTGTTGTGCTATCGAACTATTCAGGCTAATCTTACTCTCAGCGCTCCCTTCAATCCACAATCAATCACTGTGAGTATACTCGATCCCTTTTTGCTTTTAGCACTTTTGGGTGTTACATACGTTACCTATCAAATCACAATCAAACACAAACTATTTGAACGCTAACCAATTGCATGTGCCACTTGACTAAATGAATGCTGTTTATTATGTTTACACGTGGAGTGCTATCTACCTGCCTTAGCAACGTAGTACTATAGTTTGGACTCAGCACCCGTTCACACGGGGGTTGTTAAGGACAAATTACTTACATGGATTACGGTGTTAATCATGTATTACGAACCGTCTCGGACGGTCAACCCGCAGTCGTTGGTATCGATGGTCCCATGTCGATAATTAGCATGCATCGTTTTCCTCTGTGTACGTGCCTGGTTATGCGTAAACTATTCGAACTCTATATGCTATTATCAAACTTGTGTGCTCACATTTACATTTTATGTATTGACTTTATTTTAACATATGTGACAGGTAATTAGGATGCTTATCTGCTAGGAAAGCGAGGCTAGAATAAAGCTCTAGAGGCCAATGAATAGTTATAGGTAGTGGTCTACCTAGGGGTCTCTAGAAGCAAATAAACAATTGCCATGGAGCCGTTGGAGTTGTCCGATCCGGGGTCTCTGGCATTAGCTGTCTGTAGATCTTGTCCGGATAGGTCTTAATGACTTCAAGCAATACTTTTATTCATTTGGTTTGTAATAATTAAATCTGAGTTGTCGGAACGGAATTTATTTGCCTAGTTGTTTTCTATGATAACTTGATTATTTATTTGGGATACGGTATGGGACGTATCATTTAACTGAATTTGTAAGAATAGTTGTCGTGGAAACTTCTGGACAATCTGTTTCGCTCAGTGCCGCGCCCCGATGATTCCGCCATCGGTTGGGGTGTGACAACACCATTACCACCCCACCCCATCCATTATCACTCGAGTCAACTGTTAAATACAGAATAAAGAGTCAAAGACAACATTCAATTCAAACCTTAGCTCCTTTCTTACTCGGATCTTGTATCTCCGCCACGAACTTTCCCCATGGCTGCTGTCGTACTCCTCTGTAATGCTTCCGGTCAACAAATTCAGCTTTCTCACTCACCGGTAGCTGAAACGGATTAAACGATACAATTACAGACACCTTTTTGTTGCTGAAATCGTTTTTTTCCGGTGAAATCGGTTGAATTATCGGTTCTGATTTAGGTTCAGGTTCTGGTTCGGTTACGAATTCGCCTTATTAGGGTTTTTAATTGAGATAATAGTGATTGTCGGCTAGATCTGGTGGAGTCAGTGGCTTTTGATTTGGAGAAGGGTGGGGATAATGGTGGTGGAGTGGAATCCGGGGGATGTGGTGGTAGCAGGTGGTGGCCGGTGGGTAGCAGTGGTGCTAGCGATGGTTGGTGGAGGTGATGCAGTGGTGGCGATGTTGGTTTATGGCAGCGATGGTTTTTGTGTGTGTATAAGTAATTAGATCTGGCAATGGTGGTGATGGTGGTTCTGTATATAGGTATATATTATTATAATTGATTAAAGGCTTTTTTATATATTAATAGTTTGTTTTATTTTTTTAAAATTTAAGTTTTAATATATATATATATATATATATATATTATACATATAAAGGGGTAAACATGTTTTTGGATGAAAATGGCAAGTACCAAACTATTTAGTGTGAGTTAATGAGTTTTTTTGACGGAGTTAGGGTATATGATCAAAATGGCAACAAAGTGGAAAAGTCAGGGACCCAGAGGCGAAAAAAAACTATTTGGACTAAAATGGCAAATTAGAACAAAACTCAGGGACTAAAATGGCAATTTACTCATAAATTAACAACTTACATGTTTTCTCATAATTGAATGTTCATCATACACATCATTGTCCATCGATTCTAGCTGAAGCAAAACACAAAACTAAATCAGAAACTCTTTTCGAAACATAAGAAACATCTTCAACACATAAATATGTAAAGACCTTACATTGATATACTTTATTCAGATGATGTAATACAGAGTATACACGGACATATATATACATCTTATATGCTAACTTCCACAAAGGAGTTATCGAAGATGTTGGACGTGGGCTGAAAATTGGCAGAACATGCAGCGATAAAAGCTCAGCTCAAATAACTACTGCACCTCAAAAAAACCGCCAAATTTAGGGGGGTTATTTCAGTCAGGATTTATTGTCAGAATTAACCATCGAATTTGGATGACCAAGATCATCTCAGAACCGGTTATTTTTGTCAAAAATGAAGGTTTCTTCGCAGCAAACAATTTATTAATAATTGTTGCTTAACTGTTGTACAATATTGGAGTTTCTGTTGTATAATTTATTTTTCTTTAAAATTATCTTGACCTTTTATTTTTGAGTTGATTGGATGCAACCTTTTGGTCCGACTTCAAAGTCACAAACCAAAAAGTCAAATCTCTTGGTAAATTTAGAAATATTGATTGTAAAACTAAATGACAATCTTGCCCTCAAAACGTTTTCCCTTCAATCATTCGGTCATTCCTCATCGGGCTATATGACACTTTGTTTGTATTTTATGTTATTTATACAATTAATATTTATTTAAATAACTTTGTTGAGCTCAGAAAACAGGATATACTGGGTGATAACCTACTGACATAATAAATGAACGAATATTCTAGATAAATATTAGGGTGAACGGGGTGCTCCCCATGTGGGGAGTATTCCCACTTAGCCACAACCAATCAGGTTATTCCATGTCAATCCTCTCTTAAGTCCTCATTTTGCACTCAAACGTTGGCATCACTCCACTCACACAATTATTTTTTATAAAAAAAGAAGAAAAAAATATGATTGGTGGAAAAAGGGTGGACCCACATTAACAACCAATCACCCCCCTTCTCTCTCCTCTCTCTCAATCGGTGAGCACCCACCGAGCTAAATACAAACCGCGCGGTAAAAATTTGTTGATGGCGGTGTACCCGCACGGTGAGCACACTCCCTGTATGGGATCACCGAAGGTGCCCCGTGCACCCTTATGTGCACAAACCCATCACAACATGGTAATGTTGACAAAGAAATTAATATTAATATTTTATATCCTAATTTAACATATATATTCCTATATTTTAGGAATTAAAAATTAATATTTAAATTAAAATTAGTATAAAAATAAATTTAAATTTAATATTATAATTAGGTAGCATAAAAATTGTCATGTGACATTTGTTAATGAAATGTTTTATTAAAGTTTAGATTAGATATCTAGAGTGGAGATACAATAGGAAGTTTATTTGGCTAGGAAGGATAAGAAGTGATCTTGACCATCCATTAAGTTAATCAAGAGCTAAGATTAAATCAGGGAAATTGAAAGGAAGAAAAGAGGGGCGTGAGTTTGTTCAAGGGCATTCTAGTCAATCCAAGCCAATAGTTTCCCTCTCCTCCAATTCCCCCCATCTTTTAAACGTTAATAACTCTTTCATACGACATTATTTTTTTATAAAAATTGCACCAAAAAAACAAGCGTTTTTTTATCTTTAAAACGAGTATACTATTGCTATATTTAAAAAAAAAATAAAACCCAGTTGCGTAAAACGCAATAGAAAAACCACCAGTTACGTAAAACGCAATGAAAAAAAAACCTAAAAAATGACATTTTTCTAAAACGCAATGCACCAAAAACACAAAGAAATGACTTATTTGTAAAACGCAATGGCCAGAAAACACATAGAAATGTCTTATTTGTAAAACGCAATGGCCAGAAAACACATAAAAATAACATTTTTCTAAAACGCAATACACCAAAAACACAAAGAAATGACTTATTTGTAAAACGCAATGGCCAGAAAACACATAGAAATGTCTTATTTGTAAAACGCAATGGCCAGAAAACACATAAAAATGACATTTTTCTAAAACGCAATGCACCAAAAACACAAAGAAATGACTTATTTGTAAAACGCAATGGCCAGAATACACTTAAAATGTTTGTTTTCTAAAACGCAATGGACTGAAAACACATAAAAAAGTGTTTTACCTAAAACGCAATGCACCAAAAACACAAAGAAATGTCTTATATGTAAAATGCAATGGTCAGAAAACACTTAAAAATGACTCATTTCTAAAATGCAATGGACACATAAAACTGTCTGTCACTGTGAACTGTCTGAATTGTCTACGAATTACTGTCTTCGAAATGAGCCAATTTCTGGAAAATTAATTTTTCTGATGCGTTTTTAGTACAGCAATTTAATCGAAAAAAAATTTTCCGAGCTGATGTGTTTTTTAGTACAGCAATTCAACCCCAGCCAGGGGCTCTGCCCCTTGGACCCCGCCAGGGACTGCCGCCCCTGGGACCCCGCTACCGGGGGCTGCCGCCCCCGGACCCTCGCAAAGATAGTAAAACGCAATGACTAAATCAAAAACCCAGATCGTGAAAATGAAATTAAAGAATTTCTTACATAGATTAAAGCCGATTTCTTCATCAATTGACGAAATTTGAATGATAGAAACACTTATCAACGCTCCAATCAAACGAATCGAGTGATTATCTCCAAAATCACCGGAAAAAACGAGATTTTTTTATGAAATTAATCTGGGTTTTCTTCAAAAAAAGCTAAAGAACACGTTGATCGGGTTCTGAATCATTGATTGGTGATGAAAATCGCACTATAATGTAGTGATTATTGAGATAGAAAGTGAAGAAATAGTTAAAGATGGTGGGTTTTTGAATTTACTGTGTTTTGAAAAAGGAAGAAGAAGGAGTTGGATTGACTAAAATACCCTTTCTCTTTATTTTAAAATTTGCCACATATTATAATCCTATGGCTTTCTATCTTTCTAGCGAAAATTAACTTCCTATTTAATCTTTTCCCTAGATATCTATTTGTTTTCAATTATGTAAATGTCAGTCACCATGCTTACTATTTATCTCGCACACCATATCCCAAAAAAGATTTTAATTCCGCCACTCAAAGCAAAACATGATCTTAATATAACGTAGTTTTAGTTAAAACTGTTTAAATTCCATCAACTTCAATGTAAAACCGAAATAGGGTATTGTTGATCACCCACATAAAGATAACGAGTCCCCTCTTCGATCACCATCAACCCGTCTTCATTCGCGGTCCTAAAATGCTCACACGGGCTAATAACGAATTCGACTTCAGTTCTTTCTCCGGCATTCGTCTTCACACTCTCGAAACCCACCAACTCCTTCCTCGGCTTCCCATTCGCAACATCATTTCGCTTCACAAACATTAAAACCGCGTGTCTACCATCCATTTCCCCGTGATTCTGGACCGCCACAGTTGCTGAAAACTTGGCATTTTCACATGATTCGGTTTCTGTGTCGGTAACAGATGTATAATGAACTGAATCCGAGTTTTGAAGTGTGGCGCCCGTGCTTGAAAGTTGGGTTAAAGAGAGTTTGTTTTGTGTGACGGATACGAATTCGTATGCGTATTTTGTGTAGCTGAGCCCGTATCCGAACCGAAAAACTTTACGGCCCGTGTAGAATCTATATGTCCGGCCCGGATAGCCCGAAGACGGGTCTGGTCTCATTCTCATGTCTGTCATTGGTATCTTGACAAATTCTTTTGGGTACCATGTCATAGGTAACTTGCCTCCTGTAAACACAAGTTTACGGTTAGACCCGCACGCTTTCTTATTTTTTACGAAAAAGTCTTTAAACGTATTTTGGTACGATATGAATTTTTACCTGGATTATGATCACCAAAGATTGTTTCGGCAAGTGCAATGCCACCCGATTCACCGGGATAACCACCCCACAAGATCCCACCGATCTTTGGATCACGTTTAGCGAACGAAATATCCACCGGACCACCACAAATCATGACCAAAACCACCGGTTTCTTGGCAGCTTTAGCAACCGCGGTGATCAAAGCTTGTTGCTGACCCGGAAGCACCAAATTATCGCGATCAAAATCCTCCCTTTCCTCCCCTTGATCCAACCCCATAAACAAGACAACATAATCCGCGTTCTTGGCTACCTGAACCGCCTCGTTAATAGAAGCAGATGTACAGTTAACGAAGTTACACCCTTTGTGATACTGTGTGTTTTTCACATAACTTTGAAGGGCTTTGAGTGGTTCAATAGATTTGCAAGGTGGGCCCGCATAATTCCCGACAAGGGTATGTGCTGAGTTGGCATTCGGGCCTATAACGGCTAGTGATGAGATGGTGTTTCTTAATGGGAGGAGTTTAGCAGAGTTCTTTAGAAGGACAATGCCGCTTCTTGCAGCCTCGAGGGCTAGGTCTTGGTGCGCTTTGGAGCAGACCTGGTTCGGACCGATAGAGCCGTATGGGAGTGAACTTGGGTTCCCGTTGAACAAGCCAAGTCTCATTCTCATAGTGAAAAGGTTGGTAAGGGCTCGGTCTATGTCTGATATTAGGAGTTTCTTCTTTTGGACGGCTGATTTTGTGTGGTTCTTCAAGTAGGAACCACAGTTGACATCCATGCCTGTTATTTTTTTACACAATAAGAAATTGGGTTAGAATATTAAAATTGAGGGTGTAAACGAGCCGAGCCACTCCTAAGCTACTCGATATGGGTTTTCCAAAAGCTTAAAATGAGCCCCAGCCTAAGCGTTTATTTAATAAGCGAGCTCGATCAAGAGCTTCACATACCGAGCTTAACTAGGCTCCTGTGTTAAACGAGACTATTATTTATATAAATATAATGTTTTAAAGTTTATATGATAAATATCATATATAAAATTGTGATAAAAAACTAGCCCAACCCATTAAAGCGGTATGTGAGTTGGGTTAAGAAAGTCGTGAGGCAGTTCGGTCCCGCTGATACAGACATGAATAATACAAATCAATATTTATAAACCATAATCAATATTATGAATTTTATTATATACATACAAAGTTATAATTATAAATGTATATAAAAATAATTATATATGTATATATATGAAACAATTAAATATTTAATAAATAATAAACTAGCTGAGTTCGAGCGGTAAAATTATTAAAGCGCCAATTTCGAGCGTTAGATATAGAGCTCAAAAACGATTCGAGCTCGAGCTTTGGTGAGTTTGGACTCCGTTCGACTTGTTTACACCCCGAGTAAAAACGAAAGAGCCTTGATACGAGTGGCATATTTGCAAGTCTACATGTCAAAACGGAGTTACTTTTGGTTCGGGTCGAATTGGGTGGTAAAGAGTGAAAATGATTAAATGAATTCTATTACATAAAAAGAAGATATATATATATATTTAAAATTAGCCAAAAAACAAAAAATAGAGCAATTATTGAAAGGGTCATGGGTTATGTGTATGGACCAAATGTCTAGCATGTTGACTTGCCATGCACAATAGGTGGACCAAACAATTAACATGGTCCAAATTGTCAACAAAAAATGCCACCGACATAAACAACGATGATAGATAATACATGTGATCGGATATGTTGGTATATGTTTTGTCTCATCTCTAGTAGTGTAAGTTCGAAGTTGGAACAGTAAAACTTACACCAGATGTGAGATAATAAAACAAAGAAAGAACAGATCTGATACGTGTTTAGTTCTATAATATAATAAAACCTATAATACATCCGAGATAAAAGATAAAACACGCAGAATTAGATCTCACGCTTGTATATTACTATATTATACAATATAATTCTATGAAGCATGTGAGATGAAGATGAAACATAGAGAGTTGGAGAATAGATCTTATGTCTAAGTTCTATAAATGTACCAAAGTTGTACAATTTACCATATTATATATACTCGGGTGACAACTTGTAATTTTTTTTGTTTTCATTTTTTTTCTTTTAAATTACTTTATAATAAATAAACTAAAAAAATTCAAACAATTATATTTAATGAAAAGTTGTAAAACGACATAGATACCTGCTTTAAGCACTTCTGCAACTGCATCTTCTGGTGTTTCGGCATATTTATGAACATCATATATGATGGATACTGCATCACAATCTGATGTGATGTACCTGAACAAAATCAAAATATAATATAATAGCATTAATTAACAATAATGGGCAAATAAGTAACCTATCTATAATAATATTTTAAATTTAGTTTTTATATTTGTAAATATGAGTTTATATGATAACCATTAAACATTTGGATTAAAAAAAATGATTCGTTTGGTTTCTAATTATTTAGTAGTTTTATGGTTTCTAATGAATTTTTTTTTTTTTTTTTTTAGAATGGTAAGTACCCTTGAAAGCCCCATTGCTTTCGAGCAATGTTGGATAAAAGATTATGATCAGCACAGTTTGGGACTCCATTGACACGGTTGTAAGCGCACATGATTCCGCTGGCTTGTGCATGTTGTATGCAACTTTGGAAGGGTGGTTGATATGTGTCCGCAAGATCTTGCTTTGTCACCTGTTTTTACTTATTATATTACAAATTCGATTCGATGAATAGTAAATTATTCTAAAGAGAATTAAATACACACATTGTAAAGATTTTGATAATGCTATTTTATACAAAAGTATCTAATTATAGTCATGGCCTCATGGGTTGTGGCCCGTAATTGTTTTTATTCACCCAAAATGGGTAGTCAAAGTTTGTTTTTCTCTTTATAATTTAAAATAAAATAATATAACTTAAAAGACTCCAAAGACAAAAAGAAACCACCCACTCAAATTGCAAATGCACAAAATCCGGTACCAAGCATCAATTATTTTATATTTTTATTACACAAAAGTATAAATTATATATACATTTCAATCACACATCTCAAGAAAAAAGAATAATTTCTTAAAAATAAGATTTATTTAATCTTTGATTTAAAATATTCTTTAACGTGTCTTAATTAGTTAATAGGGTTTATAAAAACCGTTAGAAACCAAAGTAAAATAAGCCCGGGTCGGTTAATCCTGATTGGTTTGATATTTAGGTTTAACAGTTTAGACGACTGCTTGAAACTTAAAAATTACCTTGTAGACCGAATAAGTTGTTTAACTTTTACGTTTGGATGAAAATGGCAAAAATCCCAAAAGTGAAGGACTATATGGTACAAAAAAATTGTTTTGGATGAAAATTTCAAACATACCCAAACCTTAGGGTCCAAGGACGATTTTGGCAATTTACTCAAAATTTTAATAAAAATGTCAATTCACAAGCCGACAAACCATTAAAATAACCAACCCAGGTGATTAGATTTTGCTGTTTTTCAAAACCGTAACTGGTGATTTGACCCAAAATTTTCATCAAACTCGACTTAACCAGATCATGAACACTTTTACACAGAGTACTTCCATAATAACGTCATATAAGTGTGTTGAAATCTGGAGGTTATAAAAAAGCACACAATAAAAACTATAAGGGGGTGAAGTGAAAATAAACTAACCTTAGCATCATAACCAAATCTATTAACACCTTTCCAATGATCCAAATCATAAGCAGTGAAATGTTTGCAACAAGCAGAAGCTTGAAGATGTCCATCTTTAAGCCCTCCACCTTGAAAAGTGTCACCTTGCACCCCTCTAACATAAGAAATTGCATATTTGCCACTAACCAATGGATCTTCGCCAGGTGTCTCTTGACCTCTACCCCACCTTGGGTCCCTAAACACATTTATGTTTGGGGCCCAAAATGTCATCCCATGGGCTTGCCCTTCATTATATACTGCCCTTGCCTCCAATCCAATTGCCTAAAATAATAAATAGTATATATTTCATGTTTAGATATTGTTTTATAACAAATACATAAATATTACATATACATACACTGACCTCACTTAAACGTAAATTGTGATCAGATATAATTAAGCAGATAAAAAATGGATAATGCAGTGTAAACGGGTCAAGAATCCTCTAAGTTACTTGAGATCAACTCGCTAAAAACTCTAAGCAAGCTTGAGCTTGTTTAAATAACGAGCCTAATTTCACTTATCGAGCTCGTGAGCCTATTATTTATATAATTTTTATTTGATATATATTTATATATTAATTATTATTATATACAAAATTAATAAATGATGATAATAACATATACTATGATATATATTTATATAATAGTCATTATTATATACAGAATGAATAAATGATGATAAATTTAACTAAATAACAAATAAAAATAACATATAAATTTAGCTAAATAACATATACTATGATAGGGGGCTGCTAGAATGAAAACCACCTCGAGTTGTAAGAACCGCGAGAACTACACCCCACGGGTGGGCGTTCACCATGATTTTTTTTACAACTAGATGTGTGTATTATAAACACAGCCGTAAAAAAAAAAATTTAAACGCCGCGGCCGAGGTGGTAGTTTTTTACACCACAAGTTTGGTGTTTTTAATTTTTTTTCTTTTTTCTTTTTTTTTTCACCAAACTTGTGGTGTAAAAAACTACCCCTCGGCCGCGGCGTTTAAAATTTTTTTTTACGGCTGTGTTTATAATACACACATCTAGTTGTAAAAAAAAATCATGGTGAACGCCCACCCGTGGGGTGTAGTTCTCGCGGTTCTTACAACTCGAGGTGGTTTTCATTCTAGCGGCTCCCATGATATATGTTTATATAATAGTCATTATTATATACAGCATGAATAAATGATGATAAATTTAACTAAATAACAAATAAAAATAACATATAAATTTAGCTAAATAACATATACTATGATATATGTTTATATAATAGTCATTATTATATAAAGCATGAATAAATGATGATAAATTTAACTAAATAACAAATAAAAATAACATATAAATTTAGCTAAATAACATATACTATGTTATATATACAAAATTTAAATTATAAATGTGTATAGAAAATATGTAAAACTGTATATAAATAAAAAAAAAAATTGTACATAAGTTAATTAAAAATAATAAACGAGCACAAGTTTGAAAAATACTCTTGAGAGTCGAGCTCAAGCTTATATAAATAAGCTCGAAAAGAGCGAGCGCTCATACGTTAAACGAGCCTAGCTTGGGTTCGGCCCGTTTACGCCACAAGGCTAAAACATGTACCTGCATTTTGCATTAAGTCCACATGATTTATATGATTCTTACTATTATTTATACAAAATTTGTTTTGAATTGAATAAGTGAACATAAAAATGTTTGTTTATCCATATCTATATGAATACCAAAATATGCCTAAAAAGCAAATTACTTTATTGAAACAAAAAAAGTGCAGCCATTATTAAGGAACCAATTACGTGAATTGAGTATATATTGAATTTAATCATTGAGAAATAATTAAAAAGAAAAATATAAAAATGTGAGCAGTGAATCAAGTGAGCTCACCTGACCGATTCGATACCAGAGTCCGGCATCAAAGGAAGCTGCAGTAAGAATAACTTGTGGGAAACTAGTAGCCGACTTAATAGTGCCATTGAAGAAAATACCATAACCGGAGTTAGAAACGCCGTGCAAAGCCTCCGACCACCACTCGTACGCCGGGATACCGAGTCGGGGAATCGCCGGCGCAGTGTTAACGAGTTGCGAGATCTTCTCGTCGAGTGTGAGGCGTGAGACCAGGTCTTTGACTCGGGCGGAGATGGGGAGACTGAGTTTGCAAAATGGGTATGATTTGGTGGTGGGTTTGGACGAGTCACAGGCGAACGGTGGCTGAGTTGACTCAGTGAGTGTGACTGCTCCGAGTGTGAGACATATGAGCAGTACTATACTACTGGGTCTCATTGTGTGTGTTTTGAGCTAATAGTGGTTGGAGAAGGGGAGATATAAAAAGGGAATGGAAGAAAAAAAGTAAAATGCCCTTTGTTTTTTATAACATTTTTGTTTAATTTGATTTATATGTGTGGATTAAGATGAATCTAATTTTTGGTTTCTTTAATGATGATTATATGTTTATTAACATTAACAAAAGAGTTAATAGCCAAAATGGTCCCTGAGGTTTGCTCACTTTTGCCACTTTAGTCTAAAATCCAAAATTTTTAAATCTGGGTCCCTGAGGTTTGCATTTTGTTGCCATTTTAGTCCAAATTTCAAAAACTTCCTTTTTTGACTGTTGCAACCAGCCTATTTTGTCCTTTTGTGCAAGAGTATTTTGGTCATTTTTATGAGTTATTATAACAAACTCAGATCAAGAACCCAGAATACCCTTGCGAAAAGAACAAAATAGGCTGGTTGCAACAGTCAAAAAAGGGGGGTTTTTGAAATTTGGACTAAAATGGCAACAAAATGCAAACCTCAGGGACCCAGATTTAAAAATTTTGGATTTTGGACCAAAGTGGCAAAAGTGAGTAAACCTCAGGGACCATTTTGGCTATTAACTCTTAACAAAACTATTAAACTTTAACTTTAGTATTCTAAAAGTACATCGAAGAACTAACATCTTTCTAGAGCCAGTCTCACCAGAGTCGGCCCTGAGAATTCGTGTACCATGTTCGAGCTCGAAAAAATGTGCCCTTAGGCCTTAACGAACTTGGGTATTGGGCTAATTAAATGTCTAAACCTAATGCCAAAGGGGTTGATCATAACTAATCTAAACCATAAAAATAGTTTTGTAAGGGACCCTATGTTAGTGTTTGTATGGTGTACCCTATTAAAAAAATATTTTACATATACATATCGGGTTTTTTTCATAAAAAATGTGCCTCTCGAAATATCAGGCCCTGACCGGTGGTCCTCCTCGCCCACCCCCAGGGCCGGCCATGGGTCTCACCTCCATTAGTATAGCATTTTTATGAAAAGAAGGCAATATTATGACACTTCTAGTGTCATATTCGCGTATCCTGTTGAAGCTCGAAAAAATGTACCCTTAGACCTTAACGAAATTAGGTATTTGAAGGTCTAAACTTAATGACAATGAGCTAATAACTAATCTAAATCTTAAAAATAATTTTGTAAGTGGACCAATGTTGGTGTTTATATAATAACGAGTAAATATTATCCCGCGCGTTGTCGCGGGATGCTTAAAAGCATTGAAGCCACACAGATGGTCCATGATAACAACAGTATTTCCCAAACTTATATTATATCTCTCTCCCTTTTCTATTTCGTTTTCTGCAAGTCTTATATACAAAATTTAAAATGTCTTCATGCAACTTCTGGATGTTTGTAGTGGTTTAATTTTCTGTTACACAACAAAACTACACATTGACACATTTCACATGGTAGAACAATAGAACTGCATATTGAAATAAACCAAACCTTTCATATGAACTTTGATCTTTTACACATCATTGGTTTCAAAAGACAAAGTGAAACATGAGATTAATTAAGCATGGTATGCTAAATATAACTTTTCCCCGGCGTTTCAACTCCGCACCACCGTCAAATTCCGTCACAGCCCCATTACTCTGGAACCCGAGGGTCAAAACATATTTAAACGTCGGTCTGACCGGAATGTCCGTCAGCCTAGGGCCATCATCCATCCTTTGCTCAACCTTCGCCGTTGACGATTCCGACACCACCATGACTCGGTTGCGGAGTCAATTCTACAACTTGTTACGCGACGCGTTCACTAAAACAGGTTTCATTATGTGATATGTGTTACGATTTCTCGTTGCTGATGAGAGTGGCAATGCTGAGGGCGGCATTTAATTTTGCCGAAGGTTAGATGCTGTCGTTACGAATGGAGAATTGTTTGATTTCAGTGGATTCAATGGGAAGTTTTGCTTTACGTTTGCGCCGACGGATTTGTCACTTTGATCGTCGGTAATGTCCAACAGGAAGAGACATATGTCAGTTAATGACGAGGTGTGAGCCGGATCGGCTAACCCGGCCCGGTCATCACCTATTATTTTATTACAAATACTTAATTGCACATGTTTATTCTAGAATGTTCCATTCTGCATGGATAAATCACGTAACCAAATCCCCAAACTTTTGGGAAGATCATGCAAATCCCTAACTTATCGGAGCCCCTTCCTAAGTTAGGGGAAACCCTAATGGTTAACTATAAATAGAGGTAAACATCAAAGGTACGATTCATTCTGTTCTCGTTTACTCTCTCTCTACTCATACTTTCTTTCTCCCAAACCGAGACTTATTCTCACGCCGGATGGTGGTTACAGGAATAACCCCATTCCTGTAACGAGTCCTAACGGTGTTCTGTTTTGCAGTCAGCTTTTCGGATCGCCAAATAGTTGAAGTCCTAGCCGGAGCTTACCTATAAGGTCAGTGTTTCTTCAGTTAAGATATTAGTAAATCGGTTCTCAGTTTTTCGCCCATCTAAAAATTCTAAACCAAAATAGATCAAAATGCATACAAAAAATCAAACAAAAACATATGTAATCAAGAACAATTCCGGAATCCGTAACTGTCACCTCTTCCTCTCCGGCAAGTCGTACCGCAGTCTGTTCATCTTCGGCAATTTGTATTTGCGGCCTCTTCGTTATTATGTTCATCATATGGTTACAGATTCAATCACGCAATTTCACATCTAAATAAGATCAAATTACACAAAAATCAAACAAAAACACATATGATGAAGAACAAAGTACAGAGAAAAGGACTATAGATACCTTGGAATATATGAAGCAAAACAGGGACAAATAAGAATAAAAGAGA
This sequence comes from Helianthus annuus, assembly GCF_002127325.2. Classification (NCBI taxonomy): domain Eukaryota; kingdom Viridiplantae; phylum Streptophyta; class Magnoliopsida; order Asterales; family Asteraceae; genus Helianthus; species Helianthus annuus. Next base: position 106,702,294 of record NC_035434.2, on the reverse strand, counting down.
AGATTTCTTTGGATTGTTGTAGTAAATTATGATGGATATGAATCTGAATATATGGCATCTTGCCCAACGTTGATCTGAAACGCAATAACCGTTGATGGAAACGTTGTTTTCCAAATAGTTGCATAAAAGGGCGCCAACAACCTATTGTTTGGATATTTGATTAAGTACACGTCGATTCACAAATGAAAGGGAATGTGCTGCTTCAATTTGTTATGCTTCACTAAGGAAAAGGCATGTGAGGGGAAGTTTGGTTGGTTTTTGTATAACAGTATATGTATTATATAATAAATAAACATTAAAAGCGGTGAATATCATTCCTTTGTGATTAAGGTTTTTAACCAACGTTCCCATTCACAACTTAAATTCATGGAATGTTTCAACGAAAGGGTACAACGTTTCGGAAGAGATGGGCACTTTATATAGATTAAATTATATAGATTAAATTAAAATCGCACCCTTTTCTTTTAGAGACATGTCTTTTAACTAAAAAGACATAACTTAAGTTGATAATTGCATGAGGGTATAATATCTACACAACAAAGTGATATAATACATGGGATGAATCATGAATGGTAAGTTTAGTTGCATGGTCCGCATTGTACATTGTTTGGACGCATGCCTTGGCACATGTAATTTGAAGTACCCTAACACGTGCAAATGAAATCATGTCCCTTGCTTTATGATTTTATCTACATTGTTTTTCTTTGTTTGCAAATCTAGCATATCATGGGGCTCTAATCACGTGGTTTTTTGTCAATTTCTAATTAAAATATTTAATGGAGTAAATTACTAAAATCGTCCCATACGTTTATTCACATTTGCTAAATTAATCTAAAAAAAGTTTTTTTCTCATAAGAACCACTGAGGTTTCAAAAAAGTTACTAAATCCATCCAAAATGACTAATACTCTTAACAATGTTGTCGTTTAGAGCTTTAAAGGTTTGAAAGGACAAAGAACACCCATATGGTTACTTTTGATCTGTAACGACTCCATTATCCTTCGATTTGATCATTAGTTTGCTGACTTCTGATTGCCTAATTGTGTTTTTAGGGGGAACTACTTAGAACTTGTGTAGTGTACTTACACAGTGATTGTTCTTAGGCCAGGCGGGGCGGATGAAGTTCAACGCGTTATGGCTATTTTCAACGCGTGGGTTTTCCGTGATGACCACCGCCAGCATAAGCTTATAACGCGTGGAAGATGCACGCGTGACAAAAATAACGGCGTGATGGCCAGATTGTGTGTGAGAAATTGTTGGTTGGGGGGAAATTGTTGGGTGTGGTGGTGAGTGATGACCATTGCCACCAAAAAAGGTTGTGAGTGATGAAAAAATGGTTGATGACATGGCGGAACTTGATTGGTGCTTGTGAGTGATAAATTCTATCACTAGTGAACCACCCCCTCCCCTTATTCCTACATTTTAGATTCTAAGGGTGATGAAACAATGGTTAACCGGGCAGGGTTAACTCACTGGTCTCGTCAAGAAGGGTTAATCCCTTCCTCTCGAGGATCGCTGGCTGGATCACCGGTGGGTTGATCTCCTGCACAAGGAAACAAACCGTGACTCGTAACAAGGAGGATAGGGTGGGGGGTGCTCCTTGTTACCACTCTCCGGTGTAAGAATCAGTAATTTGCTTGGGAAGCAAAGTATGATAGTAGTAGTAGTGAGAGAGTTGTCAAGAGATACCTCAAACCTGGTTTGGGGTTGGTATTTATAGCCGAGGAGTGAAGGAGGAGGATGATGGACGGACTGACGACGTGCTGCACCTTTGCAGGTGTGTCAGGCTTGTCGGTTGTGGATGTTACGCCACGTCAGTCCGTTGCTTACGTAGCCCTGACAGGTGACTGCCATTGGTGACACTTGCACTGTGGTGTCAGTCCTACTTGTTGAGCGTATAGGGTGCGGTGCGAGCCGCATCGCTGCCTGCGGTAACATCTGATGTTATCGCGTCTCTTGCTTGTGATCAAGAAATACGCGAGATGCGGTGCTGGCCGCATCGTCGCCTGTGGTGACTGTTGCTGTTATCCAGCTTCCTTGTATTGATAGAAGTGTTCACTGGACGCGGTGCGAGGCCGCATCGCTGTGAATACTTCCGTTTTCATACACCAGATGTGATGCTATGTCGCATCACTCTACCGTTCTCATGTTCCAGGTAAGTCCTCCTCCATCACTAGACAGATTGGATTCAACCCTTGTGTCGATGCGTTCTCGCATGGGCACAAGTAGGTTGTTGGCTAGTGGGGGTTTTGATAAGGGTAATGGTCACTCGCGGTCGATGCTGACGCGAGATCTGGGACCATACCCCTTCAAGTCCCCCCAGTCTAGTGTTGCTGCCATGTGCAAGTTGCATGTGGGAGGAGTACTGGACTATGGTGTTTAGAAGGTAGTTTGGAGTCTGGAGAAGATCCTAGACCATGTGGATGGTCTTTTCTGTTTGTAAATCAAGCTGGAGGTCTGGAAGGGTCATTTGACGCCTCTTCCGTACCGGTGAAAATGTTTCGTCTGATGCGAAATTCTCAGCCTTTGGCTGGTTGCCACCTGTTGGTGTGCCGAACCAATTGTGGGAATTAGTTGGAGGAAGTGTACAAACTTCGAACCAATCTCTGAGATGGTGGTTGAAGGTGTGCACAAACTTCGAACCAACCTTTGAGGTGGTGAACGAAGAAGAGAGCGTGCTGCTCCCATGATTGGATATCTAATGATGATTCCTTTCGTGGGGTGTTCATGTTCTTCCAATTAGCTCTCAAGTAACCGCACGTCCTTTGCGGTTACCTCGTTGCTTGACATTGTTGGCCACGGTTGTGGGAACAACGTTGGGTACTTGCGTCATTGTTGGCCATGTTTGGTCGAACAATGTGATTCTGGATAACGGTCAAATAAACATGGTCATAGGCATGGTAATGCCTACCATTGTTTATTCTATCCAACTTACAAGTAGGGTAACAAAGTCATAAGCAGACTTGTTACCGCTTGTTCGATCGCTTGTTGTTCGACAAGGGCTCGTATGATCATTGGGGATCTCGGCCGCATCTCTTCCTTGGGCACCTTCCTTCACGCTCCAATACCGAGGAGTTTTCCTTGAAGTAGTTTCGTTCCTCGATGTGGAGTTAGTTGTGGCTCTTCCGTAGCAACCGTTTGCGGAAGCTATGGTTATGTCCGCAGCGACTCGTGAGTGTCTGCGGTTTTGTCGCCCCATATTCGCTTGAAACGGGAGTGTTGCTCGGATGTGGCTCTTGAAGGATCAGGAGTCAGGGTTACTGATGTGCGCGCGCGCACATTCCATTCCTTCTTCTTGTTAAAGAAGTTGTTCATGCACCCTCTGTGGTTGTGAACCGGACCGGAGGGATTTGAAGCTTGAAGAGAATGAAGGCAATACGGTTTACCTGTTTCTGAGATGCGGTTCAGTCCAAAGAACAACGTTGGTTCTGAGTATCTGACACACCTGAACGGGCTCGTGTGTGTCATTGCCGCATATTCCACGTGTGCTCGTGGGTAGTGCGGACAGGTATTATACCCCCCTTATAGTGTGGAGATATATATTTTTGCCTATTTTTAGGGGTATGTAAAAAAAACGACATGCGGTAAGGGTTATGGTGCGGTACCAGAGAAACCGCATGCCGCTTGTAATTGGATAAGGTAGTCGCTTTTTGTTGCATACGTGGCTGATCTCACGTGTGAGTTGGTGGAAGTTGGTGAGATCATTCTGGCATGTGCTGAAATGAAAGGACATTTGCACTGCCCGAGGCATTAAATGCACTGTAGCAAAGAGTGTAAAGGTCTCTCTTGTCAGGCGCTGGGCGGCCACGCGCGCGTGATAACCGTCAGCGGAGACGGTGCTTGACACATGGTGTCGCGTAATTCGTTCTTTTTGAACGTGATGATTCGTTTTCTCCCTCCGCATTAATTGCGATGGGTATATAAGGGGAAACCGTTCGTGGTTTCCCCTCACTTGTTCGAAATTTCAAAAATTTGCCGGTGAGAGAAACCTTTTCTTTGTCTTCTCCGACGATATTTCTTGAACTTCCGGTGAGGTTGATTTGAGTTTCTCGAACTCGTTCTTTCTGTTGTTCATATTTCTGATGGCTGAACCCTCGAATGTACACAATGTGGAGGGTGAAAACCCTGAACAGTCTGTAGTGGCGGCTGATGAAGACGAAGACGATGATGTTGATGTTTCCGGTGGTGGGTTACCGGTGTTGAAATGGTCGAAGGGTGGTTTTAAAATCCTGATAACCACCGTTCAAATGGCCGACGAGTGGGATGCTACTTACCCACAAGAGGGGGATACCGGTGCCGACGCTCCGGCCGGTTATATTACTTTGTGGGCTGATTTTTTCACCGAAGGCAACCTTAGGTTGCCGGTGACGGTGTTTGTTGCGGAGGTGTTGGAGTATTACCATCTCCATATCTCCCAACTTAGTCCATTTGGGATGTTCCGAATCAGGAACTTTGAATATACTTTCCGTGCCCATGGCTTGCCCATTACTGTTGAAAATTTCCGGCGATTCTACCAGTTGACGGTGAACACTGGTTTTTTCTCTTTTACTCAACGGCATGGGAGTTTAAAGTTGATAACGCCTCCTAAGGGTGTGACCGGCTGGAAGAAGAAATTCTTCTATGTTAAGGCCTGTGTGGTCTATGCCAATATGTCCTTCCGGAATGTCAATGTTGGCGTTACTGATGAGGATATTCCTGTCGCCACCGCAAAGACTGTGGATTGGTTCTCTAGGCTGCGGCCTATTGAACTTAAGAAGTTAGATAACAACCAGCTGTGGGTGTTGCGGATGATGCTTACTAGGCCGGATAGGAAGGCAAGACCCGTTCTGCGGGAAAAGAGTGGTGGTAAGTCTGTTACTCTTTTTTGCTTTTCTTGCTTCATTATCCTTGTAGTAATATGCATGCATGTGTTGTATCAGCGGATGCGGTTGGCTTGTGGAGGATGTTTGAGCCCGATTTCGAGGGCCAAGTTGAGCTGATTCCAGTTGAGTTACGGCAAGGTTTTAATCTAGAAATTGTTGGTAACTTCCGTGTACCCAAACATGATGTGGTGCAGGCACCTGTGCCAGAAGGCGCAAAAGGTATTTTCTTAGTTGTACTTGTTTTCCCAGTTCGTCCTTGTAATTTGTTTGCTTGATTTCTCCCATGCAGCTATTCTTGCGGACTTGGGGAAGTTTGAAAAGCGCATCCCCAAGAAGCACGTAGAGAAGAAGCAGGTGAAGAAAACCACGCGGGGTCGTGGTAAGGGGAGGGCTGAAGGCTCAGTTGTCCCTCCTTCGGTGTCTCAGGCTGCAGGTACCTATCGATCCTGTTATCGCAGATATACCGATTATGTGGTAGTATCTGATACCCTTAAGGGTTTGGGTGTTCTAGGTAGTGGTGCGGCTGCAAGTGGAACTGCTGCGGGTCCCCCCGTTGTTGGTGAGAAGAGAGAACCAGAGCAAAAGGCTGTTGGTTGTAGTGAACCGAAACGTCGGAAGCTGCAGTCTAAAAGGGCTGCTCCGACGCAAAAGAAACCTGCGGTTGCTGCTGGTGAGTATAACTTTTTTCATTGTTTTGCATGCACAACGTATTGGATTAACAGTTATTGCTTTTTGTATTGCAGAATCCCAAGAGGCAGGTCTTTCATTTTTTGATTTCCCTTCGTCTCCCGTGCATACCGCTGCTGCGGACGCGGAGGTGCCGACGGAGCCTGCGGTGCCGAAGGAACCTGTGGCACCTTTTGTTCGCGATCCCACCGTGCAGGTGGAGAAGACGGTGGAGAAGACTGCTTCCCAGATTTTTGATGCTGTGTATTCCTCTGACAATCTAATCTCTCCCAATGAGGGTGATGGATTGGACTTGAGGTTTTCAGATGCTGGGAAACAAAAGTCTGATGCTGAGGTGCGGCAGCATGGTACTGAGCAGCAGAAATCTTCTGCTGGTGAGAAGGTTACCAGTTCTTCTTCCGGTGGTGCGGGTTACGAAGGACCTCCGATTCAGCCTGGAGAGTCTGAATTGGAGTACTATTACCGCACCTACACACAGGATCGAAGTACAGCTTATCATCGACCCCCCTGGTCTGTTATGCAGGGGGATGATATTTCGAACGATCCTTCCGCGTGCAGGGAGATTTTGGGTGGTCTGGGCACCCCCTTTGAAGTTGAACGTACCCGTGCCGCACCCCGTGAGCTGCGCATCAACCAACTTTCTACCATGCTAGTAGGAAGTTCCATAGTGGCGAACGCCATTTTGGAAGACTACAAGGTGTTAGGCCGCAGGGAGGAGGAAGCTGCTCGCTTGCGGGCCGAAGCGGAAGAGTTGGTTAAGGCTGCTCGTGCGGGTGCGGAGCAGCTTGAGAGGGATAGAGCTGCTTTTGAAAAGCAGAAACAAACCTCGGAGTGGGCTGCCACTGCTCAGCTGAAACAGGTTCGTACTCTTGCCACACTCCTTTCTGATGAACGCAAGAGTTGGAACGAAAAGTTTTCCAATGAGCGCAAGAAGTGGAATGAATCTTGGGCTAAGCAGAATGACAATCTGTTTCGTGCTCGTCAGGAGTTGACGAATGCCAAGGCAGCGAACGTTGCCTTGGGCAAAGAGAAAGCTGCAGCTGAGGTGATTGCGGTTAAAGCGCAGCAGGCGGAGGCCGGGGCCGTAAAGGCGCTTGAAGAGGCCAAGGAAGCGGGGGCGCGTGCTGCGAAGGCCCTTGAGGAGGCCAAAGAGAGGGAGAGCCGCTCTTCTAAGGCTCTTGAAGAGGCGAATGCTGAGCGCACCCGTTTGGATAAAGTTGTTGCCAGCCTTCAGGTATGATTCGTTACCTCTGTTTGTATATTTCTCTGCCTTTTGAGAATATTTACTGAGTAAACTGTTTTCTGCTATTTGAAAGGCTGAAGTTCAGGCCCGGGAGGTCGCGGTTACAGACCTCACAGCCCGCGTGACTGCAGCGGAAGAACGAGCTAATGCTGCTGTTGAGGCCAGAGATGCTCTGACCTCTTCGTTTAACCAACTGGAGGCTGACCGTGAATGGATGCGGAGTCACGGTATCGCGCGTGTAAGTATCCCTTGCCTTTATATTTGCTTGGATTAGTATCCGAGTCTTATCATCCTGTTATTGCAGATTGTTCAGGCTATCATGGATGCACCTGAGACCGCAACTGGTTTGGACTTGGTCAAGGAACGTGCCCGCGATGCCGGTTTTAAAGCTGGTTATAGCCGCTGTGTTAGTCATATGAACGTTATGTCTGAAGGCGGTTTTACCGCAGAGCGATCCGGGTTTCGTGATGTGGACACCGAAGGTCGCCTTAACGCGGCTGTAGCCTCCTTTTATGATACGTCCCTCTCGTGTGTGGAGAAGTTGGACGAATGTTTAGAGGCTGCGGATTACGTTGACCGGTTGCGGATGCTGTATGCCGATGCAGAAGAGGAAAATCCCGCTGGCGGCGGCCAAGACGACGCGGGTACCAGTGGTACAAAATAGGGTTTAGGTTGGCTAGTGTGCCCCCTTTTTTGCTTTCCTTTTGTAAATGTGGGAAACTCTATGTAAATCCATTAAGCATCGCGTGGGTGCTTGAATTTTTTGAATATAAAGTTTGTTGTTCAATTTGTACAAGTGTTTTTAATTCTTGCATGTTTGAACGTATATATGCGGAACTTTACCCATTTGTGAATGGGGTCAAGTATACTCCATACCTTTGTCGTATGAGTACGCGTTAATTCCCTTATTTACCTTTTTAGGGTTTAGGAATTGTGTAAGTTTTGTAAAAACTTGTCTATCCAGCCGGATAGACACTTGATATTCTGCCTTTTGCTGGCCTATTACAATATTTGTGTGTGGTTGACACTTTGTGTGGGTATCGCGAATGAAGATTTTGCCAATCTGTTTTTGCGGATACCGCAAAGTGGAACACGCATTTGTAATAGTAGTAACAAACAATATTGCATTGAATCGTTCGTTTATTTAATTGCAAATGGCCTGCGGCCCGATAGGTTACATGAAAATGTAAAAACATGGATTACATGTAACAACGTCTGAGCTGTTGTGCGTTCCATGTACGTGTGATAGGTTCGCCTTCTAACGTTTGCAATTTGTACGCGCCTTTTCCCAAGACCTTATTGATGAGGTAGGGTCCTTCCCACTTGGGGGCAAGTTTTCCTGGGCGTTCAGCATTAGATGCTTCATTGTCACGGAGGACGTAGTCTCCCGGGTTGAAAGTACAAACGCGGACACGCGAGTTGTAGTACTTTTCCAGTTTGGATTTGTACTTAGCCTCATTGATGGCAGTGTTTTCACGCCTTTCTTCCAAAAGGTCTAAGTCGATCCTGCGTTCTATACTGTTGTCTATTTTTTCAATAGCCAACATTCTGGGTGAAGGGAGGCCTACTTCCGCGGGGATCACCGCTTCTGAGCCATAGACTAGGCTAAAGGGTGTTTCCCCATTACTTGTTTTTGGGCTTGTGCGGTGAGCCCATAGGATACTTGGGAGTTCATCGACCCAGCCACGCCTGGCTGTTCCCAACCTTGCTTTGATGCCCTCGACTAGACTTTTGTTGATACTCTCAACTTGGCCGTTTCCTTGCGGATGTGCCACAGATGAGAATATATGTTCAATGTGTAGTTCTGCTAGCCATTTTTGAAATTCGTCAGCAGCAAAGTTGGTGCCGTTATCGGTAACGATGCACATTGGTAGACCGAAACGGCAGATGATGTGTTCCCATATGAATTTTCTTGTTATCATAGCAGTGGTTGAGGCGAGCGGTTTTGCCTCTACCCATTTTGTGAAGTAATCAACCGCTACTATGATAAATTTGACTGCACCTGGTGCGTCAGGGAAAGGTCCCACAACGTCGATTGCCCATTTCTGGAAGGGCCATGCAGTGGTGACCGGGACCAGGTTGTTTTTGGGGCGCAAAGTTTTTGGAGCTTGTCGTTGACAGTTGATACATTTGCGCAGCTCTTTGACGGCATCCAGGTGCATGCCGGGCCAGTAATACCCAACATTCATGATTTTGGCCACTACCATGCGTGGTCCTGCGTGTATGCCGCACATACCCTCGTGTATCTCTCTGATGAGGTATGTGGCATCCTAGGGGTTAACGCATCGTAGTAGTGGCCCTAGGTATGATTTGCGGTATAAGATACCGTCTCCCATTTGATAATGGCACGCTTTGTATTGTAGCTTGCGTGCCTCCGATTTGCTTTCGGGAGTCACACCTGATTGCAAATATGCAATAATTGGTGTCATCCACGACGTTGTCCCGTATTGGATGACGTTGACCTGGCGCAGGGGTACTGAAGGGTTTTGTAGAATTTCGATACGTATTTCCTTTGCCAGGTGTTGGAAACTGGTGGATGCAAGTTTGGAGAGTGCATCTGCGGATTTGTTTTCACTCCTGTTAATATGTCGGATATTAAACGAAGTGAACTTTGATGTTAGTTGCAGGGCTTGCTCGAGGTAGAGGATCATGATATCCTCTTTAGCGGCATAGTCGCCGCGTATCTGTCCTGCAACTAACAAAGAGTCGACGTATGCTTCCAGGTGTTGCACGCCGAGTTTAACTGCTAAACGTAGTCCTTCCAGTAGGGCTTCATATTCGGCCTCGTTGTTTGTGCTTTTGAAATCGAGGCGGATTGCATACGTAAGCTCTTGACCATCGGGGCTGACGAGTCGCAGACCTGCGCCCGCTACTTCCTCGTTGGAGGCACCATCGGTGAATAGTGCCCAGGTTTCTGAGGAAGATGGCGTTGGTGCAGGGTTTTGTGCTTCTTCGCATTCTTGGATGCGATTCACCGGTACTTCAGCGGCGAAATCAGCTAAGATTTGGCCTTTAATTGCGGGGCGCGGTTTGTAGTTCAGCGTGTGTGCGCCCAACTCTATCGCCCATTTTGCTAATCTCCCAGAGATGTCAGGTTTGGATAGGATCGGGCCGATCCTGTAATTGGTTAGCACTGTGATCACATGATTTGCGAAGTAGCGTCGCAACCGCCTTGAAGCGTGCACCAATGCTAACACCAACTTCTCCATTATTGAGTATCTCGTCTCTGGGTCGTTGAGCATCTTACTGATATAATAGATGGGTGTTTGAACCCTCTCCCGCTCCACTATCAATACCGCACCCACCGCGTTGTCCGCGGCGGATAGGTATAATATGAGTGGCTCATCCTTGCGTGGTGCGGTTAAAGTTGGGAGTTGTATCAAACACTCCTTCATTTCCCGGAAAGCGTTTTCGGCCTCTGCGGTCCACTGGAATTGTTCTTTCTTTAAACAGTTCCGCAGGGTCTTGATGAAAGGATAAGACTTAGCTGCATGGTTGGCTAAAAATCTGTTGAGTGCTGCTAGCCTGCCGGCCAGTCGTTGCATATCTTTCATCGTTGAAGGCGATGGCATGCGCTCGATCGCCTGAACTTTCTCCGGATTCACCTTAAATCCATCTTTAGTCACGATGAATCCAAGGAATTTGCCTTCTTCCATTCCAAACGAGCATTTCCCTGGATTAAGCTTTATGTTAACGCTTCACAGAGTCTGGAATGTTCTGTCAATGTCTGTGAGCATGGTATCCTCTTCCATGCTCATGACGACTAGGTCGTCCATGTAGATTTCGACACTTTTGCTTATTTGCCAGCGGAAAGTGTCATTTATCAGTTTTTGATAAGTTGCGCCCGCGTTGAGCAGCCCAAACGGCATTTTTGTGTAACAGTAATTCCCGGTAGGAGTCCGGAATGCCGTTTTATCTTCATCCTTAATTGCCATTTGTACTTGATGGTACCCTTTGTAGCAATCGAGGAAACACTTCCATCTGAATGGTGCGAGATTATCGACCTTTTCGTCGATTTCTGGAAGTGCGTCACAATCCTTGGGGCAGGCTTTGATAAGGTCTTTGTAATCGACGCACATGCGCCAGCCCCCGGATGGTTTTTCTACCATGACCGGGTTTGGATAACCAAGTCTGGTATTTTACTTCCCGCAGGATGCCTGCGGAGAGCAGTTCTTCGACCTACTCTTGCATCGCCTGGTTTTTAGCGGATCCAAGGTGGCGTTGGCCTTGGATCACCGGCTTGATATCTGGCAAGGTATTCAAGTGATGTTGTGCAATATCACGCGGGACCCCTGTCATGTCTGCGGGTGTCCATGCGAAAATGTCTTGGTTCCTAAAGAGAAGCTGCTTCAGGTGCGCTTTTGTGGTCGGGGACAAGGCGTGACCCAATGTAACCTTTTGTTCTGGGTATCTCGCGTTGAGAACCCATTTCTCTGGTTGGTTGTTGGGGGTGGGCCTTGCGACCTTGGTCGGACGTAGCTCGTCCGTCATCATGGCGTCTCTTCGTGCGTAGATTATCGCGACCCCCGATTCGGTTGGAAAACCGACAACAGAGTGGTGGACGGATGTAATCATATTGAAATCTCCTTAGGATTCTCTCCCGAGGAGTACGTCATATCTGGAGGTGTGAGGTAAAACCATGAAATTACCTCTTCTGTTCTTGTGTGCCTTCCGCTGGTAAGACGCACAGGAAAAGTGATCTGTCTCAGGGGAAAGACAGTTTCCCCTTCGAACCCAGCCAATGGGTAATCTACTGCTTGCAACCGATCTTTGTCCTCCTGGTCAAACTGGTTGAAGCATTGTTCGTAGATTATGTCAGAAGTACTACCCGGGTCGATGAATAGACTCTCGGTGTAGTAGTGTGGCAGTTGGCCTGTAATAACGACGGCGCGCCTATCGCGCGGTCCGCCTCGGACTTTTGGAAAGACGACTTGCTCGTCTTTCCAGTTATTGTCCGGCCTTCTCGCCGCTTTGCGCGGCCTACCTTTGCCTCCGTTGATCATGTGGGTGGAGGCCACGTACATGGTTTTCTTTCCGGAGGAGGTACCTTCGCCATGAGGGGTGATGCGCTTGGTGGGTTTTTGTCCACCTAGCAAAAGATGTTGCAGTTTCCCCTCTTTTAAGGCTCGCTCAATCTCCAGCCGGAGACTGATGCAGTTGTTAGTGGTGTGGCCCGAGTCCTTGTGATACTCACAGTAGAGTGTGAGATCCTGATTTTTCTTGGACTTCATTGGTTGGGCCGGTCGCAGGAACTGCGGGTCCGCAAGAAGGACCTCGCTCGGCGACATAGTGATCTCGGTCCAGTTGCGGTCTCGAGAATCTTTCTTTGACGCCCGGTTGTCCCGTTGGGCGTTATGGTTTCTTGGGTCAAACGGATTGGTTCGCGGGAAGTATGGTTTAGAAATACTGTCGCGATTTCCCGCGTCCCTGTTGCGTTTGTTGTTACGCTTGGACCCTTGGTAGGAGGTTTCGGCTTGGGGCTGTGCCTTTGCCAGGTGCGGTTCAAGAGACCGTTGCGTCTGGGCATATGTCTTGACCGCGGTCATGACATCTTCCTATTTATTAGGCAAGCCCTCCTTGCCAGAGATGGTCATGACCATCTGCTTGTCCCTGACGGCCTTGATGAAGTGGTTCCATGCCATTTGGTCTGCCACGTCACCTATCTCCAGGCACTCTTTGTTGTAACGGACGACGAATGCTTCGATAGATTGGTCGTCCCTACGCCAGATATTCATTACGTCCATCGAATCACGTTCGTGGCGTCGTTGCTGGCTAAAATGGGCGAGGAACTTGGCGTGCAAGTCCTCGAATGATTCTAGTGATCCTACTGGCAAAGAATCGAACCATGCCCTGGCCAGGCCCGTGAGGGTCTGGGGGAAAAAATTACACCAAGTGGGTTCATCCCACTGGCCATTGCACCCCGCACCCATGAAAATGTTCATGTGGTCGTCCGGGTCGGTCGAACCACTGTATTTCCCAACATTTAATGGGAGCTTTGTTGTAGTGACATGGGCGCGGGCAATACGCGGGGCGAATTTCGAGTTTTCGGCCGCAGCCTTTGGTCTGTAGGGTTTATTCTCAGGGCGCTTTGCAGCCCTGAGGTATGTACTGTGGGGGTGAGTGGGAGGAACATAGTTGCGTCCTCCCGGTCTGCTGCAGGTGTCATGGGAATCCCCACAATATGTACGGTCGTCCGGGTCGGTACGACCATACCCTTCGGTGTATGGCTGTGGGCCCAACCGGCTCTGAATTTCAGAGCCATGTCGGGATGCGGATCGTTGCCTGTACTCAACGTAGGGACCTAGGCGGGTATGCACTGGTCCCCTGGTGTGGGACCCGTATGCGGAATCATTCTCGTTGATTGTGTGGACCGAACAGTAAGATGATCCGCGGTCTTCACGTCGGCTTCTCGAAGCTGGACGTGAATGTGCCCTGCCTGCGTATTGTAAAATACGATCGGCGGGGGTGTGCGGTGCTGGGGTGGGACCAGCTTGTATCTGCGCTTCCGCACAAGCGCGGTTGTATGTTGCTGTCAGCAAGGCTGCCTGCTGGTCGTACCAGGCGTGAACGTCCATGCCTGGTGGGATCACAGATACGTACTGTGATAAGTCATGTCCAAACGTAAGGGAGGGACCCCTTTGTGTGGACGTGCCGATGTGTCCGGGTTGCGATGTTGAGGGATTCACCCCTACCGGACTTAGATTTGTGGGATTTTGGTTATCCCCAGTGTTGTTTTGGTGATCAGTCATGATCGTGAGAGAGGGAAAATGATGGTTTGAAAAGTGCTAAGAGTAGCGGTGGGCGCCAATGATGAAACAATGGTTAACCGGGCAGGGTTAACTCACTGGTCTCGTCAAGAAGGGTTAATATCTTCCTCTCGAGGATCGCTGGCTGGATCACCGGTGGGTTGATCTCCTGCACAAGGAAACAAACCATGACTCGTAACAAGGAGGATGGGGTGGGGGGTGCTCCTTGTTACCACTCTCCGGTGTAAGAATCAGTAATTTGCTTGGGAAGCAAAGTATGATAGTAGTAGTAGTGAGAGAGTTGTCAAGAGATACCTCAAACCTGGTTTGGGGTTGGTATTTATAGCCGAGGAGTGAAGGAGGAGGATGATGGATGGACTGACGACGTGCTGCACCTTTGCAGGTGTGTCAGGCTTGTCGGTTGTGGATGTTACGCCACGTCAGTCCGTTGCTTACGTAGCCCTGACAGGTGACTGCCATTGGTGCCACTTGCACTGTGGTGTCAGTCCTACTTGTTGAGCGTATAGGATGTGGTGCGAGCCGCATCGCTGCCTGCGGTAACATCTGATGTTATCGCGTCTCTTGCTTGTGATCAAGAAATACGCGAGATGCGGTGCTGGCTGCATCGTCGCCTGTGGTGACTGTTGCTGTTATCCAGCTTCCTTGTATTGATAGAAGTGTTCACTGGACGCGGTGCGAGGCCGCATCGCTGTGAATACTTCCGTTTTCATACACCAGATGTGATGCTATGTCGCATCACTCTACCGTTCTCATGTTCCAGGTAAGTCCTCCTCCATCACTAGACAGATTGGATTCAACCCTTGTGTCAATGCGTTCTCGCATGGGCACAAGTAGGTTGTTGGCTAGTGGGGGTTTTGATAAGGGTAATGGTCACTCGCGGTCGATGCTGACGCGAGATCTGAGACCATACCCCTTCAAAGGGGTTGGTGTTTAATGTAGGTTTCTTTGTGTGTAGATGATGATTCTTAGATCAGCCAAATTTCATTAGCGTTTTGGTTCAAATTCTTTTAGGAATTAAGCTGAATTCTCTCGTTGCCAATTATAATTAGACTTTAATTGTTAAAAATTATCATGTGAATGTGGCATTGCTTTATGAAAGAAATTGAAAATCAGAATTCATTATGGATTTTGATGTTGAATGGACTTCCTACAAACGGGCAACTACCAGCACCTTATTTTGTATGTTATTTAATGTGGTGGCATGTAATAATCATTTAAAAAAATGGTAAATTAAATAAATTAAAAGAATGATTAAATTACCCCTCTATCAACTTAGTATTATTAACAGTATTAATCATTTTGGATGGATTTAGCAACTTTTTTGAAACCTCAGTGGTTCCTGTGGTTCCTATGAGAAAAAAATCTTTTTTGGATGGATCTAGCAAATGTGAATAAACGTTAAAGACGATTTTAGCAATTTACTCTATTTAATGAAAACATACCGGAATATCTAAATATGAAATAGGAGTATTTGTTATGCAGCGTGGAGAGGGACTACATCGGAATCACAGGTGTGGAACCTGTTGCGAATCTTGAGATTTCTGATCGGGGGTCGAAAACGTACACGCTCAAAAATTTCTATAAAACGGGGGGTTGAAAATGTATACACCCAAAAATTTCTATACGAAAGTTACATACTCTCCACTAAGAGTATGCGTAGTGGGGCTTCATATGGCGCCATTTTCTCTCATAACTCCCCCATAACGCCCCGAACACCACTACGGGCGGCGTTATGAGGCAAAAAAAATTGGGCAGCGCGATATCCATAGCGGCGTTGTGGAGGGAGGGTTTGAAACTTGGACCAATAAAAAAAAGGTATTGTTTTTATAATTAATTAATAATATTGAAAATTATTAAATAGGTAATGATGGGTAGGGGCTTTATGACTACGGGCTCTAGTGATATAACGCCCCATAAAGCCCCCGTGTGACGTGGCACGACACGTGTCGCATAACGCCCTACAAGGGGCTTTATGACTACACATGGCCTAATGAGCGAAAAGTTCGGGGGGTCGACCGCCCCCTCCCGTACCCACTATCCTACGCCCTTGCGTGGAACACGGCTTTCTAGGGGTGTGAAGGGAGCACGGTGATGGTGATGGTGCAGGGGAGGAGATGTGTTTAATTTCTTATATTTTTTTTAATTAACATACAAACCAAAAAAAATTATATTAGTTAATATACAAACCAAAAATCACCCTGCTAGGTGAAACCATTATATAACTAACATAACTTTTTTTTCATCTTTCACCCCACTAAAACACAGTCTAAAAAGAAAACAAGAGTACAGAGGAAAAGAAAATAAGAACCAATCACCAAATTTAACTCATAAAGATTAGAAGCACGCGTCCTGGGATGAACACCCATTTGACCAACATTGAGGAATTCAGCGTTGAATAGTTTAAGACCCATTTTATATCTATACATTTTATATCTATACAATTCCAAGATGGGGGAATACTGCCAGGCAGCTGCCTGGCACTCCCCCATTGGACTAACACTTTTTAAATTTTATTTTATTTCCCGTTTAAAATTACGCTTTCGTCCTTCGTTTAAAAATACGCTTTTGCCCCCAACTCAAAATAAAATTATAATTTTGCCCCTAGCTCAAAATTACGTTTTTGCCCTCGGTTAAAAAACTCATTTCTAATTTTGTTCACAGTTTACAATTACGGTTTCTCCCTTCGTTTAAAATTACGGTTTTGCACCCAGTTAAAAAAATTTTGGTTTTCCCTCTACCTTAACTTTACGAATCTGCCCTCAGCTCAAAATTACGTTTACATCTATACAATTCCAAGATGGGGGAATTGCCCCTAGCTCAAAATTACGTTTTTGCCCTCGGTTAAAAAACTCATTTCTAATTTTGTTCACAGTTTAAAATTACGGTTTCTCCCTTCGTTTAAAATTACGGTTTTGCACCCAGTTAAAAAAATTTTGGTTTTCCCTCTACCTTAACTTTACGAATCTGCCCTCAGCTCAAAATTACGTTTACATCTATACAATTCCAAGATGGGGGAATAGTGCCAGGCAGCTGCCTGACACTCCCCCATTGGACCAACATTTTTTTAATGTAATTTTATTTCCCGTTTAAAACTACGCTTTCGTCCTTCGTTTAAAAATACGCTTTTGCCCCCAGCTCAAAATAAAATTATAATTTTGCCCCTAGCTCAAAATTACGCTTTTGCCCTCGGTTAAAAAACTCATTTCTAATTTTGTTCACAGTTTAAAATTACGGTTTCGTCCTTCGTTTAAAGTTACGGTTCTGCACCCAGTTAAAAAAATTTGGTTTTCCCACTACCTTAAAATTACGAATCTGCCCTCAGCTCAAAATTACGTTTTTTTCCCACAGTTCAAAATAAAATTACGATTCTTCCAACCCCCCCCCCCCCCAGGCTCAAAATTATGATTTTGCTCTCAGTTTAAAATTATAATTTCGCCTCTAGCTCAAAATATAATTACGATTTTACCCTCTATACAGACATACATGTTATGAGAAAGCAATATTCGGTTTATTGCCCCGCAACGCGGGCGGGGCAAAAACTAGTTTCCTACATATACAAAAACCAAATGAAGGAATAGTGTCGCGCAACATCAAATGGAGGAATAGTGTCAAGCAGCTGTCTGGCACTCCCCTATTGGACCAGTCATTTTATTGTTTTATATTCGTTTTAAAGTTACGGGTTCGTCCTTAATTTAAAATATTTTTTCGGTTTTGCCCCCACTTCAAAATAAAATTATGTTTTTATCCCTCGCTCAAAATTACGATTTTGCCATCGGTTCAAAATTATGATTTTATCCCTAGATTACAATTATATTTTTGGCCCCTGTTCAAAATAATTTTTTCCTTTTCTCCCAAACTAAAACTGACGATTTTGCATTTCGCCCCGTTTCAAAAATTATGATTTCGCCTTCAGTTTAAAATTATGTTATTGCCCGGTTCAAAAAAAAAGTATGCTTTTGCCCCCCCAATATAGTTTTGTCCCCAGCTTAAAATTACGATTTTGACCTTAGTGCAAAATTATATTACGATTTTGTCTCTGGTTTAAATTTATGGTATTGCCATCACTTTAATTTTTGACAAATTACGATTTTACCCCAGTCAACAAATACAACTTTGCCCTCAGTTCAAATTACAGTATTGCTATCGTTTTAGTTTTTTTTAGCAAAACTATAAAAGTGTTTTTTCTAATTGGTTGACTGGATTTAATTTTTTTTCCATGTCAATGAGCTGCCTAACACTCGCTCATTAATCCTGACAAACTACAATTTTGCCCTGAGCTCAGAACTACGGTCTTGTCATCGTTTTAATTTATTTCCTAACAAAACCATAATAGTATTTTTTTTAATTGATTGAGGATTATTCGACCATCGGTCCGCAACGCGGACAGGGCATCAACTAGTTCGACAAACATTAAGAACTTGGCCTTGAATACTTTAAGATTTGACACAACCTATGTTTTTTTTCCTGGCCTCCTCGAGAACAATGCTTTGAAAGCAGTACGTGCAGAGTGTTGCTTACTATAAAAAGAGGCAAAGGTACCTTTGTATTAAGTAGTGGCGGATTTAGCCCACGAATTCAGGGATATTAAGCAGTGGCGGATCTAGCTCACAAATTCAGAGGTATGCAAAAAAAAAAAAAAAAAAACCGTGCAATCATCAATAATAAAAAGATATCGTCATCTTCGTGTTTTCATAGCTTGAAATCATTCCATTACATGGAAACGTTTCTTTTTTGCCCGCACAAACTATTGCATTGTTCAAATATTCCGGGCCCAGTCGATTGCATAAATCCGTCTTGACAAGCTTCAATTCAGAGGCGGCCCGAAGGGGGTGCGGGGTGGGCGACGGCTCAGGGCCGAAACCCTCCGGGGGCCCATGGTCTAGTGGTTCCCATATCACTTTATTAGCAATTAGGTCTTGGTTTCTAATCTTGATAGCTTCATTTTAGTTGATTTTTTTTATGTTTGTTTTTTTTGAACGGCAAACTCACTTTATATATATATATATATATATATAAGGGGCCAGCAAGAAGCTGAGAATAAAACGAAACAAACCGAAATCCAGGAACGCAAGACAAAAAATTACAACATAACAGAGATCTCAAAGGACTGCCAGTTATCAAAAGGCGGGACCGTGAGCTTCGAACAGCTGGAGAGCCAAAGAAAAGCATCTTCTTTAATAGCCTCCACCGATTTGGAAATCGGAATAAAGCGTCCTTCAAAAATCATCTCGTTTCTTGCTATCCAAATCCTCCAAACTGTGGCCAAAATAATAGTATAAACAATCCTCTTCCACTTTTTCCCTCCCGGCCGGTTCTGAATGTACGAGACAAATTCGCCCTAACTTGGAAAACTCCACAGGAAAGGGAATTCTCATCCAAACCAACACATTCCACCAAATGCTCCTAGCCCATAAACAGTTAACAAATATATGATCCGGGTACTCCTCGGCTAGACCGCACCAAGAACAGGATACGTCCGATGAAGGAACACCCCTACGGGATAAGCCAACCTTTGAAGCAACCTTACCAAGCAAGGCTCTCCACAACAGAAAGTTAACTTTCGGTGGAGCCCAATTATTACAAGCAAAATACCAGGATTAGACTCGACACCCCTGTTCGACGACTCAATATCCAATCGCACTTGTTTAACGGAGAAAGTACCAATAGGATCCGATCGCCATTTCCAAGACTCTCCGTCTAGAACCAGCTTATCTTTTAAATTTAAGCCAACTTTGGCCAACGACGACTCCACTGAACCGATATCTTTCCACAGCCCTGGGATGGATTTTTTGAGGGGAATTACCGCCGAATTTGAAGACGCATTACCTCTATGAATCGAATCGACCATCGAAGCCCAAAGTTGATTAGGATGCGATTTTAACCTCCACCACCATTTAGTAAGCATGGCAAGGTTAAAACTTTGAATTTTTCCAAAGCCCATCCCTCCCCGTTTTCTAGCTTTCATAATAAAATCCCACCGAATCCATCTCAACTTCTGTCTCGAAGACGATTTACCTCAAATAAAATCTCTTCTAATCTTTTCTAGCTTCTGAATGATACACTTTGGAGCCGCAAACAATGATAGAAAATAGGATGTAAGACTCCCGAGAACCGACTTAGCGAGCGTCATACGACCCGCGAAGGAGAGATACCTAGCTTTCCACTTGGAAAGCTTCTTCACAAATCTGTCAAGAACCGGTTTCCAGTACTTAGTTCTTTTCATATTCGCCCAATAGGTATTCCAAGATACATAAAAGGGAGCGAACCCGTTTCACAATTAGCCACCTTCGCAAGCGAGACAACTTCTGAATCCGGGACACCAATACCATATAATTTGCTTTTACTCCTGTTGACTTTAAGACTGGTGACTAGGCTTAACCATCTCAAAAGACGATTTAAAGCCAAGACATTATGTTCTGACCATTCGCCAATAAATAAAACATCATCCGCATAACAGAGATGGGAGATATTAGGGCCGCCGTTAGGGAGTTGACACCCATGAAAAAGATCCAAATTACACGCCCTATTCATAAACATACAAACAATCTCCATAGCTATGATAAAAAGAAAGGGGGAAAGCGGGTCACCTTGTCTTAAACCTCTTTTGAACTTGAATTCCCTTGTGGGCGCCCCATGCACAAGAATAGAACCCATACCCGATTGCAAGCAACCTTTAATCCAGCCGATCCATTTTAGAGGAAAATTCATCTTCTCCATAATACGGAACAAAAATTTCCAGTTTATGGTGTCATAGGCCTTTTCAAAGTCAACTTTAAAAATTAATAACTTCTTATGATTCTTTTTGGCCCAAGCAACCGTTTCACCAATAATTAAAGGGCTATCAAGAATATTCCGACCTCCCACAAAAGCCGATTGGGATGGAGAAATGATATCATTCATCACAGATTTGAGACGAATGGCCAACACCTTGGCGATAATTTTATACAAAGAACCAACCAACGAGATAGGGCGGAAATTTGCAAGATCTTGCGGGTCGCTAACTTTAGAAATCAAGGTCACAAAGGAAGAATTGCAACCTTTACTTAAAGTTCCCGTATGATGGAAATCGCTTAGCATCCCCATAACCCAAGGCTTAACCTTATCCCAAAAAACTTAAAAAAACTTGAGAGAAAAACCATCTGGACCAGGAGATTTGTTACCGTCACAACTCTTAATTGCAAAAAAACACTTCCTTTTCTGTAAACCCATCGCATAGAGCAGACCCCTTCTGAGCCGGGACGCTAGGCAAATTGAAATTCTCAAAATCCGGCCTTCTTCTAATGGGCTCCGAGAATTGTTTATTGAACCAATTTCTTATCGACTCTTTAAGGGACTCCGGGTTCGAGATCGCTACACCGTTAAAAGTGAGACTGTTAATTCTGTTATTGGCCATGTTCAACGAGGCCGTCTGATGGAAAAATCTACTATTTTCATCCCCGAACCTCAACCACGAATTTCCAGCCTGACTTTTTTCTCATCAGTGGAAAAAGGGCCCAATCCAGCTTTCTCTTCCAAATGATCCAACTTAATCAGCAGCTCATCCATCACTTTACTTTCCTCCTTTCTAATACCCGCTCTCCATTTTTTGATCTCGAACTTTAAACTTTTAAGTTTACTAGCAAGGGACACATCCCATCTCCCCCCATCAAAATTCAATCCGAAAATTGAGTCAACAATCTCGGCTAGACGCTGATCCTCAAACCAGGAATTAAAGAATTTAAAGGGCACTGGACCAAAATCGGCTGAATTACAGGACAGAGAAATCGGGCGATGATCAGATAAACTTCTCTTGTGTACCTCCAGCACTACTTTCGGCCAAAAGGACATAAAATTATCATTGACCAGAAACCTGTCGAGCTTACTCATTTTAACATCGTCATGGCCAGAACAAAACGTATAATTACCCCCCACCATGGAAAATTCCAGAAGCCCCGCGTTCGCTATAAACCCATTAAATGCGTCAGCAAGACCTTGATCGAACCTAGAGTTAACCCTTTCATTCTCCAAACAGTCTTCGCTAAAGTCCCCCAACAGAACCCATATTTCATCCTGAGTGATCAGCTTAGAGATATCACCCCATAAAGATTTCCTACGGGTCGGGTCATTAGGAGCATGCAGGTTTAAAACATTAACCACCCCATCAACGCCCCGAATGTGACCAGAAAGGATAATAAATCTCTGATTTTTACTAACCTGGTGGACTTTAAACAATTCCGAATTCCACAGAGAGGCTAAGCCACCAGATCTCCCCACTAACTCCACAAAAACAAACTCCAAATTCGTGTTATCCTAGAACTGCCGGATCACAGGATCAGAAATAACCTCCAGATGAGTTTCTTGAATACCAATAAAATCGGCTTTGACTTTACCTTTTAGCGACCGAATCCACTGACCTTTCCGCTGATCGGAGACTCCATTAATGTTGATAGAGATAAAATTCATAGTGGACAGGATTTTTGCGTTTCTCCACTAACCAACTTCTTAATCTGGTTCTCAAAACCCTCAGTCTGAATGCCCAACGAAGCCCCAAAATCCAAAGTCTGAGCAACTTCAGACTCGAAAACTTCCTGAGTTCTGTCAACGTCTAGATCAGAACCCGTGTTTTCTTCCATCTCAGCTCCAGAATTCCTGATCGCTTCCTCCTCACGTTCATGACGAAACACCTATGCATTAAATGCAAATAATATTAATTGATTAATTTTGTGTTACATTAAATCCAAATGAGAATCGTAGTTATTTCTCAAATCTAGTTTAAAAATGCTTATTACTATTATTACTATATGTTAATAAACGAATTGAAATCAATAGTGATTTTAATATTATAATAATATATAGTTTTTTTAATACTATTACTATTTTAATATTTTAATAATAGTTTTTTTTTTTACTTTTTAACTTTAATCCTTTTTTTTAATATCAGGAGTTGGGATAAACTTGGTGTCAACCGGTATCGAACCAGTACTGGTATCGAAAATACCGGGACGGTCCTGTTCGGTATCAGTACATGAAGGTAAATGTCACACCCCAACCGATGGCGGAATCATTGGGGCGCGGCACTAGGTGAATCAGATTGCTCAAGAGAATCCATAACAACTATATTGCGACAGTATTTAATGCGTTCATTATCCCATACTAATAAACAATACAATCACGTAAGGTATCACAGATTTCTTGTCCTCTTGAACAATACAAATCCGACAACATAGATTTTAGGTGAGTTTCTAGACTTCCTAGCTGGATTTGATGTAGACTGCGACTAAACCTGCAACATACGTTAAAACGACGTCAATACAAAAGTATTGGCGAGTATACAAGTGTTGATAGAGTAGTGTAAAATAGTTAAAAGTGCCGCGAATTACTAAATACATAAACGAGATACCTCAACATACATGCATACAAGACTGATACTACCAGCTAAGTCACTCGAGCTGCGATTGCGATTGCTATTCATCCTAACTAGACTCCGTCGGGTGCTATAGTACTATACTAGTTAAGGCGGGACCTCGCGAGTATAAGTCATAACACATATGTAACTAGCATCACGTGTAAATGTGCATAACAGTTATTCGCAGGTGATAAACAGTTGATTGAATAATTCGTTTGATAAGTTTGATTTGTTAGAAACGTATGTGACACCCAAAATGCGATAAAAAGGGGTTCGAGTATACTCATAGTCGGTGCTCAGCAAGCAAACAGAACTTGGTTGGATTAAAGGGAGCGCGTCTGTGGTTTGCCTGATTACAGAATGATAGCGTAAGCGATGAACGATGCAAAGTGCAAGTGGGTCAGTCAGCGGTTCGATCGGATGGTAGTCGGATCGAACAGCTGGTCGTACGAGTGACAGTCCATTCGGACGGTCGTCCGGTCGGATGACCGTTCGAGTGGATTGTTACTTCCTTTGGGAAGGATGTGTTTGTGTATGATGGCTTGACTTTTGAAGCTTTCATTGCAGCATTTTGAAAACGGAGAAGTATCTCAACCTTTCAGGTCGGTCGATCGAACGGCTGTTCGAATGGGTGATAACACGATTGGTGGACACTTTAGTGAGAATAAGTTCACACCCGTTTGTCATTCAGTCAGAGTGTAGCCCGATCGGGTGACAATCTGTTTGTATTGAATACGCTGAAAATTGTTTAAGTGCTGAAATAAAAGTCAAATGTGGGACCCAAGGTGTAATCCGATCGGATGGTAGTCCGATCGGATGACTGTCCTGTCCGTTCGGACGACTGTCCTTTCCGTTCGGACGGCTGTCCTGTCCGTTCGGACGACTGTCCGATCGGATGGCAGCCTGTCCGTTCGGATGCCGGTTCGATCGGATGACTGTCCGACCGGACGACAATCCGTCCAAACAATCTAGTCGGCCTTGGCACTAGACTAACTTTGAAGATTTTCGGCGTTTTGATCAAGACGGTGTTGTGACATGCTAAACAAGAGAAACCCCATTTCGAACCAAGGGACCCGATCGGACAGGAATCACCCAAGTCTGACCGGTTTACTGATTCGTGATGGTCGTTCTTGTTTAACCCGAAATCGGTCGTCTCTTTGTTAGAAACCAGATCTTGAACCAACACGACACCTAGAATGAGTAAAAGGTCGGTACAAGCTCTGATTCTATCGATCTTGAGTGCATTGAGTGTAAAAGAGTTGAAAGAAAGTTGGAAAAACCATATTTCAATCCCTTTCACCATGAATATGTTCAGATCTATGCAAGATCTTTGTTTATTTATGTGGAAATCGTTCAGATCTAAGTTGTTCTTGGTGGATTGAAGCTAAAACATGAAGTTCATAAGAACACCATGATGACATCATACTAGAACACCTTGAATCTAGTGATTTCACGGTTAAAACTTGATATTCAAAAGATAGAAAGGTGTAGAAGTGTTTGTAGATCGAGAAAGTACAAGATTTAGGTTGAAAACTTACAAGACTCGTGAGAAATCAAGAGGAAATAGACCCAAAGCGTGCTGGTCTAGTGAGAGCTGTCACATCACTTGAACAATGATGTGATAAGGGCTATTTATGGACAAGAGAGGAGAGGAGGTGGTGCAGTGCATCAGATCAGATGGTTATCCGATCGGATGGCCATTCGATCAAACGCCTCCGGCGAGCTTAGTTTTGGCGTTCCGTTTCGATTGTTAAGCGCGATAGTTTGGTTACACATTCTCATCCACATTTTCATATATTTATTATAATTAGCCACGTTGGGTCGTATATACATATCCATATTTCAAAGTTGCGATACAATAACCGGGTTTCGTTTCGAATATGCGTTACTTTGCGACGCTTCATGGTCATCGAGGAGGGTAGAATTCTCAATGTCATCGTGAACGTTAATGTGTGTGATGTGATGTGCGTTTTGAGTAATGAGTCGCACTACGACACATCACGGCTATTAAGGAGGGTAGAATTGGTCCTCACTCGACATATTCGTGGTTGTCAGCAAGTACAATGTGATGTGATAGCGATAAAATATGCGAAAATATTGCGACATAGGGGTGTATGCGATATAGTTACATTATGATCCGAATCTCTGGTGCCAGGCGTAACGAGTAGTAACAACGCACAAACATGTGGGTTGTTACAGTCTCCCCTGCTTTAGGAAATTTCGTCCCGAAATTAATCCACAAGAAGGGTCGCGAGAGTTGATGCGAATGAGCGTAGCGATTAAAAGTGACGAGATAGCGAGTGATAGATAGAGAATTAAGGCGAGAGAGTGTTGCGAAGACTAAGCGAGAGCGACGAGTTAAAGAGATTCGTATGATTAAAGGCGATAACACACACAAGAATGCGATCCCAGAGCGTTTTAAATTTTTGAAAAGACGACTTAATTAGGAAAAACTTGTTTATGAAAATCTTCTCACAGTGCGGCGTTAACTGTTTTGATGTCCACACCAGTGCTATGAGAAGTGTTTTGGTCAGGTTATGAAAAGATCTAAAAAGTGTTTCAAACTCGTTTTACGAAATTTTCTTGTCCCACGGCGTTAACTTGCGTCGATTGTCACACCAGTGTTACAAGAAAATCTTGTTTTGTACAAAGGTTTTCGGAAAAAAAAGTTTTATAGGAAAAGTTTTGTAAGAAAAACTGGTTTTCACAAAGGTTTTGATAATGTCAAAATTTCAATTTAAAGTCGGCCATGCATGGCACTTTCCCACGAAAGTTCGACAATATGGCTAAAGCACTTATATATAGGAAGTGCCAGCGGCGTATCCACCATGTTTTAGCCATATGGCTTCCGTCCCGTGAGGCGGTGTCATGCGTGTCGACATAGTACTGATAGATTTCGATCCCCTTGGTCCAAGCGAAAGATGGTCGGACCAAGTGTAAGAGAAGGATTAGCAAACTGAGCGATGAAGTCGTTTTCGAACTCAGTTTAGTGACACGAGCGAGTGCGAGAAGCGGTAAGCGGTACACGATAATTGATAACGCAAACGCCAAACACCAAGCGTAGTAAAATGAAGACGGCGGCGATGAGCGAAAAGCGATAAGCGACAAGCGAAAAGCGACAAGCGAAAAGAGACAAGCGATAGCGACAAGCATCGAGCGATAAGCGACAGTCAATGCGTTGCAAGTGATGGAGACATACGATTCGACTAGATCTAGTAACACTACAATTTTAACTACCATTAACCCACATGGCCTTTTTTCCACGAAAGTCTGCTGATATAGCTAAAACACCACCATGTCTTAGCCCTATTAGTTTCGTCTCGTGAAGCGAGGTCATGAGTGCTAACATAACGCAGATAACATAGATAACACAAATAGCTATTGCGATAAGCGATGAAAATATCGAAGCAATGAGATAGGTGCGAGAAGCATTGTGGCGAAAAGCGACGAGTGATGTGCGATACTCGTCAAGCGATTCACGATACGCGATTCACAGCAAGTGATACACAGTAAGCGGTAAGCGATGGTGCGATACACACAAAATATGCGTTTAAGAGAAAACACCATAAGCGATAGCGATCCATATAATAAACGTTTGAGATTGCGAATACACAATAAGCGATAGCGCAAGACACATAATAAACGATTGCGATTTGCGAGATAGATTCCAGCGATAATGTGACTACGAGCGTGTTGACTTACGAAAAGTCTTGCGATTACACGCTTTGGTTTGCGATTGAGATTGTTACGCCTTGCGATGTAGTATAGTGTGTCGAAAATAACCACAATAGCATAATAGGTCTACGTTCCAACTCCATATGGCACTTTCTTCACAAAACTTCGGTTGGCACAATGAAACACCGTCATGTTTCAACCATGCGCCTCTGTTCCGTGAATAGGTGCCACACTTCGTCAGACATGGTCAAGACGCTTATATATAGGAAGTACCAGCGGCGTATCCACCACATTTAACCATGCCCTGAACGTTAAGGCATCATTGAAACTCACTACGATCTCCGTGCACAAACCAAAATAATCCCGTGTGCACCCGTAATTATTTTGATCCTTGCACGTTTATCGTACCTTATCTCAAGAACGCATAGTAAGGGTGAAATACATTATATAGTACATAGTGCTAGCATATAGATTGTGCGCGAGTATAAGAGGGAAATAGAATCCACATGCGTCGAGAGATAGAATAAGTTTCCATACATAAAAGAAATTGACGGCAACAAGTCGTATTATTACAACAACATTAGAAGTAGAAATAACGTTGCTGTGGAGGACTTCTGCGGAGACTGCAGTTGTAGCTGAATTTCCTCAAGGCTGCGGTCCTGTGCGGCAGTGCTGTCACACCCTGACTTTTGCGGAAGCGTGATTGTTGGTGTGACTTCTTAATATCATTGCATACGATCATAACAACACTATATGATAAAACCAGTAGATGTACATCCATTAATTTAAGTTACAAACCATAACATGTTTTAAGAAGTTCAAAAAGACTCGACAAAAGATTTTTAAAACAACCCCGAGTTTAGGACCACGTATCTCGTCCAGGATTAAGATACGCCTCCTAAGCCCTAATGACTTGGATGACATCTTTATTCACAACGCAGCTTAGAAACTCCAACGCCCGCCAGATCCATTTACTAATTCCCTGAAATACATGTAGTTTGAAAAATCAACAAAAGTTGAGCGAGTTCATGTGTAAGTAAGTATGTATAAACCTTTGTAAAAATGTCTGTATGTATGAAAATCCCTGGTATGTAGCAATAAGGAAAAACCATCATTGGGTTGCAAAGCCAATGATAAGTATGAAGTGATGCAGGAAGACTCAACCCTAGCGGATTTGTGCGTCGGGCACTTAGTCATCTCATGGTCCACTCAGCGGACTCAGGAGTGGGGCTCGCTACACCCGAATAGATCTATCACTAATGTCCCTCGGTCCTACAACGAGGATTAATGGCCTTAAGTGTCATGCCCACCACTCACATGTTCGCGTAATAAAAACCCTCCTTAAGCTAACCATACCATATAAATAAATGTCTGTAATGTCTGTAAATGTCTGTAAATGTCTGTAAATGTCTGTAACATGTATTTCACCCCCGAGGTGTAAAACTGAAAATAGTTAAGAGAAAAGGGGGACATGAACTCACAATATTGCGTCTTCGGTACTCGTAACCCAAATCTCCTCAGCGAACACGACTACCTACAATGGTCTAACGTCTATTAGACGAACGGGTCGTGCCTTGTGTTAGTATTTATGTCTTTGGGTTACGTTTCTTATATTATTTCGTGTGATAATTATTTGTCAAAATAATTAGTATTTCAACTTAATCATATGTCGTGTTGGAATATTTGTTCGTTCCATATTCTAGTATCAATACTTCTAAAGTATCTTATATACGCGTTTCCTTCCCAAGGATGGGATGTTTTACATGTGTCTGTTCATATTGGGATTATATTTTTAAGTCCCATTTTAGAGAATACATATATTTAACCATGTTCATGTATGAAACCAACCTCCGATAATACGTATTTTGTGATAAATATTATGACGGGTTTTATCTTTGGTAAACTTAGTCGAAAATATACTAGTAAGCTCTTGTCTAGAAAATATTTACTAAGTGTTAGGATTTTCGGAAAATTTCGCCATAGTCTCCTTTGTAAACGGAGGTGTCCATGCTTAATTAGCATATCATTTTCTTTTACATAAGTCCAATAGTTCATTTTCGATAACCAAACCGATATATCGACAAACAAAAAGTTGCATACTTCATTTCAGCTTTACAACTCGAAACCGGACTGTTTTCGAGGATTTTTATAAAATAGTTAACCTTTTCTAAAAATTTCCAAATTTTTACAGAATATGATATATGTTCCAAAATTTATTGTGTAAAAATATCAAAGTCCAATTCGTTACCCATATTTTACAAAAAATCATTTTCTCGACTGCAATCAGATTTGTTACCTTCTGATCGCAGTTTACGGAAATATTCACTAAAAATCAACCGTAAGTCCGTTTGACGAAATTCCAGTTGGAGGGTCGTCCTGACAACGGTGTCCATCTACTGTAAAAATTTCATGAGTTGATCTTATTCAGGTTTTAAGTTGTGACTACGAAAATGTCATACTTTTTCTGAAACAAAAATGCAGCTTGAGCTGCTGTCCAAAAATAACCCTTTAAAAATAGTAAACGATCTCGAAAAATTATGATTCCAGTGCCATTTGTTTGCTTATTCCAAAATACTCATTTTAGGCTTTAGAAAATTCACTTTTCGACTTAAAATGACCCCGTTACAGCCTGTTGAAGTTGGCTGGAAATCCAACTCAGCAAGCTGTTTGAGTTTTTGTGTGTGCAAAACAATCAACAATCGAACAAGAATCGAAGTGAGACATGAGTATGGAGGGACTTACTACTAGCACAAGGCTAGGGTTGTAATCTTAGGATGAGATGACAAGAAATGATGGTGAGAAAAGCCTTGAACAAAGCTTCTTGAGAGCACTTCAACTTCTTGCTTCTATGGAGGGCCTTGGAGCTTGGAATAGGGTTTACTAGTGAAAGAGATGAAGTTGTGAAGGTAGGAGATGATGAATTTCAGTTATGGTGAGAGGGGAAGGGGGTATGAACCGATTTTTAGAGAGAGGAGAGAGGAGATTGGGTGTAATCTTTGTAATGATGATCATCTCCTTGAAAACATGCACTTCTAGATTATAGGGTAATCATACCCAAAATCTTGGCCAATAGAACCAAGATCATCTTTTCACACAATCTAAACAAATATTTTCTAATGATGATGGCAGATTTTTCGGTTGGGGGGGGGGTAAAATGTAAATTTTTGGTAACTATTAAGTAATAAGTTAGAAGGTTAAGGGTATTTCCGAGTATAGTGGGTGTATGTCATGTTTACATGATATATGGGGAATTTTGTGACCATAAATAATTTAAAATGATAAAATAATATTTCTGACAATATTTTCGTGTCTCGGGTAATGTCTGGTTGTTCGGTTTCGCATCGTTCCGTTAAAGCGTTTAATTGACCCGTAAAGCGTCTTTTGTGCATCTTTTTGTAACGAATTTAATTCCAATACTTAGGAAAGTGTCCAGGACCATTTATTCAATACTCTGAATAATATGAGGGTGTTAAAAACTGAATTGTTATTAAAAATGTGGAATTCTGTAATTAAATTGCGTTTTAGGCACTTTCCGGCACTCAAACTATCACCTAGTGACATAGTCTTATGGTCCTCGCTTCCCTACACTCCATACTGGTGTAGTGTTTTATCCCTGGCCCATACTGGCCTAAAAATAGTATCTGTCTTGGCATTGTCAGCATGTGTCTGAGTTATTCGCTCACTGTACTAACTGTGCTTTGTGCATCAGGTTTGTCACTAAAAGTCTGTATGAAATAATTGAAGTGACTGTATGTAAGAATGCACATGTATGTATATAACATAAATCAGTAAGCAGTTTAAAGCGTCAGATGTAATCAAGCACAGTCATTAAGCTCATAATTAAAATTAATTAATTGTACGGATGCATGAAAAATTGACGGTTGTCACATTCTCCCCCCGTTAAGAAAATTTCGTCCTCGAAATTTGTACTCCCTTAACTCCTTAGGGTTTCATTATGTATGTATGCATATGAATAGCACCGAGGTAGATAATCACCAAATCGAATCAAACCCTATTCACATCAAGTGAGTCCAAGAATATAATATCACGAATAAAAAGGTATGTGCTTTTAGCATTTGGTGTCGAAGGTACAAGGCGTATCGACGCATAGTCTAGTGTAATCCAGTTAACAGGGGTTCCACAAAGAGGAGTTTTGTCTGATAGGGTTCTCAAATGATTGGTCATAGTATGCAAATTTTCACAAACCATAGCATCCGCTATATGAACTCAAAATCAATAACTTGGAGATGAAAATGACCTGTCAACTTTCAAATAAATAAATGGTAAGGATTTATGTGTTGACATTCTCGAATTGCGAATATACACTGAATGAAATACAAGTGAATCTGGTGTATCATTGTCTTGATTCGTAGTTGCATCAGGAATGTTTAAATGACTTAGTTCAAACAAAAGTATATGTAGTTTTGTGTAAAACGATCGACCATGATTAACACAAGCTGCAAATTTGCAATGACACCACAAGGTGTCGAAATGACGAGAAATAATAATGGTGCTGAACAAGTTCACCGTGTCCGAAATCAAATGAAAGTATACAAAGACAACCCGAAGGTTTGATTTACACAATGTCGTAAAGTTTCCAGTTGAACAAAGAATATCAAAGAGCCACTGTTTTTGATCGAAGGTGAAAAAGTATTAAGCACCACAAGGTATTCGATTGACAGTAAAAGTATTGTTAGGAGGTACATTGGGCTTATGAAATGAATCTATGTACCATTGCCTTAACACCAATCGTGTTGAGACTGCTTTAATCATGATAAACAAAACGGATTTAGTGCAAGTCAATAAATAATCAAATCCGTGTATGAGGTGTGTAACGAACTTAGCGCAGGCTTCAATTCTGTGGAAGTATCACTGCAAGGTGTCGAAATCAACAAATGATTTAGTGGAGTTGTAGGCCAATCGAGTCCACTATGTCTCGAAACAAAAGAACCTTTGCAAGAATATTTGAATGTGAGGTTCCCAATACACCACATGGCATCTCAAATCAAAATATGTGAAATGGATAAGTTCAAGCAATTGAACTTAGTTTCAACGTAACTCACCAATAAACGTATGTATCAACAAAGGAAATCTCAGCACGGTTACAAAAATAAACCATGAATGTATCTTGAAACAAAAGAAGTTTTCGAGAAAGTGTGTTGACTTGATAGCAAAGAGTCAACCGTTACAATAATGTAGGCCATTCGAATCACAGACCAGTAGTTAGATTTAGCAACATAATATTCGGATTTCGATGAAGCGCTTGAAATGAAACCGTATGCGTAGCAGATGGTGCACGCGTAATACGTGAGTTTCCAGGTGATGAAACAATGAGTATGAGGTAATGACCATGTATCGAAGCATATGTGTGTTCGCTCTTAGCGAAGAAAATCAAAGCGATGCAACTACTTTAAGGGGAGTAGAGATGCAAACATCTACTCGGCTAGAAGCAAAAGTGAAGATTTCAACGAAAGAGGTTTAAGTATTTTCTGTTTTATTAATTGAAATAGCATGCGTGTCAAAATAATGGTGTTTGCTTGGGTTAACAGATATGGTGTCTAAGTAACAACCTTTACAAGTTTGGACCTGGGTTCCCAAGGGTCCTAAGCATATGTTTTCTAGATCCTCAAGGTTTCGTATTATGTGTAACTCGGTTTTGTGCATAGAGTAGGGAAACACCATCTTGTGTGCGTCTAAAAACAAGTTATCGTCCCACGATTTCCCCGGTATACCTTCTTCCTGAATTCATCGTTAACGACACTCGATCATCAATCAGTCGTGTAATAGTAGTTGGATCCTCACAGTTAGTTAAGTAAGAAATTTGTTAATTCTCAGCAAGAGTAGACTCTTGTGGGTTAGCTCGTTCGGCTCTTGATAGTTGATGCCTATTTGAAAATTACGTCCTCCTTCTTGGCGAGCAGAATTTGGGTTACCCAACACAGAATTTTTGGTCTGTTATCTTCCTTCTCTATCAACTTCTGAGGTTGCACTGCCAATTCTTGCATCGCCGAAGGTGTAAGTCTCTAAAGGTGAATCGATTACAGGCGCGATGCATGGAATCAAATCGATGCGAAGATTCGTCTTGTCGTTGAGGGGATAATTCTGGCAAGTCTTCAGGGTAGACTTCAGGATATTTCCTTATCACAGGAATATCGTCGAGTTTTGGTTCTTCGGCTCCCTTGTCCCCGACATGAGCCAAGAAAACAACACATCCTTTACGCAATAACTTTTGGGCCTCCCCGCAATTAGTAATTTGTAGGGGCGTATCCTGCTTCATGAGCCACGGTCGTTTCTTCGCTTGCCATTGTGATGCGGTTATCAATCTCCGCTCGAATACTCGGTAGTTGATCCATTCCAATTACCTTGTCGAAGCTTTCCAACTCAACTGGCAGTAGATCAAGCGTAAATTCACGCTCTCCGGGTTCTATCTTGCCGTTTCTAGTCGTTGCGTTGGCTTCCACTAGCTTCACCTAGCTAGTTCCATTGAGTGCAAGTCCTCTAACTTACGTGCTACTATATCAAATACACTCTCGAACTCTAGAGATGCGAAACAGAAAGTTTGCAACAGTATTTGGCAACACAGATGCATAACGTTGAGTGATATGGAACGTACCGGTATCCATGCTTGGATTCCTGGTGTGCTCCCCTAGCTCTGCTACTGAGCTTTCATCCTCGTGCCTGATTCTTCTTAGGGCAGTATTTTCTGAAATGCTTCTTGCTCCCACAGCTAAGACAACCTTGAGCACGTTTCTGTCTGTCACTTGTCCTGCCTTGATAATCGTCACTGTCGTTGTTCCCTCCATGATTCTTGCTTCCATCTTGGCCTCCATTCCTACTTTCAGTATCTTGCCTACAAGTTTCCTTAGGATGCCCTCTCCTGCCACAGTTATCACATTTCCCATATTTACATCGCCCGACATGATAGCGTAGACAGTTGTCACACTTAGGTAGGATTCCCTTGTAGTCTTTTCCCTTTTTGGCCTTCTTCTTGCTACTCGCCCGAGTAATCTTCTTGGGATTTGCGATCTTTCTCTTGTTATCGCAAGATGGCTCTACAGGAGTCTCCTCTTTCTCTTCCATAATGGAAAATTTTCCTAGTCTAATCGCTTCTTCAGTGAGTGCCACGCTTGTGTTGATAGCCTCGGTGATTGTTGAAGGTTTAGATGTTGTTACCAGGCTTAGAATCTGAGGTGCCAATCCCCCTATGAAGCGTTCAATCTTCCTAGGTTCCGGTTCCACCAAATGCGAAGCAACTTGTGATAATTCGCCAAATCTCTGCACATATTCGGCTATCTTTGGACCTTCCATTTTCAAGTTCCACAATTCCGTCTCCAACTTCTGGACTTCTGCCCTCGAGCAATATCTTTTTCGCATTAGTTCTTTCAGTTCGTCCCACGTCAAAGTGTTCGCAGCAGTCTCGCCCATTGTCTGAACCTGAAGGTTCCACCATGACAGAGCCCCATCTACAAATAGTCCGGCTATGTACGTGACCTGGTGCCCTGGGGCACATTTGCTCAATCTTAAGACGGAATCCGTTTTCTCAACCCAGCGCACGAAGGCTAAGGCACCCCCAGTGCCGTCAAATTCCCGAGGTTTGTGGTCTAAGAACTGCTTGTAGGTGCAGCCTTCGCTGTGTTCGGAGCGGAGGGCCTCGAGCTGTGCAATGGCCTGTGAGATGCGCTCTTGTAGTTCTGCCGCTGGCGGAAGGTTGTTGGCATTGACGTTCCCTTGTGCCGACATCTTCTCAGAAGAAGATTAGTTAAGTCAGGTTATATTTGTTCAGGGGACGCGTTTAGTTGTTTAGTAGTCATATGTACATACACTCATACCAACCAATCAAGCAATAGCATAATCATAGCATAACCAAGTAATTTGGTAATTTTGTTTAATGAGAGCATAGCAAGTAAGCACGTAGCGTTAAAATTATAGCACATGCATATAGATCAATAACGTGCTTAACGAAGACATAGTGTCTGAGCTTTCGCTGGTCATTGGCCACAAAGTATTGTCGCATGTTTTATGATGGTTGGGCTCTCATTATTCTCCGACCACAATTGTATCGTCTTTCAAAATGTATCACATCAAGGGGGAAATAGGGTCACCCTACCCTTGCCCAACAAGTATATCAGTGTATCAAAATCACGTAGTCTGAAGTGGTCTTTAAAAGTCTCCACAATCCGGGCTTATCATTAGTGTCTTTACCCAAATGTAATGCAATCCGCAAAATCCAGAAATCAATTATATTTGTGACTGAGGTGGAGGGGGAAAGAAAAGTAAATCGTTAACATGCGTGAACCCCTCCTCGAGCTTGTATATACGTTGAAGTAATTAACCAATCTGCCGCTCGGCAGAAAAGAAACGAGCCTTAATAACCAAGAAGGTGTAATAGCAGCCGGTGAGTGTGCCAAAGGAGACAGTGATGAATGTGGAGGATCAAGGTATACTGGCAATAGACAGGGTGGAGGACGTGGTGTCGGCTCAAGCTCCAACGTTCTGCGACTCATATCCCCAAAATGTAGCTATGTAGTCTCCATAGTGTGAGGGATGGTAAGGGTCTAAAATTGGCATAGTATATTATAGGGACCATCGAAATGGCTCGTCCAGCGCTGTAGGGTTGAAAGTAGCAACGGTGTGGCCTGTGAGGTCATAGAAAATGTTGCAGCAGCAATAGGGATTGTCATGCGGGTGCCGTCCTGGAGTACCTTTCTGTGGTGTGGGTAAGTCCTAAGAGGAAGCAATAGGCATGCCGGTGCAATGGACGTCGGTCTCCATATGAGAGAAGGAGCAATCATCATCGGTTGTGAGTGCAAAATAAACGTCTCAACCAATAAGGGGATCGTCTGGTGCAGGTACTTGGTCAGATATAAGGGGTGCAATGTCTGGTAGACCAAAAGAAGCAGGGTCATATTCAAGCAAGAGTGCAGGATCAGCCGGTGCAACATCAAGTTGTCCCACAAAGGTGCAGAAGCTAGCTCAGGGCAGTCTCCGGGTCATGTAACAGTGTGGCGCCTTGAGCAAGTGATAGTGCAGCAGTTATGACGGCGTCGTCGTCTGTGTCAGTAGTAGAAGGTTGCAATCCGGCCATCTATAAGGCTGTAAATGTCCCAGACTCAAAGGAGTCTGAAATCGAGTGTATTCTTGGCGCAGAGGATAGCCTGATAAAAGGGGTCTCAGATGTGAAATATGTAATAACGTTCTCGTCTAACTTTCCATCACCATGGATGTCTTCAGGAGCACCATCAATAGTCATGTTGACGTCATTGGCTATTCGTCGAGTAGCCTACCTTCGGAAGGAATGTCCACAGGGGGCGTATTGTCGAGGTTCGGAACCATGGTGTGTTCACAATCAGGGTGACCAGTGATGAAGCGGTCATGGATCGAAACAAGAGTTAATAGGAGGATTCTTGTCAGAGAAGCCTTCAGCAAGGATAAATCATCCAAAATCTGGTAGCGTGGACTGTTGTAAGTCGTCCTTGCCCTTGGTCAGCATATCAGGATCACTCTCAGTGTCTGACGTAAATATCTCCGGCGCAAGTGCAGTCTCATCATTTGCGGTGTTGGCCATAGGGTCCTCAATGCTTGACAACCCGCTTTTTTTTTTTTTTTTTATCAAGGCGACGTGTGTATCGGTAAGTAGTAGTCATAACATGTATATCCATAGTAATCACTATCAGTTAGCGTATGCAAACAGTTTCCACACATGCACGTTTATCAATAATCAACAATTAAGCATGTATGTGATAACAATGTAAGCAAGTAATCATCCTAGTCTTCCCTAGACTATCCCACCCAGTCTCTTAGACCGAACTCCCTAGTCTCTCAGACTAACTCCCCGGTCTCTAAGACCAACTCCCTGGTCTCTAAGACCAACTTCCCCAATCTCTAGGACTAAATCCCTGGTCTCTAAGACCAAACCTCCCAGTCTCTAAGACTAAATCCTTGGCCTCTAAGACCAAACCTCCCAGTCTCTCAGACTAAATTTTTTTTCCCCAGCCTCTAAGACTGAACCTCCCCAGCCTCTAAGGCTAAACCTCCCTCAATCTCTAAGATTGAATCCTTCAGTCTCTAAGACTGAACCTCCCTCAGCCTCTAAGGCTGAATTATAACCATATATTCTGGAATGTGCATTTGTGCCTTTCGTTTGTAAAAATGTTTGTTCCCTGGATCTGGGCGTTTTGTGTATGCAATGAAAAACATGTTTGTAAAAGCGTTTTCGTGAGAGCCCTATTGATCGTAGTCTAGACTCGAGAATGAATCCTAGTTCGCTACGATCGAAGCTCTGATACCAAGCTGTCACACCCTGACTTTTGCGGAAGCGTGATTGTTGGTGTGACTTCTTAATATCATTGCATACGATCATAACAACACTATATGATAAAACCAGTAGATGTACATCCATTAATTTAAGTTACAAACCATAACATGTTTTAAGAAGTTCAAAAAGACTCGACAAAAGATTTTTAAAACAACCCCGAGTTTAGGACCACGTATCTCGTCCAGGATTAAGATACGCCTCCTAAGCCCTAATGACTTGGATGACATCTTTATTCACAACGCAGCTTAGAAACTCCAACGCCCGCCAGATCCATTTACTAATTCCCTGAAATACATGTAGTTTGAAAAATCAACAAAAGTTGAGCGAGTTCATGTGTAAGTAAGTATGTATAAACCTTTGTAAAAATGTCTGTATGTATGAAAATCCCTGGTATGTAGCAATAAGGAAAAACCATCATTGGGTTGCAAAGCCAATGATAAGTATGAAGTGATGCAGGAAGACTCAACCCTAGCGGATTTGTGCGTCGGGCACTTAGTCATCTCATGGTCCACTCAGCGGACTCAGGAGTGGGGCTCGCTACACCCGAATAGATCTATCACTAATGTCCCTCGGTCCTACAACGAGGATTAATGGCCTTAAGTGTCATGCCCACCACTCACATGTTCGCGTAATAAAAACCCTCCTTAAGCTAACCATACCATATAAATAAATGTCTGTAATGTCTGTAAATGTCTGTAAATGTCTGTAAATGTCTGTAACATGTATTTCACCCCCGAGGTGTAAAACTGAAAATAGTTAAGAGAAAAGGGGGACATGAACTCACAATATTGCGTCTTCGGTACTCGTAACCCAAATCTCCTCAGCGAACACGACTACCTACAATGGTCTAACGTCTATTAGACGAACGGGTCGTGCCTTGTGTTAGTATTTATGTCTTTGGGTTACGTTTCTTATATTATTTCGTGTGATAATTATTTGTCAAAATAATTAGTATTTCAACTTAATCATATGTCGTGTTGGAATATTTGTTCGTTCCATATTCTAGTATCAATACTTCTAAAGTATCTTATATACGCGTTTCCTTCCCAAGGATGGGATGTTTTACATGTGTCTGTTCATATTGGGATTATATTTTTAAGTCCCATTTTAGAGAATACATATATTTAACCATGTTCATGTATGAAACCAACCTCCGATAATACGTATTTTGTGATAAATATTATGACGGGTTTTATCTTTGGTAAACTTAGTCGAAAATATACTAGTAAGCTCTTGTCTAGAAAATATTTACTAAGTGTTAGGATTTTCGGAAAATTTCGCCATAGTCTCCTTTGTAAACGGAGGTGTCCATGCTTAATTAGCATATCATTTTCTTTTACATAAGTCCAATAGTTCATTTTCGATAACCAAACCGATATATCGACAAACAAAAAGTTGCATACTTCATTTCAGCTTTACAACTCGAAACCGGACTGTTTTCGAGGATTTTTATAAAATAGTTAACCTTTTCTAAAAATTTCCAAATTTTTACAGAATATGATATATGTTCCAAAATTTATTGTGTAAAAATATCAAAGTCCAATTCGTTACCCATATTTTACAAAAAATCATTTTCTCGACTGCAATCAGATTTGTTACCTTCTGATCGCAGTTTACGGAAATATTCACTAAAAATCAACCGTAAGTCCGTTTGACGAAATTCCAGTTGGAGGGTCGTCCTGACAACGGTGTCCATCTACTGTAAAAATTTCATGAGTTGATCTTATTCAGGTTTTAAGTTGTGACTACGAAAATGTCATACTTTTTCTGAAACAAAAATGCAGCTTGAGCTGCTGTCCAAAAATAACCCTTTAAAAATAGTAAACGATCTCGAAAAATTATGATTCCAGTGCCATTTGTTTGCTTATTCCAAAATACTCATTTTAGGCTTTAGAAAATTCACTTTTCGACTTAAAATGACCCCGTTACAGCCTGTTGAAGTTGGCTGGAAATCCAACTCAGCAAGCTGTTTGAGTTTTTGTGTGTGCAAAACAATCAACAATCGAACAAGAATCGAAGTGAGACATGAGTATGGAGGGACTTACTACTAGCACAAGGCTAGGGTTGTAATCTTAGGATGAGATGACAAGAAATGATGGTGAGAAAAGCCTTGAACAAAGCTTCTTGAGAGCACTTCAACTTCTTGCTTCTATGGAGGGCCTTGGAGCTTGGAATAGGGTTTACTAGTGAAAGAGATGAAGTTGTGAAGGTAGGAGATGATGAATTTCAGTTATGGTGAGAGGGGAAGGGGGTATGAACCGATTTTTAGAGAGAGGAGAGAGGAGATTGGGTGTAATCTTTGTAATGATGATCATCTCCTTGAAAACATGCACTTCTAGATTATAGGGTAATCATACCCAAAATCTTGGCCAATAGAACCAAGATCATCTTTTCACACAATCTAAACAAATATTTTCTAATGATGATGGCAGATTTTTCGGTTGGGGGGGGGGTAAAATGTAAAATTTTGGTAACTATTAAGTAATAAGTTAGAAGGTTAAGGGTATTTCCGAGTATAGTGGGTGTATGTCATGTTTACATGATATATGGGGAATTTTGTGACCATAAATAATTTAAAATGATAAAATAATATTTCTGACAATATTTTCGTGTCTCGGGTAATGTCTGGTTGTTCGGTTTCGCATCGTTCCGTTAAAGCGTTTAATTGACCCGTAAAGCGTCTTTTGTGCATCTTTTTGTAACGAATTTAATTCCAATACTTAGGAAAGTGTCCAGGACCATTTATTCAATACTCTGAATAATATGAGGGTGTTAAAAACTGAATTGTTATTAAAAATGTGGAATTCTGTAATTAAATTGCGTTTTAGGCACTTTCCGGCACTCAAACTATCACCTAGTGACATAGTCTTATGGTCCTCGCTTCCCTACACTCCATACTGGTGTAGTGTTTTATCCCTGGCCCATACTGGCCTAAAAATAGTATCTGTCTTGGCATTGTCAGCATGTGTCTGAGTTATTCGCTCACTGTACTAACTGTGCTTTGTGCATCAGGTTTGTCACTAAAAGTCTGTATGAAATAATTGAAGTGACTGTATGTAAGAATGCACATGTATGTATATAACATAAATCAGTAAGCAGTTTAAAGCGTCAGATGTAATCAAGCACAGTCATTAAGCTCATAATTAAAATTAATTAATTGTACGGATGCATGAAAAATTGACGGTTGTCACAAGTGCTGCGTAAGATGACCATACCAGTTGCAATTTGCGTAATAGCGACAGTTAGCTTCTGGCGGGTGATGATACGTGCACATGAAACACAGAGGATGAGCTCCGTTGTAGGCGCGTTTCAAGTGAACTAGAGTTGCTTGGAGAGGTTCGGGTTGCGATAGTCTAGTTGTTGAAGAGTCTGGGCTCATGGTCTT
This sequence comes from Helianthus annuus, assembly GCF_002127325.2. Lineage (NCBI taxonomy): Eukaryota > Viridiplantae > Streptophyta > Magnoliopsida > Asterales > Asteraceae > Helianthus > Helianthus annuus. The sequence continues at coordinate 106,661,976 of NC_035434.2, read as the reverse complement.
TCGTTTACGGCTGGGCTGAGCTTCCTGAGATGATGCGGTGTCGTCGGTGGATTCGTCTGATGATTCGCTAGAGATATCATCGGAGGAATCTTCAGAAGAATCGTCAGTACAATTTTTGGAAGAATCGTCGGATGAATCGGTGACGATTGCTTGATGCGCTTGTTTGACAGGGTTCTTGAAGAAGAATCCGTCCAAGAGTCATTTGTCGTTGATTTATGCGACCAAGCGGTAGGCTTCTTCGATGGTAGCAGGTCTTGCAGCTTCGGCAAAATCCCCCACACATTCAGGCAAGCCGCGAATGTACTTAGTGATGGCTTTTTCTGAGGTGTTAACTTGACTTGGGTAGATTATGCTCAGCTGTTTGAACCTTGCGGTGTAGCCACTATTGGCACCTTCGGTTTGCTTGATTTTCCAAAATTCATCTTCTAGCTTCTGGACTTCATGGGGAGGGCAGTACTCTTTCTTCATGAGCTCTTTCAGCTCATCCCAAGAGAGAGCGTACGCTGCAGAGATCCCACGTTTGTTACGTTCGGCTGTCCACCAGTCGAGTGCTCGTGATTAAAATACTCCAGTTGCGCAAGTAGTACGGAAACTATAGGGACACCCACTCTGACGAAGGGTAACTTCGATAGAATCGAACCACTGGAGTAGTTGGGACACACCTCCCTCACCCGTGAACTCCATCGGGTCACAGGCTTTGAAGTGTTTGTAGAGGAAAGCAGATTGCGGCGCTTCTGTCTTGAAGTCTTCCGAGGTTCGAGAATTGCTAAGAGAGTGCACCTGAGCGACAATTTGAGGAATGACTTTAGCCACTTCCTTGGCCACAAGCGAGGAAATCCTCTTATCGGCGCTTCATTTGGCTCTTCTCCTAGCTGTTCGTCTTGAGGTAGAGTCGTTGGAAGGCATCTAGGCAGAGAGAGATTTGGAATGAGATTCGATCATAATGATTTTGAGTTTTGCGATGCGATTGAGCGTGATCAAACTTGTAGCGATTAATATAATAGATTTCACATAGGAGCCACATAGGAGGCACGAGATTCCTAAGTTCTCACACAGTTGATTCATTTTGTACATATAAATAGTTGTAGTTTATGCTTACCCACATACATATCGGTGTAGATAGCGCGAGGACGCGGTGAAGGGAGAGGGAGCGAGAGCGAGCAATTAGACACTAGTTTTGTTGCGAACATTCGTTCTTCATTTTAGATTGCGATGACTGTGCGAGTTGTGCGTTTTGTAAAACAAGGGGCGAAAATTGATAAAGCGAGAAATCGATAAGGCGTATAATAAACACTTAAAGCGTAATTAAGTTCATTAAAGCGTAAAACCGGTGAGTCGTAGGCTTAGTAAAATAATCAGAGTGCCTCGGGTGTTTAGGCGTCGACTACCCAAGGTAACCCAACTATACCCAACAAGTTCGTGCACATGGGTTGACCTAGAAGGCTCATGCTTCCGCTGGGATGCAGCTCATGGCATTCGTCTTCCCAGTCATCACGTGGCTCAAGTTGTCGTTATAGTCGAGTCCTTGGTGAGAGCTTTTTGAAAACCATTTTATAGAGAGTGGAACGGTTTATTAAGATACGGGTTTCACCCCTGACTTAACAACTTCGTTCCTAATTGTGGTTATGCTCTTCGAATAAATTCGTGAGTTCCACTAGATTTCGAAATGGAGACCTATGTCGAGATATGGATGTCACTCCTAACTCAACGAAGGGTTCTCGTGCTAGAAAATGCGCTGAGTGAGCAATCTTATCGAGAGTTCTTGGTTTTCACACCTGGTCCCGACTAGATCACTCGGTTGTGATATGCGAGTATTTTTGAAAACGTGTGTATTGTGTCAGCCTTAGGAAAGGCTAAGTGGTATTTCAGCCTTAGGAAAGGCTTCTTCGTGTGAAGCTGTAATACGCGGTGTTCACACAAAGTTATAGTTTTTAGCAATTTCGATCGAGAGCATCAAGTAGGCTCGTGCAATTCTTACCAAGTTCGCACGAGTAGGCCCGTTGGTACTTAGACTATAGACTAGGTCGTTTCTAAGACATTAACCCGGACTAGGTCAAGTCTTGCCTAATTCCCTATAGTTATGGCTCTGATACCAATCTGTCACACCCCAACCGATGGCGGAATCATCGGGGCGCGACACTAGGCGAATCAGATTGCTCAAGAGAATCCATAACAACTATATTGCGACAGTATTAATACGTTCATTATCCCATACTAATAAACAATACAATCACGTAAGGTATCACAAATTTCTTGTCCTCTCGAACAATACAAATCCGACAACATAGATTTTAGGTGAGTTTCTAGACTTCCTAGCTGGATTTGATGTAGACTGCGACTAAACCTGCAACATACGTTAAAACGATGTCAATACAAAAGTATTGGCGAGTATACAAGTTTTGATAGAGTAGCATAAAATAGTTAAAAGTGCTACGATTTACTAAATACATAAACGAGATACCTCAACATACATGCATACAAGACTGATACTACCAGCTAAGTCACTCGAGCTGCGATTGCGATTGCTATTCATCCTAACTAGACCCCGTCGGGTGCTATAGTACTATACTAGTTAAAGCGGGACCTCGCGAGTATAAGTCCTAAAACATATGCAACTAGCATCACGTGTAAATATGCATAACAGTTATTCGCAAGTGATAAACAGTTGATTGAATAATTCGTTTGATAAGTTTGATTTGATAGAAACGTATGTTACACCCAAAATGCGATAAAAAGGGGTTCGAGTATACTCACGGTCGGTGCTCAGCATGTAACACCCCGTGTTTTCGAATGTCAAAGTCAAAGTCAAAGTCCAAGTCAACTTTGACTTCTTTGACTATAATTAGTCTATTTTATGTTTTATTTGTATTATGTAGAGTAAGTGTTGTTAATCAGAATGAATCGAAGTAATCGAATGTTTTATCGACGCAAACCGATTTACGACTGTGAATAGTAGGAAGTAACAATGCGATAAAGTTAACTAATCAGTAATCAAACCGATCTAACCATCATCGAACTCGAATCTCGGATTTCGCGAACTTTGGTTGTTGTTATACGTGGGTGTGTGCCTTATGTGTTACTTGTGCGTGTTTAGTTTGTGTTTTGTGTGGTGATCAATCGAAACTCGAATCGAAACTCGAAACTCAAAACAAATGCAATCGAAATTGAATGGTAACGTAAGGATAATGTGAAATATAGATGATTGTATGTTAGATATAGTGATTGGGACTGAAAGTAATTTGAATAGGAAACTCTACCGTACTCGTACCGTCTTCAATCGAAATCGAAATATCGAAAGTCGTCGCACCGAACACTCGAACCAGGCTGTTGATCGATCAGGCTGTCATCCGATCGAACAGCCCAGCCGATCGGACGGACTGTCCGATCGAGCAGGCTGTCCGATCGGGATGCCTGGCCGATCGGCCAGCCCTTTCCTCTTTTGGAGCCAATAAATAGGGATGTCATTGTCATTCTTTCCACTTTTGGAAACTCTATGACCGACCAGCTCGTGCTCCTCATCTTTTCTCAGATTTCTTCCGATTTCGGTAAGTTTTCATCCTAAATCTTGTACTTTCTTGATCAATGCACACTTCTACACCTTTCTATCTTTCAAATCTTGATTTCTAACCGTGAAATCATCAAGATCTAAGCATTCTAGGATGATGTCATCATGGTGTTCTTCAAGAACATCATGTTTTGGCCTCAATCCACCATGAATAACTCGGATCTAACCGATTTCCACATAAACAAGCTAAGATCTATCACAGATCTGAACATTTACATGGTGTGAAGGATTGAAGGAAGGATTTCCAACTTTCTTTCAACTCTTTTACACTCAATGCCTTCAAACCGGTAGAAACAGAGCTTGAGCCGACTCACCAATCATTCTAGTGGATGAGTGGTTCAAGATTCGGATTCCATCTACGAGGTTCACCGACTTCGGGTTAAAAACCAAACTACAGTTCCGAACAGTTTACCGGCCGGACTTGGGTGATTCCTGTCCGAGCAGGGGAAACAAGTAAAAATGAAAGTTCCATGGTTTAGCTCGTTGTCAAAGTGCCTCGAAATAACGTCAAATAACCAAAATAGCAAAGTGTTAGACGAACAGGCCGACCAGGTCAGGATGCTGACCGAACGGTTAGGCTATCCGAACGAACAACCCAACCGATCAGACATGTCAGCCGATCGACCAGCCCAGCCGATCGGCTAGCATATGGCCCCACAACTTTGACAAATTCAGGAAGTATAGTATTGAATGAGGCGATGTTCGATCGAACGAGCCGTTTGGTAAACATTACTCATCAGATCATGAGATACTATGCTTCAACCCTTAATCGATTTACAACTCGAAGTAGTACGGAGTGCCACCCGATCGAACATGCTGTTCGATCGATCAGGTGACATCCAGTTGAGGACTCACTAACGAAGTGTCTAACCGATCGGTTAAGCTGGCCGATCAAACAGACCGTTCGATCGATCAACCTGAAAGGTAAGAACACTTCAGTGTTCTCAAATACTGCAACGAAAACTTCAAAAGGTCAAACCATCATAAACAAACACATCCTACTCAAAGGGAGAAACAATCCACTCGAACAGTCCAGCCGATCGAGCCTACCGGCTGATCGAACAGACTGTCCGAACGGACCTTCCAACCGACCGAACAACTCGTTCGATCGAACCTACTGTTCGATCGACCAGGCTGTTCGACCCACTTACCCTTGTCTCCATTTTACGTGTATTCATCGTTATGCTATCAAACTGTTCAGACTAACCCTACTCTCAAGCGCTTCCTTCAATCCATCAATCAATCGCTGTGAGTATACTCGATCCCTTTTGCTTTTAGCACTTTTGGGTGTTACATACGTTACTTATATCAAAACACATTCGATCACACTACTCAAACTATTTGAACGCTAACCGATTCGCATCTATTACGTGACTAAATGAATGCTTGTTGTTATGTTTACACGTGGAATGCTGTCTACCTGCCTTAACGACGTAGTACTATAGTTTAGACTCAGCACCCGTTCACACGAGGGTTGTTAAGAACAATTACTTGCATGGATTACGGTGGTAATCATGTATTGCGAACTGTCTCGGACAGTCAACCCGTAGTCATTGGTATCGATAGATCCATGTCGATAATTAACATGCTTCGTTTTCCTCTGTGTAGGTGCTGGTTATGGTAAACTATTTCGACCTCTATATGCTATTATTAAACTTGTATGCTCACCTTTACATTATATGTATTGACTTTATTTTAACGTATATGACAGGTGTTTAAGATGTTTGCTTGCTAGGAAAGCGAGGCTAGAATAAAGCTCTAGAGGCCCCCAACAAATAGTTGTCTGTCAGGAACAAGCGTCAAGAGCATAGTTGTCTGTAGATCTTGTCCGACCGGATCTTTAGGAGCATCTGAACAATATTTACTTGTTCTATTTAAATCTGAGTTGTCGGAACAGAATTACTTGACTGGTTGTTATCTGTAATAATTTGTTTTATTATTTGGGACACGGTATGGGACGTGTTATTTAAACTGAATAGTGATGATAGTTGTTATGGAAACATCTGGACAATCTATTTCGCTCAGTGCCATGCCCCGATGATTCCGCCATCGGTTGGGGTGTGACAGATTGGTATCAGAGCCATAACTATAGGGAATTAGGCAAGACACGACCTAGTCCGGGTCGCTGTCTTAGAGACCTAGACTATAGTTAGGAACCAACAGACCAAGCTTATGTGCTATATTCTAATATTCTTTGCTATCACTGCACTCGACTTTTCAAATAGAGTCAAGTGATTTATTCGAGATTAGGAGTGAAAGCCGCAAACTCTCGACTAAATTGTTTGGTCAATGCTGATTTTATCAATTTATCAATGATTTTCTCATTATTTTCGATAACGAACGAGGAGAATTATACCAAATCAGGAGTGAAATCCATATTTTGATGAATAATCTCCTCAAACAAGGAAGAAATTGCTAAGCTAGGGGTGAAACCCTAACCTTGACAACTTGTTCCGGATTTTATTTATCCCACCAAAGCCTCGACGGACTCCAATGACCTGAACTCACAAGTATGACCTAGGGAATACGTGTTGAATGCCCAAAAATCGAGGCAGCAACGCGAGCCCGAAAGTTAAAAGTGACGACAAGTCTATTGTGAATAGTCAAATCGCTTTGGGTAGTCAATGTCTAATAGCCGCAGACAATCCAGCTCTCGATTTTTATGTGTTTTCGATTCTGAGCCCGCAGCCACCGACTCTGATGACTCGATGATTTTATGTGTGGTATGTGTTTAACTGTTTATATGTTTAAAATTTTGAGGTTTATTCGATTTGCTATCACTTCGATCAACACACACGATTCGCACGGCTCTTCTATCTCAAAACGCTAACAAGTCGCTGCAATTCTAGACGATACTATGCTACAACATACGCTTATACTATACTCGACATACTATACGATTATATGATACTATTCGATATACTATACGATTATATGATACTATTCGATATACTATACGCAATCGCTATATACGAACGACTCACGAGCTTTGAATGATAGGTTTCTGTATTCTAACTGCATCTGTGATTAAATGTGTATGTGCTTCTGTGCCTAGGTGTCTCTGTGCTTTACGTGCCTACGTGCTTATGTGCTTCTGTGATCATGTGAATCTGTGACTATGTGCTTATGTGATTATGTGATGCGTGTTTCGACGTGTTCCTAAGCTTTAGTAAGTGGTAGACGTGTGAGGTGAGATTGGATTGTTGTATCTGAGACCTACGACGATGTCTATTGCAGACCATGTCGTCATCTGGACGCCGAACCCCACTTACTCGCCAAGAGAAGAGAGATAAGCGTCTCGCTACTATCATTGCCAAGAGCGTGGCATAAGCTGTGAGCGAGGTGTATGAAAACGTCAGCAAATCATCCGTGGAGTCGTGAACTGAAGCTCCTATGGATGCCAACAAGACTAGTTTCAGCTTCAAACAGTTTAAAGCATGCGGACCCAAATAATTCACCGGAGAAGATGGCCCTACCGCCATGTTTCAATGGTTCGATTCGGTTGAAGTCACTCTGCGCCAAAGCGGCTGTCCTGAAAATCTCCGCACCCTCAATGCTACAGGCGTCTTCCAGTCCCGAGCTCTAGACTGGTGGACGGCCGAACGAAACAAGCGCGGAAATGATGCAGCATATGAGCTGACTTGGGAGGAGTTGAAGGCCATCATGATGGACGAATTCTGCCCTCCCCATGAACGCCAAAAGCTAGAGGACGAGTTTTGGAACATCAAGCAGAAGGATGGAGACAACGCTGCTTTAACTGCTCGCTTCAAGCAGCTTAGCATCATCTGTCCCGACCAAGTCAAGACGCCAAACATGGCCATCAAGAAGTATATTCGAGCTCTACCCGATTGTGTCACCGATTTCGTTCATGCCGCCAAGACATCATCGATCGAAGAGACCTACCTGCTTGCCGCTGAGATCAATGACAAGCGGGTAAAAATCGGGTTTTTGGGATAAGAATACCAAGTCTCTACATCAAGCCACCACCGCATCGACCGTCGACACCACCACTGCTCAACCCTCCAAGTCATCAAGAAGAAAGAAGAAGCACAACAGCAACGGCTCCAGTAACAAGAACTGTGCTGTGACAACGACTGCTGCTCCTCTGCAAGCCGTACATGCTCAGCAGCAGTCTCACCATCGACAAGCTCCAGTGATCAATGCGCCGCCAGCCAAGCGCGCTTACACAGGTCCCCACCCGCTCTGCTCGACATGTTCATACCATCATCCGGTGGGAATCGCCTGTCGTTTCTGCGCCCACTGCAACCTCTACGGGCATTTCACTGCGAACTGTCGCTATGGTCCCCGTCAAGCCCCAGTTCAAGCCGCCGCTCATCAAGCTCTACTCCCAGCCCCTCAGGGCAAACCTGCAGCTCAAGCACCCGCGGTCAATGCTTGAGTCTGCTTTGCATGTGGTGATCCTAACCACTTTGCAAACATGTGCCCGAACCGGGTTGTGAAACAAGAACAGCAGCAGCAACAGCAGCAGCCTCAGCAGCAACAGCAAGCAGCCCGTGCCAGAACCTTTAACATCAACGCCCGTCAAGCCCAGGCTGACGACAATGTGGTTAATGGTACGTTCCTTGTGAATGGTATTTATGCATCATGTTTGTTTGATATTGGAGCCGATAACTGCTTTGTGTCATTTGAATTCGAGAAGCTCCTTAGTCGTAAGTGTTCTTATCTTCCCTCGTCATTCGAAGTCGAAGTTGCTACTGGAAGAACCGTCGCCATTAACTCTGTTCTTCGTGATTGTACCCTCAAGCTCAACAATCACCTCTTCCCAATTGATCTCATTCCGATGCAGCTCGGAAGTTTTGACGTCATAATAGGCATGGACTTTCTACGTGAAAACCATGCTGAAGTTGTGTGTTTTGAAAAGATTATTCGATTCTCGCTCGCAAATGGTGATCTCTTATGTGTATATGGTGAAACAGCTTCGAAAGGTCTCAAGCTCATGTCATGTATCCAAGCTAGCAAGTATCTCCGCAAGGAATACAGAGCTTTCTTGGCCAACATTGTAGTAGCGGAGAAGGAAAAGAAAAAGAAGGTTGAAGTCAAAGACGTCCCAGTGGTTCGTGAATTTCCTCAGGTGTTCCCTGATGACCTTCCCGGACTGCGGCCAAGTCATGATATCGACTTTCATATCGACCTTATTCCTGGAGCTAACCCTGTTGCTAAAGCCCCTTATCAACTCGCACCATCCGAAATGAGGGAACTCTCAAACCAACTCCAGGAGTTACTTGAAAAAGGCTTTATTCGCCCGAGCACCTCTCCTTGGGGCGCACCAGTCCTTTTCGTCAAAAAGAAGGATGCGTCGTTCAGGATGTGCATTGACTATCGGGAATTGAATAAGCTGACCATCAAGAACCGTTATCCCCTACCTCAAATCGATGATTTGTTTGATCAGCTACAAGGTGCATCGTGTTTCTCGAAGATCGATTTACGTTCAGTTTATCATCAGCTACGCATACAAGAAGAAGATATACCCAAAACCGCCTTTCGCACTCGATACGGCCACTATGAGTTCGTTGTAATGCCTTTTGGTCTCACCAACGCGCCCGCGGTGTTTATGGATCTGATGAATCGCGTGTGTAAACCTTATCTTGACCGTTTCGTCATCGTGTTCATCGACGATGTCTTGATTTATTCCAAGTCGAAAGCCGAACACGCGCAACATCTACGTTTGGTTCTCGAGTTACTCCAGGGGAACCAACTCTATGCCAAGTTCTCCAAGTGCGAATTCTGGTTGGAGGAGGTTCAGTTTCTGGGTCACATCGTGAATAGTCAGGGTATTCATGTCGATCCCGCGAAGATTGAAGCAGTTAAAAGCTGGATTACGCCAAAGAACCCGTCTGAAGTTCGTTCTTTTCTCGGACTAACGGGCTATTATCGATGATTTATCGAAGGATTCTCTAAGATCGCCGTGCTGCTGACCGCTCTTACCCATAAAGACAGGTCTTTTGTTTGGGGAACTGAACAAGAATCTACTTTTCAAACCCTTAAGCGCAAGCTCTGCAATTCTCCTATTCTTACGTTGCTAGACGGAAACAACGATTTCATTGTCTATTTTGATGCTTCCAACCTTGGTCTTGGCTGTGTTCTCATGCAACGGGACAAGGTTATAGCTTACGCATCTCGTCAGCTCAAAATCCACGAGAAGAACTATACAACCCACGATCTCGAGCTAGGCGTAGTTGTTTTTGCATTGAAGATTTGGCGACACTACCTGTATAGTACCAAGTGTACGATCTTCACCGATCACAGGAGTTTACAACACATCTTTAATCAGAAAGAACTTAACATGCGTCAACGCCGATGGGTAGAACTTCTGAGCGATTATGACTGTGAGATTCGTTATCACCCAGGCAAGGCAAATGTTGTAGCCGACGCACTCAGCAGACGGAGTTATTTGCTCAGTATTCGCAATACCCAAGCCCAGCATGATCTCGAAACTCTCATCCGCGAAGCCCAGCATGCCTGTTTTAACGAACGTACTTTGAAGAAGGAGAGAATCTATCACGATGGAGCTCAACTGGTAAGCAAGGCAGATGGGATTTTCTATTATCTGGACCGAATTTGGATCCCTAAGCGGACCGATTTGCGAAAGATTATAATGAAGAAACCCACAAATCCCGCTATTCTATCCATCCCGGTGCCGATAAAATGTACCAGGATCTTCATTACAAGTACTGGTGGCCGGGTATGAAACGGGATATCGCCCTCTATGTTGGAAGTTGCCTGACTTGTGCAAGAGTTAAGGCTGAACATCAGCGACCTTCTGGCTTACTCAAACAACCTCCAATCCCCATATGGAAGTGGGAGAGTATAGCTATGGATTTCATAACCAAACTTCCGCCCACGCCATCAGGTCACGACAGCATTTGGGTCATAGTTGATCGTCTGACCAAATCAGCCCACTTTTTGCCAATACGGGAAGACTACAAGGTAGAACGACTAGCCCGAATCTGCACCGATGAGATCATTTGTAACCATGGTACGCCTCGTGACATCATTTCAGACCGTGATGCTCGGTTTACTTCGCGATTGTGGGAAACGTTTCAAGCGGCTCTTGGTACGTCGCTTAACCTGAGTACTGTATTCCATCCTCAAACTGACGGACAGACTGAAAGAACGATCCGTACTCTTGAAGACATGCTCCGCGCGTGTGTCATAGACTTCGTTGGTAGTTGGAACAAATACCTACCGTTAGTCGAATTCTCGTACAACAACAGCTATCATGCCAACATACAAATGGCACCATTCGAGGCTTTATATGGAAGAAGACGTCGTTCGCCTATTGTGTGGCACGAGATCGGTCATTCGCAGTTAACCGGTCCCGAGTTACTACAAGAAACGACTGACAAAATCCTCCAAATCGAGACAACTTGTCGAAAGCCAGGGATATACAGAAAAGTTACGCCGATAGAAGACGCAAGCTCCTTGAATTTGACGTTGGCGACTATGTACTCCTAAAGGTGTCACCTTGGAAGGGTGTGGTCAGATTCGGCAAGAAAGGGAAACTAGCGCCTCGATATGTTGGACCTTTTAAGATTCTGGAAAGAATCGGTAAAGTCGCCTACAGACTCGAACTACCGGAGGAACTTAGTAATGTCCACCCAACTTTCAATGTGTCGAACCTCCGAAAATGCCTAGCTGATCATGATCTGATTGTACCTCTCGACGATCTTCAGGTCAAAGAAACGCTACACTTCGCGGAAAAGCCTGTCGAGATCATGGATCGCCAAACCAAGCAACTCAGACGCTTGCGCATCACTATCGTGAAAGTCCGATGGGAAGGCAAACGGGGCGCAGAGTTCACTTGGGAACTCGAAAGCGACATGAAGGCTAAGTACCCGCAGTTGTTCAAATGAAGATCTGAAGCAAGAAATTGGTAATATCATCCACGGTGCTGTGCAGCTTCGAGCCTAATTTCGGGACGAAATTCCCTAAACAAGGGGAGGCTGTAACACCCCGTGTTTTCGAATGTCAAAGTCAAAGTCACAGTCCAAGTCAACTTTGACTTCTTTGACTATAATTAGTCTATTTTATGTTTTATTTGTATTATGTGGAGTAAGTTTTGTTAATCAGAATGAATCGAAGTAATCGAATGTTTTATCGACGCGAACCGATTTACGACTGTGAATAGTAGGAAGTAACAATGCGATAAAGTTAACTAATCAGTAATCAAACCGATCTAACCATCATCGAACTCGAATCTCGGATTTCGCGAACTTTGGTTGTTGTTATACGTGTGTGTGTGCCTTATGTGTTACTTGTGCGTGTTTACTTTGTGTTTTGTGTGGTGTCGAATCAATCGAAACTCGAATCGAAACTCGAAACTCAAAACGAATGCAATCGAAATCGAATGGTAACGTAAGGATAATGTGAAATATAGATGATTGTATGTTAGATATAGTGTTTGGGACTGAAAGTAATTTGAATAGGAAACTCTACCGTACTCGTACCGTCTTCAATCGAAATTGAAATATCGAAAGTCGTCGCACCGAACACTCGAACCAAGCTGTTGATCGATAGGCTGTCAGCCGATCGAACAGCCCAGCCGATCAGACGGACTGTCTGATCGAGCAGGATGTCCGATCGGGATGCCTGGCCGATCGGCCAGCCCTTTCCTCTTTTAGAGCCTATAAATAGGGCTGTCATTATCATTCTTTCCACTTTTGGAAACTCTCTGACCGACCAGCTCGTGCTCCTCATCTTTTCTCAGATTTCTTCCGATTGTGGTAAGGTTTCATCCTAAATCTTGTACTTTCTTGATCAATGCACACTTCTACACCTTTCTATCTTTCAAATCTTGATTTCAAACTGTGAAATCATCAAGATCTAAGCATTCTAGGATGATGTCATCATGGTGTTCTTCAAGAACATCATGTTTTGGCCTCAATCCACCATGAATAGCTCGGATCTAACCGATTTCCACATAAACAAGCTAAGATCTATCACAGATCTGAACATTTACATGGTGTGAAGGATTGAAGGAAGGATTTCCAACTTTCTTTCAACTCTTTTACACTCAATGCCTTCAAACCGGTAGAAACGGAGCTTGAGCCGACTCACCAATCATTCTAGTGGATGAGTGGTTCAAGATTCGGATTCCATCTACGAGGTTCACCGACTTCGGGTTAAAAACCAAACTACAGTTCCGAACAGTTTACCGGCCGGACTTGGGTGATTCCTGTCCGAGCAGGGGAAACAAGTAAGAATGAAAGTTCCATGGTCTAGCTTGTTGTCAAACTAACTCGAAATAACGTCAAATAACCAAAACAACCAAGTGTTAGACGAACAGGCCGACCAGGTCAGGATGCTGACCGAACGGTTAGGCTGTCCGAACGAACAGCCCAACCGATCGGACATGTCAGCCGATCGACCAGGCCAGCCGATTGGCTAGCATATGGCCCCACAACTTTGACAAATTCAGGAAGTATAGTATTGAACGAGGTGATGTTCGATCGAATGAGCCGTTTGGTAAACATTACTCATCGGATCATGAGATACTATGCTTCAACCCTTAATCGATTTACAACTCGAAGTAGTACGGAGTGCCACCCGATCGAACATGCTGTTCGATCGATCAGGTGACATCCAGCTGAGGACTCACTAACCAAGTGTCTAACCGATCGGTTAAGCCGGCCGATCGAACAGACCGTTCGATCGATCGACCTGAAAGGTAAGAACACTTCAGTGTTCTCAAATACGACAACGAAAACTTCAAAAGGTCAAACCATCATACATAAACACATCCTACTCAAAGGGAGAAACAATCCACTCGAACAGTCCAGCCGATAGAGCCTACCGGCCGATCGAACAGACTGTCCGAACGGACCTTCCAACCAAACGAACAACCCGTTCGATCGAACCTACTGTTCGATCGACCAGGCTGTTCGACCCACTTACCCTTGTCTCCATTTTACATGTATTCATCGTTATGCTATCAAACTGTTCAGGCTAACCCTACTCTCAAGCGCTCCCTTCAATCCATCAATCAATCGCTGTGAGTATACTCGATCCCTTTTGCTTTTAGCACTTTTGGGTGTTACATACGTTACTTATATCAAAACACATTCGATCACACTACTCAAACTATTTGAACGCTAACCGATTCGCATGTATTATGTGACTAAATGAATGCTTGTTGTTATGTTTACATGTGGAATGCTGTCTACCTGCCTTAACGACGTAGTACTATAGTTTAGACTCAGCACCCGTTCACACGGGGGGTTGTTAAGGACAATTACTTGCATGGATTACGGTGGTAATCATGTATTGCGAACTGTCTCGGACAGTCGACCCGCAGTCATTGGTATCGATAGATCCATGTCGATAATTATCATGCTTCGTTTTCCTCTGTGTACGTGCTGGTTATGCATAAACTATTTCGACCTCTATATGTTATTATCAAACTTGATTGCTCACCTTTACATTATATGTATTGACTTTATTTTAACGTATGTGACAGGTGTTTAAGATGTTTGCTTGCTAGGAAAGCGAGGCTAGAATAAAGCTCTAGAGGCCCCCAACAAATAGTTGTCTGTCAGGAACAAGCGTCTAGAGCATAGTTGTCTGTAGAACTTATCCGACCGGGTCTTTAGGAGCATCTGAACAATATTTACTTGTTCTATTTAAATCTGAGTTCTCGGAACAGAATTACTTGACTGGTTGTTATCTGTAATAATTTGTTTTATTATTTAGGACACGGTATGGGACGTGTTATTTAAACTGAATAGTGATGATAGTTGTTATGGAAACATCTGGACAATCTGTTTCGCTCAGTGCCATGCCCCGATGATTCCGCCATCGGTTGGGGTGTGACACAGCAAGCAAACACAACTTGGTTGGATTGAAGGGAGCGCGTCTGTGGTTTGCCTAAGTACAGATTGATAGCGTAAGCGATGAACGATGCAAAGTGCAAGTGGTTCGGTCAGCGGTTCGATCAGATGGTAGTCGGATCGGACAGCTGGTTGTACGAGTGACAGTCCGTTTGAACGGTCGTCCGGTCGGATGACCGTTCGAGTGGATTGTTACTTCCTTTGGGAAGGATGTGTTTGTGTATGATGGCTTGACTTTTGAAGCTTTCGTTGCAGCATTTTGAAAACGGAGAAGTATCTCTACCTTTCAGGTCGGTCGATCGAACGGCTGTTCGATCGGGTGATAACCCGATTGGTGGACACTTTAGTGAGAACAAGTTCACAGTCGTTTGTCATTCAATCAGAGTGTAGCCCGATCAGGTGACAATCTGTTTGTATTGAATACGTTGAAAATTGTTTAAGTGCTGAAATAAAAGTCAAATGTGGGACCCAAGGTGCAATCCGATCGGATGGTAGTCTGATCGGATGACTGTCCTGTCTGTTTGGACGACTGTCCAATCGGATGGAAGCCTGTCCGTTCGGATGCCTGTCCGATCGGATGACTGTCCGATCGGACGACAATCCGTCCAAACAATCTAGTCGGCCTTGGCACTAGACTAACTTTGAAGATTTTCGGCGGTTTTGATCGAGACGGTGTTGTGACGTGCTAAACAAGAGAAACCCCATTTCAAACCAAGGGACCCGATCGGACAGGAATCACCCAAGTCCGACCGGTTTACTGATTCGTGATGGTCGTTCTTGTTTAACCCGACATCGGTTCGTCTCTTTGTTAGAAACCAGATCTTGAACCAACACGACACCTAGAATGAGTAGAAGGTCGGTACAAGCTCTGATTCTGTCGGTCTTGAGTGCATTGAGTTTAAAAGAGTTGAAAGAAAGTTGGAAAAACCATATTTTAATCCCTTTCACCATGAATATGTTCAGATCTATGCAAGATCTTTGTTTATTTATGTGGAAATTGTTCAGATCTAAGTTTTTCTTGGTGGATTGAAGCCAAAACATGAAGTTCATAAGAACACCATGATGACATCATCCTAGAACACCTTGAATCTAGTGATTTCACGGTTAAAAGTTGAGATTCAAAAGATAGAAAGGTGTAGAAGTGCATGTAGATCGAGAAAGTACAAGATTTAGGTTGAAAACTTACAAGACTCGCGAGAAATCGAGAGGAAATAGACCCAAAGCGTGCTAGTCGAGTGAGAGCTTAACAAGGGCTATTTATAGGCAAGAGAGGAGAGGAGGTGGTGCAGTGCATCGGATCGGTTGGCTGTCCGATCGGATGGCTGTCCGATCGGATGGCCATTCGATCGAAGTGCCATTCGATCAAACGCCTCCGACGAGCTGAGTTTTGGCGTTCCGTTTCGATTGTTAAGCGTTGCAATAGTTTGGTTACACATTCTCATCCACATTTTCATATATTTATTATAATTAGCCACGTTGGGTCGTATATACATATCCATATTTCAAAGTTGTGATATAATAACCGGGTTTCGTTTCGAATATGCGTTACTTTGTGACGCTTCACGGTCATCGAGGAGGGTAGAATAGGTCCTCTCTCAATGTCATCGTGAACGTTAATGTGTGTGATGCGATGTGCGTTTTGAGTAATGAGTCGCACTGCGACACATCACGGCTATCAAGGAGGGTAGAATTGGTCCTCACTCGACATCTTCGTGGTTGTCAGCAAGTACAATGTGATGTGATAGTGATAAAATATGCGATAATGTGCGAAAATATTGCGACATAGCGGTGTATGCGATATAGTTACATTATGATCCGAATCTCTGGTGCTAGGCATAACGAGTATAACGAGTAGTAACAACGCACGAACGTGCGGGTTGTTACAGTAAAAACCGGCACTAATACAGAAAACGCCAAAAGTTGGTGCCGAATTGATATTGGAAATCTTTTGGTTCGGGAAATTCAGTGCTGCTACCCGGTACCATTTGCTCATCCCTGATCACAGTTACCGTACGAACAACGGTAGCGTAAAACTTTTTTTTGTTGATTTTCTTCAACTTTTAATTTTTTCTTTTTTTAGTTTCAGAGGTAGGGATGAGCTCGGTGCCAACCGATACAGAATCGGTACTGATACCGAAAATACCGGTTACGATACCGGTAAATGAAGGTAAAAACGGTAGTGAACCGGTACCAGGAACGCCAAAAGTCGGTACCGGATTGGTACTTAAGATCTTTTGGTTCGGCAAATTTGGTACCGGTACCCAGAACAATTTGCTCATCTCTGACCACGGGTTTCATACGAACAACATCGTTACCATACAACTTTTTTGGTTGATTTTCTTTCGGTTATCTTTTAGTGTTTTTTTCTACATTTTCTTTTTATTTTTGTCAGCAGTTCCGTTCGCAACACGCTCGTAGTGATTTCAAAACATATGTAAACACAAACTAAATAACAATAGAACTTTGCCGCAACGCGGCGAACTTCTTTAAACCTAGTTTATGTTAATTTCTTAAAATATTATTTAATCTACAAATAGTTTTGTGTGTTCCATTTTTTTATGAAAAAAGTCTTAATGTGTTTTTTTTTTCTTTCACCTCTGTGTATTTTCTAAATAAATTTGGATAGGTTACGATGGTTTTACATGATTGTAAATAACGACTTTTAAAGTTACGACATAACTATTCCATATTTTCTTAATTTACCCTTACAACGTGTTTTCTTTCTACGTTTCGATGTCCAAATGCGCCTGTGATGTGCTTTTTATCTACGTTTCCACGTAAAAAAGCAGCCCGCCGCAACATACAAGTGATTCCACAAATTTTAAATTTATTTTCATATATTTAAAACTTTTTTGTATATTCTTTTTAAGAAGTTTATATTTTAAGGTCCCATATTTATCTTCGCACAAGGACATATTTTCGAAGATTTTTAGAGACGCCCTGCTTCAATTTAAAAAAACATCTTTTAACGGTTGCGGTTGCAACCGGTAAAACCAAAGCTAACTTTACTACCCGATAAACAAAGGACTTACATTTGGGGTTAATTATTATACAAGTTTTATCGTTTGGGGTTAATTATTATACAAGTTTTATCATTTGGGCTTAATTATAATATAAGTTTGGGCTTATAAAAATTTGGGATTTTATAAATGTCAAGTATCCTATTTTTTTTGTCAGGAGTATCCTCGTATTTGTTCAGGGTATCCTTTGTATAAAACCAAAATAAAAAATTACACTACGAAGACGGAATTGAGCTGTAGCCCGTGCTACCCCTACCATCACATTACCTCCATGATGCACGAGAAGTCAATTTGGGTAACGGGTTAAAACAAATTTGGGTCATGACGGGACGTGAGAAAATCAAAATAGAGTTTGTCTTAAAATGTATCTTTTAAAAAAGTTTCAATTTAATTTGGGTTAAAGTGAGATTTGATCGAATTGTAATCGAGTTGAAATGACTCATTTTAGAAAGAAAAAACAATTTTAAAAATAGGCCCACCCAATTTTTGATGGGGAGGTGCCAGAGGTAATGGTGAGGCAGTGGTGGCGGTGACAAGTTGGTGTTGGCACTTGACGGTGTTGTCGTGGTAACAGTAAATAACGAAACCTCAACCCGTCTGTGACAAATAGAAATCCTACCATCAGATATAGATACTTGGTTGTCGTTTCTACTAGAGTAAACTGCAATTTTACCCCCTGGGGTTTAGGGGCGCTGACACTCTTACCCCCTATTTTCAAAATCTTGCTGCCTTAATCCTTGTCTATTCCTGATTATATCGATGGTGGACCCTCTTAACGGTCAACGGTTGTTTGACTGTTACAGGTAAGGGCATTTTCGTAATTTTACCCCATATTTATTATTATTATTTGATCAATATGCTATTCATTGCGACCCGGTCTTTTACCCGACCCAAAACTGTCACACCCCTAATTTCCACGTGTCACCGGTGGGCCCGGTGGGGGTTCCGTGACGTAGTTGATATCGTCATAGTCAAACATACAATATATAAATGCACAGCGGAAGCAAAGAAAGATTTATTTCAACTTAATAATATTGTAATATCCAAGTATCACAAAATAGTCGAAATAGATCCACAGGCGGATCCAAACAAAAAGGAAACTTTATTTCAACAGACTTTGATGCGTGTCAGTGTATATATAATTTAGATGTATAATTAAGCCCTTTTTACACTTTTAGCCAAGTTTTAAATTTATAAAACACGATATTCACTAACACTAAACACACATATGGGCAAGTGCACCCATCGTGGACGTAGTATAGTGTTGGTAAGATACCGAGGTCGTCCAAGGACACAAGAGCTTTTAATACCGGTTTATCCTCAACGTCTAATCAAATCAAAAAGTGAGAAAAATGTTTTTAAAACTAAGAAAATAAAAACTAACTAAATGCTGAAAAATAAAATAAAATAAAAACAGATAGACAAGATGAATCACTTGGATCCGACACGTGTATTAGTATAACCTTTGATTATTTTCGCACTTTTGCACTTGTTTAAGAGATTATCTTAGTTATTGTAGTAGGCCCCTCTTTTAAAGGGTCGGATTATTGAAAGATAATGAATTAAGTTATTAATGCAAATTGTGGTAGGCCCCGCTTTCGACGGTGACGTTACCCTCGGCTAAGTAGTTTGAGTCAGCAGGGATACAGTCCTAAATAGCCGGGTTATAGTATTAATAGTAGTTAACTTATGAGGGGGTCAAAGAGTTTGGATCCCCGCCATCCAATACCTATGGGCATTGAAGGAGATCCTACCAAATTTGACCCAGGTCCCAAGCAGGGCCTCTAAACGCTGAACAAGGGCAAGACCCTTACCAAACCGTTCCCTTAACCCCCGACCAGGTAGCCAACATACCTCCATATAGACCGTGGAGATATGAATGGTGAAAATCTTTTATTTTATATAGACAGTAAAATAATGCCAAGACACCACGGACAAACGATAAGGAAAGATCACCTTCAACATAAGTAACTAGTTATTAAAGTCATTAATACAAAACCAAATAAAAAGTGCAAAAGATTGAAAATAAAAAGTATTATACTAAACACTTGTCTTCACCAAGTGATGTAAGAGACTTAGGCAAACATGGCCTTGATTGTCAAGAACTCTTACGATCAATCTTGGATCCCGAGACGACTCACACACTCTACGATGGACAATGGATGATGGTGGTGGATGATGGTGTTATGGTGGTGGTGGGTGGTGGATGAAGTGTGAGAGAGGTGGTGTGCCAAAGGATGAGTTGAAATGAAACCAAGCACTCCTATTTATAGGCTGAACAGAAGGCTGGGCACGGCCCCGTGTCTACTGGACACGCCCCCGTGCCCGTCTGACACTCTCTCTCCTCATTAATTGTAATTCGCAATTACAATTAATGCGCCTGCTGTACTTTCACCACGCCCCCGTGCCCGCTGGACACGGCTCCGTGGTGGGCAATGGAAGCTTCTATAAGTTTGTCTTTTATGCTGCTTCTTGGGCACGGCCCCGTGCTTGCTGAGCACGGGGCATGTTCAGACTTCTGCTTTCTCTTCTTTGCTCTGGAGGATGCTGTTGAGGGTCCGGGCAGTCTACTTTTATTCCTTTTCTTGTATTTATGCTAGAATTATTTGTCTTTTTGCTTCTTTTGTGAATTTGAGCTCATTTCATCCTGAAAATACAAAAGGAAGACAAAAACACTCTTTTTCCAACATTAGTACTTAAAAAGGGTTAGTTTTATGCCTTAATTGATGTGATTTATATGTTGCATTTTACACACATCAAATACCCCCACACTTGAACTTTTGCTTGTCCTCAAGCAAAACTCTTTAAATGTGGCTTACACTCCCAAACGGAATAGGTAGAAGAGAAAGTTTTTGGCTTGTCATAGAGTGTCGGGAATCCAAGATCTTTGTAAGTTTTATTTTTATTTATTTACAATCCTATTCGTTATGATTTATTTAGAACGTTTCACAGGATAAATTACTTATTCGGGCATAGCATGCCTTATTAAAATTCCATTTATATACAAGTTCACATACCTCACGGGAGATCACTCAACACTCGGCCGAAGGTGTATATTTTTTTAGTGAATCACTCGAGAGCGGCATGGAACTTACGCCTTCCATAGGCTTGCCAAGCAATCAATCCTCCTCCTTTTTAACTTTTTACCTTTGTAAATATCAAGAGGACTTTTTGGGTGAAGGGTTAGGCTTGGGTTAAAGGTGGGTGGTTGGGTTAGTGGTTAGTAAAAGGGCGAAAATCGTAAAAAGCGTCGGTTTTCGTGACACACCTTGTTTTTAGTGACTCTTTATTTTGAAGTATTTCTCCAAACAAGCTTTTATATAGCTTTTGTTTGTTTTTGACTTCATCATATATATATATATATATATTTTTGATAAGTCACATAAAATAGCGAGCTTACGAAAAACCGAGCTTGTTACTAAAATAAAGGGTGAAAAATAAAAAAAGGGTTTTTGGTGGGTAAAAAGGGTTTTAGGGTAATGAAATGAAAGGTTTAGGCTCAAAGGGGCTAACTAGGGGGATTTTGGGTAGGTGGTAAAAAAAAATAAAAAATAATGGTGTAGAAAGAAAAATATGGTTAGTCCTAATGCCTCCATCACTTACTTACTTGGGTTTAAGTTGGTAAGGACCGGGAATGTATCGTCGTGGCAAGTTCTAGAGTTGTAAGAACCAAGCGGCTATTCACACAAGAAACGAAAAATGAGCATTTAGTCTAAAGATGTATATTTGTATGCTCAATAAAGGCTCAAAACTCACTTTTGTGGGAATGGGTTTTTAATGCGATCAAGTATATATAATCGAATTTTTAACTAGACTTGTTATGTCGTTTCGTAATTTTCTTATGTTGGTTCTTTGTAATCACGACGCTATCGGTTGTAAATTTGTAAAAATATAACCTTTTTAGAACTTGTTATTCCCAAATTAAACCAAGACAAGTAAAAAAAAACGAAAAGTTTTTGAAAAAAAATTTGGGGTGTTTAGTGGTTCCAATAGAGTTTTGTGTAAGGCTTGTAATTAGGATTTGCAAAATTCAAGGTTTTAGCATCCCCCCCACACTTAAATTACAAATTGTCCTCAATGTGTCCCAAAAATAAGATTTTCGGTTGATTAGAATGTGTAAAAGTGGGTTAAAAGCAAAGATTTATGTTACTGGCAGCCTGGACACGGCCCCGTGTCCACTGGACACGGCCCCGTGGCGAACTGCCAGTAATGAAAACTTACAGAAGATGAACACGGGGGCGTGTCCACTGGACACGGCCTCGTGTCTGGCAAATAATTGCAGGTCAGTAACCAAACAGCAGATCTGGGAGATGAACACGGGGGCGTGTCGGCTGGACACGTCCCCGTGTGGACAGTCTGTGAGCCTGAAAAACAGGTTTTGTCTCCCGGTTTATCCATTTTGGGGCTGCAAGTGCTAAGGTTTAGCACTCTAACCCTTGCATTGTACCTGTTTAATCACTCAATACCACACCAAGCAAACATAAAACATCCTAATTTACCAACGTCAATTGTCTCCAAGCATAAAGTGAAAATAAAACGAAATAAAAAAAAAGTTAAAGAAAGTAAATTGTTCAACAAGCGGCACGCAGGCCGTAAATTGTTCGATAGAGAAGGGTACTTAAACCTGTGGGCTCATCACCAACCTGCCCCTTGTTCCTTCAAACCTCTTACTCCATGTCTTCATTGCTATCTCCACCTCCACCCCCATGTCCCGCCATATACTCCCGGATGCTGCCGATATCATCTTGTATATCGTTGATGTTGCGCTCAATAGCTCCGACCCGGTGGTAGGTGTTGTTGGCGAGATTGTAGGCGTTCCTGGTGCACATGAGGTTTTCCTGCAAAAGATCATGTAAACTTTGAAAGTTAGGAAAACCGCCTCCTTGGGAGGAGGATTGACCCGGATCGCCATGGGGTTGGTACTGGTATTGGGGAGGTGGTGCATGAAGAACTAGAGCCTCCTGCGGGTTCCATGCATAACCTTGCGTCCTTTGAAAGCTCACCGTCCCGTCTTCTGCCTCATAAAACAAGTTCATGGCCCGGCAAATGTGGTAGTTGACTCGTCCCGACCATGGACTTCTTTGAAAGGACCTTGGAATGTTCGTGAAGTGCTTGAAAAGACGGTACACCCATCCCCCAAAGAAGATAGGTGTTGGAGCTCTAGCAAGGCGGTTGAGATGCATGTTTCGCAGTAGGAGATATGGAACATCGAGAGGCTTTTGGTTGTGGACGCAGTGAAGGACAACCAAATCTTTCAACCCCACAACACCACTACTGTCATGACGCTGGTTCAGCGAGTAAGTGAGGAGCCTGTGAATGTAGCGGTATAGCGGGTCCCTCAGTTTGGTGCTTTTGGTGCTGCTAGGGTTGTAGATTCCTTCACCTATTTGAGCCCATGCGGCTTGGCGTTCGGTTTCATCCAAGTCTCGTAGCCCCCCAGTATTCTCTTCATTTCCCGATTCCTCTTCACCATATAGCCCTATGATAGATCCAAACTGTGCCATGGAGATTGAGTACGTTGTCCCTCCACATCGAAATGTGACCCCCTCATTGTCAAACGGGTCACACCTTGAGTTGAAAACGAAAGTACTCCATTGTGCATTGATGCACCGACCGAAGCCGGGTGTTCAATGCAACTGCAAGTGGCCCTCTCACGATGTTGTTGAATCGGTCAAGTTGATTCACCATGGTTAACAAGTCGGTACATGCCCGCCTAGGGTACTCCTCCGGTCTTGTTTGTAGTATCTCATACCGCGCCCTAGCGTCAAGTTCGCTTGCGTTGAACCTTGTGAATTTTGACATCTGAAAGAATACATTAGAAGTTAGTATGAAACAAGGATATTTGGGGTGAAACTGCAAACAGTGGGCTGGACACGGCCCCGTGTTCAGCGGACACGGCCCCGTGTCCAGGCGTTTGTAACCTAAAAAGTTCATTTTTCGTCCCGGTTTCGAAAACCTGAAAATTTTTAGCCCAATAGTAGCGGTTTCCCCCGAAAATGAAACCCTAAGTGTCGTTTTCCCAAAACAAATCGTTTACCCTTCCAATTTCGTGTTTTTCGGTTCAAAAACAAGGGTTTGGGGGTTTAGTGGAAAATCGAACGAATCTATCAACAATACATGTTTATTTACTTTCTACTACACTAATCTAAACTAATACTAACAGATTTCATCAAAAATTTGAAGTCCGATCCGGATGAACACGAAGAACCCTAGATTTTTCCCCAATTTTTGATGTTTTAACTACATGCAAGTAACTAATCTAACTACTAAAGATGATAGAATCATACCTTGATGTTGTTAAACTCGGTAGTGACGTCGGAAATCTGCGGAAAATCGCCTGAAACCAGAGCGTTTTCGGCAATACGGGGCGTGTGGAATGAGGTAATTGTTATGAAAAGAGGGTTTTATCCCGACAGTTGCCTCGACACGGCCCCGTGCCGAGCAAAGTTTTTTGAAATTTTTTTTTATGTGCTCGTGTGCATTCCCCTTATTTCCGAAAATGGCTAGAAGACTTACCGGTTTTTAAACGTACACTTACCTGTTCGTAACATGTCGGGTATGAGTTTATTCGTTAACCGTTTGAAGTGAGATCTCCTCTTCCTCATCCTCAATGGATCCTCGGTAGAGTTTTAGCCGTTGGCCATTGACTTTGAATGGTATCCCATTTCGAGTTTTAATTTCTACTGCACCGTGCGGAAAAACATGGGTGACGGAAAAAGGTCCTGACCACCTAGATTTTAGCTTACCAGGAAATAATCGAAGTCGTGAATTAAACAATAGAACCTGATCTCCTACCCGAAATTCATTAGATTTAATATATTTATCATGTAAAGTTTTCATTCTTTCCTTATAAATTTTGGAGTTAGAATATGCATAATTCCTTAGCTCGTCTAATTCATTTATTTGACAAAATCGATTTTTACCGGCAGTTTCTAAATCTAAGTTCACATTTTTTATTGCCCAGTAGGCTTTGTGAGCTATTTCTACTGGCAAGTGACAACTTTTTCCATAGACAAGCTTATATGGGGTTGTGCCTATAGTGGTTTTATAAGCAGTTCGAAAAGCCCATAAATCATCGTCTAATTTGTCGGCCCATTCTTTTTTATTTATTCCTACGGTTTTTTCAAGTATTCGTTTTAAACCTCGATTAGTCACTTCGGCTTGCCCATTTGTTTGAGGGTGATACGCTGTTGAGACCCGGTGATAGACCCCATACCTTGTTAATATTTTTTCGAGTTGATGATTGCAAAAATGGGTACCTCTATCACTTATCAAAGCCTTTGGTGTCCCGAAGCGAGAAAACAGTTTTTTCAGAAATTTTACCACTACTCTTCCATCATTTGTTGGAAGAGCCTCGGCCTCCG
Organism: Helianthus annuus; assembly: GCF_002127325.2. NCBI lineage: Eukaryota > Viridiplantae > Streptophyta > Magnoliopsida > Asterales > Asteraceae > Helianthus > Helianthus annuus. The sequence continues at coordinate 106,637,180 of NC_035434.2, read as the reverse complement.
CCCATTTAGACAAGTAATCGACTGCCACAAGTATATATTTGTTTCCCTTTGAAGGCGGGAAAGGTCCCATGAAATCGAGTCCCCACACATCAAAGATTTCACAAACGAGAATGCCATTTTGAGGCATTTCGTTTTTGGAAGAAATATTACCTGATCTCTGGCAGGCATCACATGTCTTTACAAGGTTTTGTGCATCCTTGTAAATGGTTGGCCAGTAAAATCCTGAATCAAATATCTTTCGTGCGGTACTTGCGGCACCATGATGTCCTCCGTATGGACCTTCATGACAATGACGGAGAATTCTTCGTGCTTCATTACCATGGACACACCTTCGGATGAGCTGGTCGGCACACATTTTGAAAAGATAGGGGTCTTCCCAAAAGTAATGCTTTACATCAGCAAAGAATTTCTTTCTTTGATGATGTGGCCATCCCTTGGTGACTATACCGCTAGCTAGGAAATTAGCGTAGTCGGCATACCATGGCTCTTGTCTACTCTCCATCATTTCCAAGGATTCTGTGGGAAATTTCTTGTTGATTTGCTCGTCTCTGGTCGTTTCCAAAGCTGGGTCTTCTAAGCGTGAGAGATGATCTGCAGCAGTGTTTTCTGCTCCTCTTTTGTCCTTGATTTCGATGTCGAATTCTTGGAGGAGTAGAATCCATCTGATCAAACGGGGTTTTGCGTCTTGTTTCTTGAAGAGGTACCTGATGGCTGCATGGTCTGTATAGACTACAGTTTTAGAAAGAACAAGATAAGAACGAAATTTATCAAAAGCAAACACCACTGCTAGTAATTCTTTTTCTGTAGTTGTATAATTTTCTTGTGCATCATTAAGAGTTTTACTAGCATAATAGATTGGGTGGAAATGCTTTTCTTTTCTTTGTCCCAAGACTGCTCCAACAGCAAAGTCACTTGCATTACACATGATTTCGAAAGGAAATTTCCAATCTGGTGCTATCATGATAGGTGCATTGACTAGCATTTCCTTGAGGGTTAGAAATGCTTGATTGCATTCCTTGTCAAAGATGAATGGTGCATCTTTTTCAAGTAATTTTGTTAGAGGCCTTGAAATTTTTGAAAAGTCCTTGATAAACCTTCTATAAAATCCGGCATGCCCTAGGAAACTTCTGATTGCTCTTACGGAGGATGGAGGAGGTAATCGAGAAATAGTTTCTATTTTTGCTCGATCAACTTCCATTCCTTCGCTTGAGATTTTGTGACCGAGTACTATTCCCTCTGTTACCATGAAATGGCATTTTTCCCAGTTAAGGGCGAGGTTAGTTTCCTCACATCGGGATAGCATTCGTTCAAGATTATCGAGGCATTGGTCATATGAGTCTCCAAAGATGGAAAAGTCGTCCATGAAGACTTCCATTGTCTTTTCTATCATATCATGGAAAATGGCCACCATACAACGTTGGAATGTTGCAGGCGCATTACAGAGACCGAATGGCATGCGTCGATATGCGAAAGTTCCGTAGGGACATGTGAAAGTTGTCTTCTCTTGGTCTTCTGGTGCTATCGGTATTTGAAAATAACCTGAAAAACCATCTAAGAAACAATAAAATTTATGACCGGACAGTCGTTCTAACATTTGATCAATGAAGGGTAAAGGAAAGTGGTCTTTCCTTGTTGCTTCATTTAATCGCCTATAATCTATACAAACTCTCCATCCGGTGACGGTTCTTGTTGGTATTAATTCATTTTTCTCATTAGTTATTACCGTCATACCTCCTTTCTTCGGGACTACTTGAACGGGACTTACCCACGGACTATCGCAGATAGGGTAGATTAATCCGGCGTCAAGCAGCTTGATGACTTCATTTTTAACCACTTCTTGAACATTGGGATTCACTCTTCGTTGTGGTTGAATTACTGTTTTGTAGTCATCATTCATTAAAATTTTGTGTGTGCACATGGAAGGGCTTATTCCTTTAATATCTACAAGCTTCCAAGCGATCGCGTTTTTGTGTTTTTTAAGTAGGTTAACTAATTTCTCTTTTTCTACGTTACTTAATTTAGATGAAATAATTACAGGTAAACTACCATCTTTGCCTAGAAAAGCATATTCCAAACCTTTAGGAAGTTCTTTGAGCTCAATGGGTGGGTCTTTAGAAGACACCTTATTTTGTGGCTCATCTAGATTAAGATCCTTAAAGGTTTGTTCTATGGCTATCTCTTCCTTGACAAAGTGGTCTTCTTCGTTAGTTGTATCGGGTGGTTCAGCTTCATCTTCAATTAGGGGGTCATTATTGCCAAAAGGATATTTCATTGAACGCTCAAGATCTATGCTCCTTTTCAATGCCCCTAACTGAAGAGGTAGATTGTTGAATTTCCGGTTTTTCAATGCTTTATGAGTTTGTACAAAAGGTTTTCCCATGACTAGGGGGCGTCATCAAGGATGACGAAGTCGGTTGGGATTACTAATTGACTTGTGTGAACCAAAACATCTTCAACTACACCGATTGATTTTATCACTTTTCGATCGGATAGAAAAATGGGTATTTGAAGTGGAGTAAAATCACTAATACTTAATTTTTCAAAAATGTAGTGCATTATGTTAACACAAAGATCTTTATCAATAGTGATATTACTAATAAATGAATTTTGAAAGAAACATGGAACCGGTGTAATATTAATTTCAAAAGGGTCTTCTTTTATTAGCGAAGTTTGATCATTAGTTAACTTAACACTCACTATTTCTTTGATTTTAGCACTAGTGTTTAACTCTTTTAAAAACTTGGCATGAGGGGTTATTAAACAATGATTTTCGAAAGTAGGTGACAAGAGATTAATTTCTTCAAAATTAGACTCTTCATGAATTTTAACATTATCGGACTCACCTTTTTCATTGTTTAACTCATGTGTCGGTTTTTCACTTTCTTGTTCTTCCATTTTTACATTTTCAACTATCTCTACGTTATTATTACTATTCAGTTCTTCTCTTGCGCGGGATTCCTCTTCCCTTGCGCGAGATTCTTTCATGTAACGTTCGATAGTTTTAATGTGTTCTAATATCCTATTGGTCACTTCAGTGAGAGAAAAAGAATTTGGATCCTCAAAGCTTGAATCCGGTTGTTCGATCCTTGGCTCCTCATAATACTCATATGAAGTAGATGGTTCACACCATTGTTCTTCATTGTAAGTATATGATGGATAAGGGTCGAAACTTTGTTCTTCATAGTACTCATATGAGGTGGGATGTTCACGCCATGGTTCCTCATAATAAGAGTATGAAGGTGGTGGCTCATATCTTGAGTCTTCAAAGTATGAGTATGAAGGCTCATACCTTGGTTCATCAAAATATGAGTATGAGGGAGGAGGTTCATACCTTTGGTCTTCATAGGATGTGTATGAAGTCGATGGCTCGTACCTGGGCTCCTCATAATGGTTGTATGAATTGGATGGTTGATATGAGTTATTATATTGAACCGAGCGTGCGTTACGACAATTAGTGCAATAATTACCCCTATAATCATCCTCATCATAGGTGTAGTTGTAACCTCCTGAGTATTGATCCATAAGAATCACTCAACAGACCACAACTGAGTCTCGGGACCAGAAACAAAAATAAAGATGGTAACAGAGGCTGGACACGGCCCCGTGTTCCGTGGACACGGCCCCGTGTTCAGGGTCTGTATCTGGGCGTTTTAATTAAAGTTACTGGTCACGTTGAGCACGGGGGCGTGTTCAGTGAGCACGGCCCCGTGTTCAGACTCTGTATCTGGGTATCTAACTAAAAATATGCAGCACGGGGGCGTGTTCAGTGAGCACGGCCCCGTGTTCAGGCTACTGTAAATGCAAACTAAACTAAAATGCAGAAAAATGTGCGCGCGTTTTGAAAAGGTTTTGAAAAACTGATTAGGCCGTTGATTTTAAGCTTTCTTAAAATCCTTGTGTCCCCGGCAGCGGCGCCAAAAACTTGATGCGTTTCAGTGTATATATAATTTAGATGTATAATTAAGCCCTTTTTACACTTTTAGCCAAGTTTTAAATTTATAAAACACGATATTCACTAACACTAAACACACATATGGGCAAGTGCACCCATCGTGGACGTAGTATAGTGTTGGTAAGATACCGAGGTCGTCCAAGGACACAAGAGCTTTTAATACCGGTTTATCCTCAACGTCTAATCAAATCAAAAAGTGAGAAAAATGTTTTTTAAACTAAGAAAATAAAAACTAACTAAATGCTGAAAAATAAAATAAAATAAAAACAGATAGACAAGATGAATCACTTGGATCCGACACGTGTATTAGTATAACCTTTGATTATTTTCGCACTTTTGCACTTGTTTAAGAGATTATCTTAGTTATTGTAGTAGGCCCCTCTTTTGAAGGCGACGTTACCCTCAACCCAGTAGTTTGAGTCAGCAAGGATACAATCCTAAAGGGTCGGATTATTGAAAGATAATGAATTAAGTTATTAATGCAAATTGTGGTAGGCCCCGCTTTCGGCGGTGACGTTACCCTCGGCTAAGTAGTCTGAGTCAGCAGGGATACAGTCCTAAATAGCCGGGTTATAGTATTAATAGTAGTTAACTTATGAGGGGGTCAAAGAGTTTGGATCCCCGCCATCCAATACCTATGGGCATTGAAGGAGATCCTACTAAATTTGACCCAGGTCCCAAGCAGGACCTCTAAACGCTGAACAAGGGCAAGACCCTTACCAAACCGTTCCCTTAACCCCCGACCAGGTAGCCAACATACCTCCATATAGACCGTGGAGATATGAATGGTGAAAATCTTTTATTTTATATAGACAGTAAAATAATGCCAAGACACCACGGACAAACGATAAGGAAAGATCACCTTCAACATAAGTAACTAGTTATTAAAGTCATTAATACAAAACCAAATAAAAAGTGCAAAAGATTGAAAATAAAAAGTATTATACTAAACACTTGTCTTCACCAAGTGATGTAAGAGACTTAGGCAAACATGGCCTTGATTGTCAAGAACTCTTACGATCAATCTTGGATCCCGAGACGACTCACACACTCTACGATGGACAATGGATGATGGTAGTGGATGATGGTGTTATGGTGGTGGTGGGTGGTGGATGAAGTGTGAGAGAGGTGGTGTGCCAAGGGATGAGTTGAAATGAAACCAAGCACTCCTATTTATAGGCTGAACAGAAGGCTGGGCACGGCCCCGTGTCTACTGGACACGCCCCCGTGCCCGTCTGACACTCTCTCTCCTCATTAATTGTAATTCGCAATTACAATTAATGCGCCTGCTGTACTTTCACCACGCCCCCGTGCCCGCTGGACACGGCCCCGTGGTGGGCAATGGAAGCTTCTATAAGTTTGTCTTTTATGCTGCTTCTTGGGCACGGCCCCGTGCTGGCTGAGCACGGGGCGTGTTCAGACTTCTGCTTTCTCTTCTTTGCTCTGGAGGATGCTGTTGAGGGTCCGGGCAGTCTACTTTTATTCCTTTTCTTGTATTTATGCTAGAATTAGTTGTCTTTTTGCTTCTTTTGTGAATTTAAGCTCATTTCATCCTGAAAATACAAAAGGAAGACAAAAACACTCTTTTTCCAACATTAGTACTTAAAAAGGGTTAGTTTTATGCATTAATTCATGTGATTTATATGTTGCATTTTACACACATCAGACTTCATGCATCCTAAGCTTGCGAGACTTCTACGGATGCTAAGGAGTGGCCAGCCTATTACGCGTAGTACCTGCACTTAGCCTTTTTGGAAAATACGACAGTTTACACTGGTAAATACAATTTAACTGACTCATTTTGAAAATGTTTAAAATTGATTTAAATGCCCGTGGCATAAAACTTTTTATTACTTGGGATAATTATTTGCTTAATAATCTTGTAAAAGAATTACATGTCTGTTATGCGTTCAGTTGCCCGGGTCGTGCCGGGTTAAAGATTAATAGACACACCACTTAATACAATTCCGCCGCGAGACTTCTCTCGACCGACAATTATACTTCATTGAAATGCACTACGGGTGTACGCCTACACCTGTGTGCTAAGGTCGTGGCCATTCTTTGAATGATGCCAAGGATATCCGGGACATGGTCATTAAACCCCCAAAGGCGTTAAACAAACAAAACAACATTTTTAAACGGGTTAATTTGACAACACTTAGCCACCGACTGGTTAAGGTCAATTCCCCGACCAAGCGGTATTTTATATACCGTACCCCAAGCCCGTATAGGGAAAATAAGTTAAACGTATTTACCTGAGCAAAGTATAAATCAAATATAGCGAGTGCACGTAGCTTTTACTAGGCTCCTAGATCTGGAAATTAAGGTTTTAATAACCTATTAGAATTCTAACGGGTCTTAAGCTTAGACCGGTTAGTTTTATATAAAGATTACGGTTTTAAACGCATGATAAGGCGAAGACCCTTTTAGAATGTGGTTTTGACCCAACAAGCTTGCATGATTGTTTAATATGGGTAACATAATCACATTCTGAATTTTGAGACCGAAAAGATATGGTTTGACCCATTTCGGCTAAAATGGGTAAACTAGTTACATAAGCCGATCCGAACGCGTAAAGTGCGTAACGAGTAACCATAAGAGTCATATACATGTTTCTGAAGTTAATATGCCTAAAATATGTTGTGATATCAGAATGATACCTTCCATTATGCCCCAAATGGTTTTAAACCAAAACTATGCCTCATAAGGGCATTTTGGTCGTTTTATAAGGTGTAAAAGAGTTTTAAATAATAACCTGAGTTACAGGTCTGATTAAATTAGTAAATATGCTTAATTTACTAAGTTATAATAGTAGGGTATCCAATATATATGAAATTTATAATTTATAACCATACTATGCTCCGTAGGGGCATTTTGGTAATTTCACATATGCTTAAAGGGTCAAAACTGATCTTCTGAGTTGAAAACATTAGCCTACTGTTAAAATATAAAAATCTTACTGAGTACATCAGTAGGTTTTAACCCCATATGCTTAGCAAGGTTCTAGTGCATACTTATGTGCTAAAAACGCTTAAAAAGGTGATTTGGAGCCATTTCCGGGTTTTCTGTAAAAAGCTGATATTTTTAATATTCCAGCAGGCTCAAAATAATTTATTTAACATAACAAATCAGTAGAAAAAGGTTTGGGATCAAAAGGATTTATAAAACTTATTTTACAGCCCAAAAGGGCAAAACCGGCATAAACCGAATTAAGGTTAAAACACTAAGTTATGCTCAGCCTAAAAATAAATAAAAATCTCCAAAAATCCCAAAATATTATTTTATAACAGTAGGTATAAGGTTTTGTATAAAAATTCGGGTTTAGATAGGCTATATGTAATTTACGCCATTTAATTACTAAAGAAGCCTTAAATCACGCTATTGAGCATAACTCTTAATCTACACCTCAAACTGATCTCAAATTTTAGGTGCAAGTTTATAAATCAGTAGCTAAGGTGTCTACCCTTTTACATTTTCAAAAATCACATTTTAAGGTCAAATGGGCATAATGGTCAACATATAAGCGATTAACGGAAACATGCATGTGAATAGGATATCTAATGAACCAAGTTGTATAATCTCAGAGAGTTATACTAACATGCAAATAGGTCCAAAAGAAGCTCTAAGGCAATCCTAAACTTGGCTTAAATGGGTCAGAACTGATAGTCAAAGCAATAGTCAAACTTTGCGACTTTCGGTTCCAAACCGAGCCTAAACTAAAAATTGTCGAGTTGAACATGTTAGAACATGTTCTTACATTAATTACCAAGTTATTTTAATGATCAAACAGGTTGCATGTATCCTACATTGCTAATTATGCATTAATTTGAGAATAAGCATTCTGTTGACTTTTTATAATCATCTTTGACTCGACAATTAACATAGTTAGAGTGGGATTCTGGAAATACCCTTTTAAGGGTTTGTTACCCACATAATTACCTACTTATAGGTATTTTTAATTCGAGATATTAGTGAGTAATTATAGACTAATCTCGAAGTCAAACCTTAATTACGACGGTTTGACTTTTAGCTAATCTACTAAGCTAGAACGAATTTAGAAGGGTTAAGGACACTTACAAGAGTCCTAATTAGGAATAGGGATCACTAAGAATGTTGCTTGCTGTCCAGAAGGCTCCAGGAGTGAACTTGTGAACTTTGCAATGAATGAACAAATTTTTGGTCACAACCTTATGCTCCTTATATAGCAATTTTAATTGCATAAGATGGTGCCAAACAACTCTACACATGTTGTAAGATCATCCCACCTGTCCCTAATGCATGAAAACCAATTTTCACAGCCCCTGGTATCATTTTATAGGTCCATAAGTCGGTTAACAGCCTTAACAGGCAGCTGCAGGTCATTTTCTGTCGCTGGCACCCTGACGCGGCCCGTGTAAGGTCATAGGGGACCTTTACGCGGGTCGCCTGGACCTGCAGAACCTGCCAAACAAGTTTTACAATTTGCACTTTTGGTCCCAGGTCCTTTGTAACGTGGTTTTAAGCCCTTAAATTGCATTTCCCACCTTTTAACTTGATTTTTAAGGGCCTTGGGACTTTTACTAACTTGGTTAAGTCCTTGACTAACCTTGTAACCACTCATAAGGCCTTAGAATTCAACGTTGACGCTTTTAACCCCTCGTACACGAATTTGTTCATAACTTTCTCATACGATAACGAAACTTTATGAAATTTTAACCACATATTCTAGTGAGTATATTTTATCGTTACAAAGCATCGGGTCCGCCAAAAGGTCACTCAGAGGTATACTTTGCACATGTTGACACATTTAGCCCCTGTAGTTTGTAATTCCTCACTTTCTTTCATATTTAGCTTCGTATGATCCATGATTTATTCGTTTGAAGGTATAAACATCTTGTGGGGCTATTTTTTAAATATAATTATCCATCGCTTGACACTTTGGACCCTTATATTTACATAGTTTCCCCGTTTGTCAACATTAGTCCCTCTAAAGTATTCTTTCTCACGTTCAGAGCTTATGACACGTGTTTATACATTATTGGACATAAATTTTCAAGGTGTTACATCCTCACCCCCTTAAAATAAATCTCGTCCTCGAGATTTAAGGGAATAAATGAGGGTATTTTTCTTGCATTGTGGACTCTAACTCCCACGTATATTCAGGACCTCTGCGGGCATCCCATTTCACCTTGACAATAGGCACAAGCTTCCTTCGAAGCATTTTCACCTGTCGATCCTCAATCGACACTGGTTTCTCCACAAATTTTAAGCTCTCGTCTATATGCACATCTGTGTGTGGTATGACTAGCGATTCATCAGCTAGACATTTCTTCAGATTGCAGAAGTGAAATACGTTATGAATACCATTGAGCTCTTCAGGTAAGTTTAACTTATAAGCCACTGATCCAATACATTCAATGATCTCGAATGCTCCTATATACCTTGGGCTTAACTTACCTTTCTTACCGAATCGCATCACCCCTTTCCAGGGTGACACTTTGAGTAAAACTTTATCGCCAACCTCAAACTTGAGAGGTTTTCGCCTTTTATCCGCATAGCTCTTCTGTCTATCTCGAGCAGCTTTTAGGCGATCGCGAATCTGGACAATCTTGTCCGTTGTCTCGAAGACTATGTCAGGACCTGATAATTGAGTATCCCCTACTTCTGCCCAACAGATGGGCGTTCTGCACTTCCTACCATATAGTGCCTCAAAAGGTGCAGCCTGAATGCTGGTATGGTAGCTATTGTTGTAGGAGAATTCGACCAATGGTAGATGCCTGTCCCAACTACCACCTAGATCAATTACACATGCTCGCAGCATGTCTTCCAACGTTTGAATAGTACGCTCACTCTGCCCATCTGTCTGCGGATGGTAAGTTGTACTAAAATTCAATTGGGAGCCCAGAGACTGTTGGAAACTCTTCCAAAAATGAGATGTGTATCTTGTATCCCTATCAGAGATAATAGATACTGGTACGCCATGTAAGGATACAATGTTATCCACGTACAGTTGGGCTAACATGTCAGAGTTGAAGGTCTCTTTAATGGGTAGGAAATGTGCTGACTTAGTCAGTCTATCAACTATGACCCATATGGTATCATTTCCCTTCTGCGTCTTAGGCTACTTGGTGATGAAATCCATCGTCACCATTTCCCATTTCCAAGTGGGAATTTCAGGCTGTTGCAGCAAACCTGACGGCTTCTGATGTTCAGCTTTAACTTGAGCACATGTCAAGCATTTAGCTACATAAGCAGCTATAGACTTTTTCAAGCCTATCCACCAATAGTTTGCCTTTAAATCCTGGTACATCTTATCAGCTCCAGGATGAACGGAATACTTAGAATTGTGGGCTTCCTTGAGGATAACATCCCAAAGTCCTCCATATACGGGAACCCATATTCGTCCATTCAATCTCAACATTCCGTCCTTATCGTAGGACAATTGTTCTTCAGTCACTCCTAACTTTTCCTCAGGTTAGTTAGCTTCCAACACAGCTTCCTTTTGTGCAGCTAACAACCTTTCACTCAAACTGTTCTTGATTTCAATGCTCTTGGCATTGATTCTTATCAGCTTCACTCTCTCCTTTCTACTTAAGGCATCAGCGACTACGTTTGCCTTTCCTGGATGGTATCTTATTTCACAGTCATAATCGTTCAGAGTTTCCATCCATCGTCGCTGCCTTATATTCAAATCCTTCTGATTGAACAAGTGTTGAAGGCTTTTGTGATCAGAATAGATCACACATTTAGTCCCATACAGATAATGCCTCCAAAGCTTAAGTGCAAATACAACGGCACCCAATTCCAAGTCATGGGTGGTGTAATTCTTCTCGTGCACCTTTAGTTGACGTGAAGCATAGGCAATGACTTTGCCTTTTTGCATTAACACACAACCCATTCCGGTGTGTGATGCATCACAATACACCAAAAATTCTTCAATACCTTCAGGTAGAGTCAGCACTGGAGCGTTACTCAACTTCTGCTTCAAGATATCAAAAGATTCTTGCTGCTTGGGCCCCCAACCAAACTTAATATTCTTACGTGTTAACGTAGTTAAGGGCGCAGCAATCCTTGAAAAATTTTCAATAAATCGCCTATAGTATCCTGCCAAACCTAGGAAGCTACGAATCTCTGTAGGCGTCTTTGGCTCTTGCCAGTTCATAATAGCTTCTATCTTTGCGAGATCCACTTGAATTCCACGTTCACTCACAACATGTCCAAGAAACTGGACTTCTCGAAGCCAAAATTCACACTTTGAAAACTTGGCATAGAGCTCTCTTGATGAAGCAACTTAAGAATGCATCGAAGATGCTTTCTCGTGGTCAGCCTGGCTCTTTGAGTAGATGAGGATGTCATCGATTAAGACGATGACAAATTTATCCAGATAAGGTTTGCATACGCGATTCATGAGATCCATGAACGCGGCAGGTGCGTTATTGAGCCCAAAAGGCATCACTAGGAACTCGTAATGACCATAACGAGTCCTAAACGCGGTTTTGTGCACATCTTCATCCTTGACCTTCAATTGATGATAGCCTGACCTGAGATCTATCTTGGAAAAATAGCTTGCTCCTTGTAACTGGTCAAACAGATCGTCGATCCTGGGCAAAGGATATATGTTCTTGATAGTAACCTTATTAAGCTCACGGTAATCAATGCAAAGACGCATTGATCCATCCTTTTTCTTGACGAACAAAATTGACGCTCCACATGGAGACGAACTAGGTCTAATAAAACCTTTAGCTAGCAAATCATCTAGCTGTGTCCTTAATTCCTTCATCTCTGTTGGTGCTAACCTATAAGGTGCTCTAGCAACAGGTGCAGCTCTGGGGATGATATCAATCCTGAATTCCACTTGTCTATCTGGTGGCAAACCAGGTAGTTCTACCGGGAAAACTTCGGGATATTCAGAAATGACTGGAATATCTTCAATCCTGGGTCTCTGTTCATCAACAGTTACTTGTGCCATATAAATGACACAACCCTTTCTTAAACATTTAGATGCTTTGAGCATAGACACCAGCTCGGGTAATCCATGCTGAGTGTCTCCCTGAATGGTGAGTGGCTCACCAGATGGAGTCTTGATCACTATCTGCTTCTTGTTGCACATTATCTGGGCTTGGTTATGCGATAACCAATCCATACCTATTACTATATCAAAGCCTGCTAGCTTAAAGGGTAACAAGGATAAAGGAAAAGAGTGGTTCCTAATGGATAGGACACATCCATCTAATACAGTCGAAACTGTTTCTATTGATCCATCAGCTAATTCCACTTCATATTTCATACTTAGGGTTTTAACAGGTAATTTCAATAATTCACAGAACTTATTATCTACAAAAGATTTATCCGCCCCAGAATCAAATAATACTCTTGCGTAGACATCATTTATGAGAAAAGTATCTGTTATGACATTGTCATCCTGAACGGCTTCCTTCGCATCCATGCGGAAGACCCTTGCATTAGTCTTCTTTCCCTCCTCTGCCTTCTTTGCAAGTTTCGGGCAGTTGGGTCTAAGATGCCCCTTCTCATTACAATTAAAGCATGTGGCATCCTTAAGTTTCTTACAGTCTATTGCCTTGTGATCTGGGGACTTGCAAATTCCACACGCTTTTGGCTGGGATTGTGATGTTGACTCATACCTGCATTTTCCAAAGGGGTGCTTCTTACAAACCTTGCACCGGGGTTTATCACTCGACTGTTGATCACCCTTCTTAGATTCCGACCCTTTCTTGTGGTCGTTATTCCCCTTGCGCTTCTTGTCTGAGCGCCGCGAACCATCATCTTCGCGTTTTCTCTTCTCGGCATCCGCAGCTCTTAGCGATCTCTGTCTAACTGCGTCCAGCGTGAGGGACAGAGATATGTCAGCTACCGATCGAAATGTAGTGGGCCGAGAGGCTTTAACACTCGCTTTGATTTCTGGGGCCAGACCCCCAATGAAACGGGCTATCCTTTTTGGTTCAGGTGTCACTAGGTAAGGAACTAGCCTTGACAGAGTATTAAAACTCGTGAGATAAGCCTGGCAATCCAGGTTTTTCATGACCAACGACAGAAAATCAGATTCTATCATTTCCACCTCGTGTTGGGGACAGTAGTTCTCCTTGATGAGAGCAACAAACTGATCCCACGACATGTTATACAACGGAACCTTTCCAGTAGCCTGTATTAATGACCTCCACCAAGCCAAGGCTTCTCCCTTGAATAACTAGGATACAAACTTTACAATATCTTTCTCAGCACAACCACTGATGTCCACAACAGTGTCCATCTCATCCAGCCAAGTCATACAGTCCACTGCCCCATTTTCCCCATCAAAATCCCGGGGTTTACAAGACACAAAATATTTATACGTGCAACCTTTGGCACGTGGGGCATCATCAAACACAATCTTCTTGGGGTGATCACCGTTTTCATTTGAAGAATGTCTATCATCATCTTTCTTAGTCTCATCCTTCTTAGGCTTGGGCTGGACAGAGGGTGGCTTGCTGTGAGACCCCGAGTGAGTCTTAGACTTATTATGCGGTGTAGACAGGGTCCTACTATGGGTCCCACTGTACTCACTGTACTGCCGTTCCAAGGCCTTTGTAACCGCATCATCAACAAGCGCTTTCAGCTCTGTGCCAGTTAACTGTATCTTTGCATTCTCGTGATTCTCCACCGGACGACTGTTCACCTCGTCCGACCTAGCCATGTAGCTTCAATTGCTACATAAAGGGATAATAGGCAAGGTTTTATTTAGAAGCTAATACAGTATTTTATATTCTATTAACCATGGTTTTGAATAACCATTGCTGGTTAATTTGTTAATCAATTATTTATGCATGACCTTTATTAAAATCCTATATTATAATTAAACATAACATAATAGTTTAGTCACAATGACAGTGTTGATTTATAACCCGGATTCTCACAGAATCGAGGTATTAGGGTCTGAATCACAGTTCCTTACCCTTTTCTAGACAGTGAGTTACAGACTTCTACTGTCTCTTAGTCCCAGAGGACATTAATTCATTACCCGTAGGCACTTCATCCCCAATGGATGGTTTTTTATTTTCAGGGAATTTTAAATTAACCCAATTTTTAAAGATGGCCTATGTGATTTATTCTGCATCACAATTTGCCCATTATGCTAACATAACTACAGATGTTAACATAAATTTTGGAATCTTTTAGACAGGTTCTACCATCTTGGCCATGTCTACAATGACACGTGGCTAGGTTTTACCCCTAAGATTCTTTTTATAACGCAGATCAATCCTAAGTTGAGACGTTAATTATGGATCTGAATCTAATTATGGAGATACCATCTTGGCCTTGTCTTAAAATGACACATGGCTAGGTCTTGTCCCTTTTTATATCTTGCCATTTTATATTAATGGTAGATCTTCTTTATTTAGGAATGTTATTTTCATTTTACCTTTTATTTTAGTTTATATATATACTTATAAATAATAAACAATTATGAAAATTTAAATTCAACCATTCCATTAAAAGATTAAACAGTACAATACTTGCCCTAAACGGGACTTCTACAAAATAACATGCCCACGCAGGGGCGAAAAATAAACAACAAACCCTACGCAGGGGTTAACTAAAAGACATGCCCACGCAGGGGCAGAATGCTGAAAGACAAGCCCACGCAGGGGCTGAATACAGAAACAACAAGTCCACGTAGGGACTGATTACAACTAAACAAATAAATAAACAACAAGGCCTTTAATGACCCCTTCTCTTGGACTTCCCTTTGAGCAAGTCTGACAGACCTTTGAAGAAGCCTCGATTGCTTTCGCGGTCTTCACGGACCACTTGCTCGACTCGGTTCAATCGGTCGAGAACTTCTTGTTGGCGCTACGGCGGAATTAGTTGCGGCTGCGGCGGTTGGTACAGAGGTTGAGGAGGTGGTGGACGCTGGTACCCATAAGTTGGGTAACCAGTGGTCCAAAGACCACCATAAGGTTCCTCTGGATGACGGGCATTGTAGTCCCACGCTTCCTGATATGGGTCTACGTTGACATAGTCGAACTCGGTATGAGCCGGCTGCTCAAAAGGGTTGTACCCGCTGAGCCGGCGTAAGCAGGTATTGGGTTGTCAAAACCCAATGGAGGTGCCATAGGCACTGAGTTGACCTCTGGAATGGGGTTTGATGGACCCCCCATTTGTAGTTCTTCTTCTTCTTCTTCTTCCTGGAGTGGCGGATAATGACTGCCACTCGATGGTTGGGGAGTGCTGATGCGGACTCCCCCTCGCACGGACATCCGTGCGTTTGACCTTCTCCGCCTCGGTGGCTCCGGAGGCGGTTGTTGCTCTACTGGTGGTGGTGGTGGCGGAGTGACTGCCACGAAACGAGAATCCCGAGAAGGATCCTGTTGCTGTTGCTGCTGCTGCTGATAAGGAGACGAGTGGTGAGAGGGGGTAAAATACCAGTCAATATTCCGGAATCTCTCCTCGTAGCTGTCCGGACCGCGATAAGGCGATCCGTGAAAGGATGACCCATCGGAGATCTCGATGGGGTGGTTCGGAGTTTCGGATGCTGGTTCCACGGGGTCCGTGTCTTCATCCATATCGTCAGCATGGTCTCCTGAGAAATGATCCTCAGGTCCTAGTGGGTTGAATACCACGGGTTCTGGAAAGATGTTGGCCGGGTTGAACCGGCTTTGAAAAACTGGGGTTGGGTCGTCAAATGAATGGTGAGAATTTGACCTTTGCAATGGTATGAAAAAGGGTGGTTGATTATTGGGCTCGTTCTCTGATTGGGGCCCAAAGGAATGCAAGTATGAAGGCGAGGAGCTGAGGGAGACCGATCGCCTCCCGGGCTCAACATAGAGCCTCCATGGCTCTTGTGGGCTCGTACTCATCGTGATGGAAGGTGTTCGCCGGTATGAGGGCCCGGCTTCATGATCGTGGCTCGTGAAAGGAGCCTTTCCCCGTCCGCGTCTCATTCGTGGTGGCATGATTAAACCTGTCAACAAAACGATGCAACAACATATATATATAAAATAAAATGAAGACAAAATCAAATAAAACAAAGCAGAGTTTGTCCTATGTTCTTTGTCTAGACTCGGAACTCGAGGAATGTGCATTTATTTAACTGAGATTAAACACAGAAGGCTAGTGTTTAATTCACTCAGCGTTGGCTCTGATACCAACCTGTCACACCCCTAATTTCCACGTGTCACCGGTGGGCCCGGTGGGGGTTCCGTGACGTAGTTGATATCGTCATAGTCAAACATACAATATATAAATGCACAGCGGAAGCAAAGAAAGATTTATTTCAACTTAATAATATTGTAATATCCAAGTATCACAAAATAGTCGAAATAGATCCACAGGCGGATCCAAACAAAAAGGAAACTTTATTTCAACAGACTTCATGCATCCTAAGCTTGCGAGACTTCTACGGATGCTAAGGAGTGGCCAGCCTATTACGCGTAGTACCTGCACTTAGCCTTTTTGGAAAATACGTCAGTTTACACTAGTAAATACAATTTAACTGACTCATTTTGAAAATGTTTAAAATTGATTTAAATGCCCGTGGCACAATACTTTTTATAACTTGGCATAATTATTTGCTTAATAATCTTGTAAAAGAATTACATGTCTGTTATGTGTTCAGTTGCCCGGGTCGTGCCGGGTTAAAGATTAATAGACACACCACTTAATATAATTCCGCCGCGAGACTTCTCTCGACCGACGATTATACTTTATTGAAATGCACTACGGGTGTACGCCTACACCTGTGTGCTAAGGTCGTGGCCATTCTTTGAATGATGCCAAGGATATCCGGGACATGGTCATTAAACCCCCAAAGGCGTTAAACAAACAAAACAACATTTTTAAACGGGTTAATTTGACAACACTTAGCCACCGACTGGTTAAGGTCAATTCCCCGACCAAGCGGTATTTTATATACCGTACCCCAAGCCCGTATAGGGAAAATAAGTTAAACGTATTTACCTGAGCAAAGTATAAATCAAATATAGCGAGTGCACATAGCTTTTACTGGGCTCCTAGATCTGGAAATTAAGGTTTTAATAACCTATTAGAATTCTAACGGGTCTTAAGCTTAGACCGGTTAGTTTTATATAAAGATTACGGTTTTAAACGCATGATAAGGCGAAGACCGTTTTAGAATGTGGTTTTGACCCAACAAGCTTGCATGATTGTTTAATATGGGTAACATAATCACATTCTGAATTTTGAGACCGAAAAGATATGGTTTGACCCGTTTCGGCTAAAATGGGTAAACTAGTTACATAAGCCGATCCGAACGCGTAAAGTGCGTAACGAGTAACCATAAGAGTCATATACATGTTTCTGAAGTTAATATGCCTAAAATATGTTGTGATATCAGAATGATACCTTCCATTATGCCCCAAATGGTTTTAAACCAAAACTATGCCTCATAAGGGCATTTTGGTCGTTTTATAGGTGTAAAGAGTTTTAAATAATAACCTGAGTTACAGGTCTGATTAAATTAGTAAATATGCTTAATTTACTAAGTTATAATAGTAGGGTATCCAATATATATGAAATTTATAATTTATAACCATACTATGCTCCGTAGGGGCATTTTGGTAATTTCACATATGCTTAAAGGGTCAAAACTGATCTTCTGAGTTGAAAACATTAGCCTACTGTTAAAATATAAAAATCTTACTGAGTACATCAGTAGGTTTTTAACCCCATATGCTTAGCAAGGTTCTAGTGCGTACTTATGTGCTAAAAACGCTTAAAAAGGTGATTTGGAGCCATTTCCGGGTTTTCTGTAAAAAGCTGATATTTTTAATATTCCAGCAGGCTCAAAATAATTTATTTAACATAACAAATCAGTAGAAAAAGGTTTGGGATCAAAAGGATTTATAAAACTTATTTTATAGCCCAAAAGGGCAAAACCGGCATAAACCGAATTAAGCTTAAAACACTAAGTTATGCTCAGCCTAAAAATAAATAAAAATCTTCAAAAATCCCAAAATATTATTTTATAACAGTAGGTATAAGGTTTTGTATAAAAATTCGGGTTTAGATAGGCTATATGTAATTTACGCCATTTAATTACTAAAGAAGCCTTAAATCACGCTATTGAGCATAACTCTTAATCTACACCTCAAACTGATCTCAAATTTTAGGTGCAAGTTTATAAATCAGTAGCTAAGGTGTCTACCCTTTTACATTTTCAAAAATCACATTTTAAGGTCAAATGGGCATAATGGTCAACATATAAGCGATTAACGGAAACATGCATGTGAATAGGATATCTAATGAACCAAGTTGTATAATCTCATAGAGTTATACTAACATGCAAATAGGTCCAAAAGAAGCTCTAAGGCAATCCTAAACTTGGCTTAAACGGGTCAGAACTGATAGTCAAAGCAATAGTCAAACTTTGCGACTTTCGGTTCCAAACCGAGCCTAAACTGAAAATTGTCGAGTTGAACATGTTGGAACATGTTCTTACATTAATTACCAAGTTATTTTAATGATCAAACAGGTTGCATGTATCCTACATTGCTAATTATGCATTAATTTGAGAATAAGCATTCTGTTGACTTTTTATAATCATCTTTGACTCGACAATTAACATAGTTAGAGTGGGATTCTGGAAATACCCTTTTAAGGGTTTGTTACCCACATAATTACCTACTTATATGTATTTTTAATTCGAGATATTAGTGAGTAATTATAGACTAATCTCGAAGTCAAACCTTAATTACGACGGTTTGACTTTTAGCTAATCTACTAAGCTAGAACGAATTTAGAAGGGTTAAGGACACTTACAAGAGTCCTAATTAGGATTAGGGATCACTAAGAATGTTGCTTGCTGTCCAGAAGGTTCCAGGAGTGAACTTGTGAACTTTGCAATGAATGAACAAATTTTTGGTCACAACCTTATGCTCCTTATATAGCAATTTTAATTGCATAAGATGGTGCCAAACAACTCTACACATGTTGTAAGATCATCCCACCTGTCCCTAATGCATGAAAACCAATTTGCACAGCCCCTGGTATCATTTTATAGGTCCATAAGTCGGTTAACAGCCTTAACAGGCAGCTGCAGGTCATTTTCTGTCGCTGGCACCCTGACGCGGCCCGTGTAAGGTCATAGGGGACCTTTACGCGGGTCGCCTGGACCTGCAGAACCTGCCAAACAAGTTTTACAATTTGCACTTTTGGTCCCAGGTCCTTTGTAACGTGGTTTTAAGCCCTTAAATTGCATTTCCCACCTTTTAACTTGATTTTTAAGGGCCTTGGGACTTTTACTAACTTGGTTAAGTCCTTGACTAACCTTGTAACCACTCATAAGGCCTTAGAATTCAACGTTGACGCTTTTAACCCCTCGTACACGAATTTGATCATAACTTTCTCATACGATAACGAAACTTTATGAAATTTTAACCACATATTCTAGTGAGTATATTTTATCGATACAAAGCATCGGGTCTGCCAAAAGGTCACTCAGAGGTATACTTTGCATATGTTGACACATTTAGCCCCTGTAGTTTGTAATTCCTCACTTTCTTTCATATTTAGCTTCGTATGATCCATGATTTATTCGTTTGAAGGTATAAACATCTTGTGGGGCTATTTTTTAAATATAATTATCCATCGTTGACACTTTGGACCCTTATATTTACATAGTTTCCCCGTTTGTCAACATTAGTCCCTCTAAAGTATTCTTTCTCACGTTCAGAGCTTATGACACGTGTTTATACATTATTGGACATAAATTTTCAAGGGGTTACATAAACACCAACAAACAACGAACAAAATCTGAACCATCATCCCCCTAGTGAAAACAGCAAAGAAGATGAGTATCTTCCTCTGCATTCCACCATCTTCTTCCCTCACACCACCACCAACCACCACTCACCGCCTACACAAACCACCTCCCCCATTCCCTCCCTCACAAACCACCTACCCCCTCCCTCTATTGCCTCTTACTTCACTTCTTCAGCCATTCAATTCGAGTGCCGTGAAGAAGATCAGCGGTTAGAAGACGAGCAGAGGCTCCGAATCGCTCCTGAAATAGTGACTAATGATGATATTGTGACTGAGGCTTGGGAGATTGTTGATGATAGCTTTATTGGTATCGATCGGAGTCGGTGATCACCTCAATCATGGATTTTAAATGTCGGTTGATGTTCTTGTGTGATTGATTATATAATTGTTTGTAAATAGATTTGTGGTTGAAGATACTTTTAACTGCCAATTTTAGTGATAAGTTATTCTCATTCAATTACTATAATTTAATGACCATTAGTTACTTATTCAGATTGTATCATGACACTTCTTATTGGGTACATCTTATGTAACATTACACACTTATGACATATGTAATGTTCATCTTATAGCAAAAGAAAGAAAGAATATTTATTGGGTACATCACTCCCAACAAGAATTTTGAAGAAGCAGGGCTTGAAGATGAATCAATTTGAGAGAAAATTAGGGTTTTAATAAAGCAAAAAGGGTACAAAAGTAATTGAATAAAAATTAATGTTCAATTGGACGAAAAGATGACGGAGGGTCCAAAATTGATACAATAGGAAACGTCGAGGTGTAAGGAAGCAAATTTTGAAAATCGGGGTAAGAGTGTCAGCGCCCACAAACCTCAGGGGTAAAACTACAGTTTACTCTTTCTACTAAATGTTCCAAAAACATTATTATTATTATTATTATTATTATTATTATTATTATATTGTATTGTATCGTATCGTATTGTATCGTATCGTATTGTAATTATAATTATATAAGGGGTAACTTTGTAGAATAGACTTGTTGAATTACTTAGTTGTAAGTTATGCTTGATGTTTTATGCATTGTCTGTGTTATACATGTTGTTTGTATGTTTGTAAGATTTCCCAATTAAGACGTGTGGCGCGTGTCACACCGTCCTCTTTGTTGCAACTCACTTGTCACCCTACCCATATCTCTCTCCCCCCCTCTCTCTACACAACACCCACCATTGCTAACCTTCTTTTCTTCCAAGCTTCACAAAAAACCTTTGCAACTCACTTGTCACCCTACCCATATCTCTCTCCCCTTCTCTCTACATGACACCCATCATTGCTAAATTTCTTTTCTTTCAAGCTTCACAAAAAACCTCTGCTCCCTACTGTGCATGTATTAGTTTTAGTAATCTTATCACGATCCAGTGAGTTAACTTAATAATTTTTCAACACGATTATTTTGTTTTAAATTTATAGTAATGATTTTTATTTAGACTAAATACACACAACTGGCAGACAACCCATCGCGTATATATAACTTATATAAGACCATTTTGTCCTTCATTAAAAGGGAGGAAAAAGACAAAAAAAAAAAAAAAAAAAAAACTGGATGTTAACTGAAAAATCTGACCAAATGTTGCTTTTGGATGAAAATGGCAACAAAACTGAAACCACAGGGACCCAAATTCAAAAGATTTGAGTTTTGAACTAAAATGACAAAAGTGACCAAACCTTAGGGGCCATTTTGGCAGTTTTTTTACTCTTTATCCTTGGAGCTAAATGCCCGAATAGTCCCTGTGCTTTGCCCTTTTCGCCTTTAGTCTCTAACTTTCTAAAATTATAGCTATAGTCCCCAACTTTTCAATTTTCGTTCCCGGATAGTTCCTGTGCCTAACATCAGTTAGTTTTCTCAGTTAAGAGAGTGTGGAATGACAAAAATACCATTTCCTTAAAAGGGCAAACCACAGGGACTATCCAGGCATTTAATAAATAAAAAAATGAAAATCTAATTAATAAGTCAAATTTTAAGTGGGCCCCACAACCTACCCCACCCTCAACCCTACCCCTTTTCATCTTCTTCTTCTTAACATCAACCAAACACCCACCCCCACCATCTTCATTCCTCTATCAACCGAACACCCACCACCACCATCTTCCCTCCTCCTTCAACACAGCTAGTCAAACAAAATTGAAATCCTTTCCCCCTCCCACGCTCGTTCCCCACTTTAGCGACATATATCACACCACCAGTTCCCCTCTCTCTTGCTTGTTTCACCCGATTCCAAGGACTGCCAGGTAAAATCTTCAATTATTTATGTAAACTCATCCCTAATTTGCATCGATTGTAGTTTTTTTATTTGGCGTCAAGGTTGAATTCGACCTCTAGGGCTTAGTTCGAGTATGATGGTTGTACTGTAACAGTGTGCGCGAGTTTTGTCAATTTTTTCTCAATGTGGCTTAACCTCTCCGATGCATCATTCAGTGGCTCAATCTCATTGTCAATTTCGCTTCTACCTAATCTGATCCACCTTGATCAAATCAACTTTCTAGTCCAGTCCCACCTAATATATCCACTCTTACCTCCTTGTCAATTCTATTTGTGTTTTCCAACAAACTTTCCGATCACATTCCAGTAGAGCTCGGTTTGCTTTATAGTCGTGGAGGTGGGTGTTCAGTGTTGGAGGGAAGATGGTGGTGGTGGGTGTTCAGTGGATGTCGAGAAGAAGAAGATGATAGGGGGTAGGGTGAGGGTGGGGTAGGTTGTGGGGCCTACTTGAAATTTGATTTATTAATTAGATTTTTTTTTTAATTTATTTAATACCCGGATAGTCTCAGTGGTTTGTCCTTTTAAGAAAATGGTATTTTTGTCATTTCACACTCTTTTAACTGAGAAAATTAACTGATGTTAGACACAGAGATAATTCAGGAACGAAAATTGAAAAATTAAATGTTATGGCTGTAGTTTTAAAAAGTTTGTGACTAAAAACACGAAAAATGGACAAACAAAACGGACTATTTCGGCATTTAACTCTTATCCTTGTTATCATCTATTGGTGGTAATCTACAGACACCTAGAATCCAGTTCCTACCTTCTCTGGTATCAATCGTCATCAACAGGGCGTTGCTCTAACCCCATGTGCCCAATTGTTCTAATGTCCTACAGATTAGGGTTAACTTGATTTTGGATTCGCACGACGATTTTGAGTGGAAGTTGATAAAGTAGACTTTGGATTATACGTCAGTTGCAGGTGCGTATGTTAGCAGTTTATAAAATTTGTTGATTATTAATGTGTTCAATTTGGGGATTTCATCTCTATGCGTTTGTTGAATGTCATGAACAGGTCTTCACTTGCTTTACAACTCTACTGACTTTGTGAATTTTATTGTGTTTATGTCACACCTTATTACTAATATTAGGATTGCTTTAGGCCCTTGAGCATGTGCAATCTGTATAAATTTAGGGTTTGTTTCTCCACTTGATTGCTTTTATCCAAAAATAGGCTTCTAGGTTCTACTTGAAACCGATTCCGGACCGGTCATTTATATTAGAATCTGGAACTGTTATACCCTGATGCAAATGTTATAAGTTTTTGAGGTGTTTATATATAATTCAATCAAATTCTAGAGTTCTTTTAGAGTTAACTGCCATTTTCGTCCATGTGGTTTGTCTAATTATGCCAAATTTTAAATTTGTATCATTTCCGTCCCTGACATTTTTGAAACATGCCAGTTCCGTCCAAAAAAAAAAAAAAAAAAACATGAGTTAACTGCCATTTCCGTTTTTTGGATGAAATTGGCATGTTTCAAGAATGTCAGGGATGGAAATGGTAAAAATTTAAAATTTGGCCTGAACTGGCACAGTTTGACAAACTACAGGGACAGAAATGGCAGTTAACTCGTTTTTTATGTGAAATTAAATGATTTTAAAATGTAATCAATTTAGGTGAATTTTTAATGATATATGTACAAGTTAGTTAAGATTATATGGAAATGAGCATATGCAAATGGTTGTTGTGTGAATATTATACAACCAGTGTATTTGACATTTTTCTATGGTGTAAATCTTTATATTTTCTACAATGTTACTATGCTGTATCAGTTTTCTTATTAGATTATTGTATTTTATAACGATGTTTTGATACATGAGAGTACGAAGATGTTTTTTTTAGAATCTTCATGTATCTAATCATTTACTAATTTGAATTAGGCTTCCTCAAGGTAATCATTGGTGACTTCGGTGTACAAGGAGGACGGATTATAGTCGCTCAATATCTCAATGTCTCAACTTAAGCTTTCATCATGGGTATCTTCAGATCAACCATTTCATAACCCTAATCATCTATTCATTCAACGTCGTTCAAAGTTATTTCAATCCGACATCTCTCATCCTTCAAAGTTATCAAATTTCCGAACAATCAACTGCAGTCTTCGTGGACTCCGTCAACGTATTGCCTCCGTGACTAACACACAGAAAATCACAGAAGCAATGAAACTTGTAGCAGCAGCAAAAGTCAGGCGCGCCCAAGAAGCCGTAGTTAATTCCCGACCGTTCTCCGAATCCCTTATCGACGTTCTTTACAGCATCAACCAACAGGCACAGTTAGAAGACATTGACACACCTTTGACCAACGTTAGACCTGTCAAAAAAGTCGCCCTTGTTGTAATAACAGGAGAACGCGGTCTGTGTGGTGGGTTTAACAAGTTTGTTCTTCGAAAAGCCGAAGCCCGGATCGCCGAATTGAAGAGTCTTGGTCTGGATTACACTATTATTAGTGTCGGAAAAAAGGGTAATTCGTATTTTGTAAAAAGACCTTCAGTTTCGGTTGATAGGTTTATCGAAGGCGAGGGGTTTCCGACTGCAAAAGACTCGCAAGTGATTGCCGATGAAGTGTTTTCGTTGTT
Source organism: Helianthus annuus (assembly GCF_002127325.2). NCBI lineage: Eukaryota > Viridiplantae > Streptophyta > Magnoliopsida > Asterales > Asteraceae > Helianthus > Helianthus annuus. The sequence continues at coordinate 106,612,622 of NC_035434.2, read as the reverse complement.
CGTAAGTGAAGAAGTCGATAAAGTCGAGCTTTTGTACACAAAGTTCGTGTCTTTGATCAAATCGAATCCCGTAATTCATACATTGCTTCCGTTGTCTGCTAAAGGGGAGATTCGTGATGAAAATGGTAACTCTGTTGATGCAAGTGAAGATGAGTTCTTTAGGTTGACTTCAAAAGAGGGAAAACTGGCTGTTGAGAGGGATAAATCAGTGGGTACGAGTGAAGGGTTTTTGCCGAATATGGAGTTTGAACAAGACCCTGCTCAGATTCTTGATGCGTTGATGCCGCTTTATATGAATAATCAAATTTTGAGGGCGTTACAGGAGTCGTTAGCTAGCGAGCTTGCTGCTAGGATGAATGCAATGAGTAACGCTACTGATAATGCAATTGATTTGAAGAAGAGTCTTTCGACTGTTTATAACCGTGAACGACAATCTAAGATTACTAATGATATACTGGAGATCGTTGCTGGAGCCGAAGCACTTTTATATAGCTAAGTTGGTCTGTTGTTGGACTCCATATTGAACTTGGGTAGAGAGGTTATTGGTTATTGAAATTAGAAATGAGGTTTTTGATGGTCTTTTGCTTCTTAAAATGTTGTATTATTGATTTCATTACAATGACACCTGTTTTTCTTCATTCAATTGCTTAATAGAATAAATATTGGATTTTAAAAGCCAGAAGCGCAAAAGCGGCGGACTTTTCGTATCCGAGGCGCAGGGTGATTATATAATTTTTTTTATGTATCCCATAGAGTTTTAGCACCCCTTATCCAAAATATAGCTATAACTAAGGTTTATGTATGATTTTACCTGCATGTACAAGGCAAAAAACCTATTGTACAACAGTTTGCTGCACAAAAATTTGATAAGTACGCGAGGCGCGCGCCTCAGGGGTTTTTTTTTGCCAAAAAAGTGTGCCTAGGTGCGCTTCCTGTATTTCGCACGCCTTGTGTAGCATGAGGCGCTGAGGCCTGCGCCTCGCGCCTTAGGCGCGCTTTTTAAAACCAAGATTTGATTATCAATTTGTTACTTTGTATGTGCAGCAGAAGACTAGAAGTTGGTGAGAGAGCTAAACATTGTGGTCATGCATATCTTCATTGACAAAATCATGTTAGTCTAAATTCAAAGGTACATATTGTTAGTTTACTCTTTTCTTTATAAGTTATAACACGGGCCAATAAGCAATTCGGTTTTTTCTTGCATAATTGATCTATTGAAACAAATCTCTAGTTGGTTGTCTTTTAGTGCTTCAAACATCGATACACGCATTGGGTTGTTCATGCATAAGTATTAGATTTCTAAGATATCTGCTCCATTACATGCTCATAGAAAACCCGGAGTGTCACATTTTAGTCAAATAGGCATTTTAGTTGAATCTTGAACAAGTTAGTTAAGAACAGGTAACTTCTAGGGGTGCAAACGAGCCGAGCTGCTCGAGATCGGCTTGAGAAAAAGCTCGAAATGAACCGAGCCTGAGCCTAAAATAAAGCTCGTTTGTTTATCGAGCCTGGCATGTGAAGCTCGTCGAGCCTTAGTGTAATATTAGTTTTTATTAATATTTAAGAACATTTACCCCTTATTTAAAGTTGTCTAGCAAACGAGCCTGAGCTTCACTTGTCGAGTCGTCGAGCTCGCGAGCCTAAACGAGTATATTATTTATATTATTTTTATTTAATATATCAATTAATAGATACTAAACGAGCCAAGCTTGGGCTTGAGAAATTACCAATGAGTCGAGCTCGAGCTTTCATAAGTTAATCGAGCTCGGACTCGAAATTAATTGATGACCCGTTTCCAACCACACCCACAAAATAACTATTAAGATCTCTACCGTTTTGGAGCCTTTTCTTGCCAACTTTCACAATTTGTTTCCAACAACCACTAGCCGAGGGGCTACATGGAAGCATGGTCCAAGCTCTAGACGAGCCGTGACACCCCACAATTACCTTTTTCCACAAGAACCTGCGGTTTTAAATCGCCACGCCCATTTGAGGAGGAGAGCTTCATTAGTACATTGCAGCCTACTAACACCTAAACCGCCCTCTACTTTAGGCTTAGTAACAACATCCCAAGCCACCCACGCCCATTTGAGGAGGAGAGCTTCGTTAGTACATTTGAGGAGGAGAGTTGGTGTAAGTGGTAAACCTTTTTTTTCATCTAACTGTATATATGAGGCAATCAGTTCTGTCGTATATGAGCTCTTTTGAAAATTGTAAAGCTGGCAAATGAAAACTACTACTTGGAATCAAACTATAATTTGTCTCTAGATTTTTTGCAAGATTAGCATGTGCTTTGTGTTATGAACATTTTGGGAGGAGTTTATCCCCTTTTAATGGTTAGATGAACTGATGCTTTTTTAACTTGTATTTTTTTTACAAGGGTAACATTGTAAAATAGTAAACAAGTTTTTCCTCCGTTCCATTAAAGTCACTCAAATCTTTTTTTTTTTTTTTTTTTATCCCTCTAAAGTCATTCACAACTCACTTGTTCCAAGCTTGCGTAATTACCAAACTAAGATGTTATCACTTTATGACGTGTCAGGTGACCTTTTCTTAATTCATAATGCTTATGTAGATTGTATAGATAGTGATGTGACTTTCTTAATAGCCCCGCTTGCGGTATGCACATATAATGTATATATGTGTGGACGCTCAGGGGGCAAAAGTGAAGTGCGCTAATTTTAACGTTATTTTACTAATTTCGTGAAAATAACGTTAAGAAATGGGGATGGTTAATCATGCATCATGTGGTGGCGTTGATAGCCGAAAGACAAAAGGGTACATGCACTAATCGGCCTTTGTCTCGATTGTTGAGACTACTATCAAGCCGGGGGTCTCACTGGAAGCAGTCTCTCTGTTCCTATGGGGTAGAGGTAAGGTTGTCTATATCTTACCCTCCTCAGACCCTATCTTAACTTTGCTATTGATGGGATTTACTAAGTATGATGATAATGATGATGACGTGACTTTCTTAAAATAAAAAAAAAAAAACTAAAAAAATATAACATTTTGTTAGTATGAAATTAAAAAAATAGTCGTTTTTATATCTTTAAGTTAAAATATTAATAATTTTTATCATTTGAATTCGAAAAAAATTATACTTTTTAGTCTTCAAATCGGAAGAAATTGTCGTATTTTATGCTTTAAGCTTAAAAATATGGCTAAAAGTTGTTAGCGAAAAAAGTAACAACATTCTTGTTAACATAAACCAAATAAAAAGGCCAACATTTTCACCATATCCATCGGCCATGTGTAGTCATAAAGCCCCTTGTGGGGCGTTATGCGACACGTGTCGTGCCACGTCACACGGGGGCTTTATGGGGCGTTATATCACTAGAGCCCGTAGTCATAAAGCCCCTACCCATCATTACCTATTTAATAATTTTCAATATTATTAATTAATTATAAAAACAATACCCTTTTTTTGATTGGTCCAACTTTCAAACCCTCCCTCCACAACGCCGCTATGGATATCGCGCTCTCCCAATTTTTTTGGGGCATAGCGCCCTTCGTTTCGGTGTTCCGGCGCTATGGGGGGGTTATACCGCCCCACTACGTATGCTCTCAGAAAAATCAATAAAAGAAACCAACATAGCAAGCTAACAACACGAGCTGGAAACTGGTGTATGACACGAAGTTCATAATTGTCAACACCGGTTGTTTCAGCAGGGCTATAAATCTCTTGGCGAGCTGTCATCTCAAGCAGCCATTCTGTTGATTATCTGCTAATTTACAGAAAAACAGGCCAAAATTGTTTTATATAACTATCACATAGCAAGTTAAGAACCCTTAACATACTCTGCAAATAAGTGTAACACAACTTAGCATACATGTCCACACAACTAAGTCAAGTATTAAACTGGTCAATCTACAATTCAATATCAGAGAATTTGCGGTCATGTCATGTCATAAGAACAAATTTTCTGTGCACGTGGAAACTTGTATGTTAGGAAAGCAAAAATTCGGTACTTTCAGCATCAGTGGCAAGCTTTAGATTTCCGCCCGTGGGGTCGAAAACGTATATACCAAAAAAATTCTACAAAACGGGGGGTCGAAAACGTATATACCCAAAAATTTCTATACGAAAACTACATACTCTCCATTACTGAGCGAAAAGTTCGGGGGGTCGGCCACCCCCTCCCGCCCCCACTATGCTTCGCCAATGTTCAACATCTGTGATATGAACATATGTACGAAATACCAGTACTATGTGTTTCAAAACCTGAGCGTAAAAGTGCACACTCGATTGCATCGGTGTTAGAAGGAATGTTTTTTATTTGCATGATCAAATCAGTAAGTTTCCAACCGCAACAAACAAAATCCATTACTTCTGTATGATATATCAAAATCCGTTATATGTGCCGTTCTTTGTGGTTTGTAAATCAAGAACCACACTGAAATGAGGGACGAATGTCATCAACTATTTATAAGAGATATGGATTTACAGTAGTTAAGCTATAATACGCGTGCCTGCTCATATAAACTGATCCGAATCCCATACCCTTTGAATGGCAGAACTTAAAGGATTGAAATGCAGTTTTAGTAATTGATCGACTTTCACCAACATTGATCGTTTGCCGTCAACTAGACATAGTCAGCTTAGGTAAAAGCCAACATAAGCTGCTTTACAGTGACAACTTATGGAACAATCATTGTGAACTCTTGAGGTAGGTCTACCAAAGTTGGTAAGGCTGATTGCCTATATCGATGAACAAAAAGTTATAACCACGAATGGATGGTTGTCGTTATGATTGTCAAGGGTTTACGGGAACCCATTGTTTTTTAAAATTTTATTAACCAAAATTTTTTAGTGAGAGATTGCTTTGGATCTTAATTATGATCATAAGTAGCTTAGTTTTTACTGGAAATGGAAAAAAAATATAGGTTTTGTTTTAGTTGAATTGAAGGGCAAAATCATTAAACGAACATGGTATTTGAAAGGGCAAAAATCATTTTAGGCCCAACACCAAATACTCCACTAGTTCACAAGCCCACAAATTTTCTCTCTCGTTATTTATTAATCACTCCATATAGGATGGATTATAAAATAAATAGTCATAACATCTCAAGTAAATGCATGCACATTTCATTTCATCCAAACAAAATGGAATAAGAACATAATATGTATGCATATAGGGTATGATTAGATGTATAATGTATAATAAGGAACCCTGGCATGGAGAGAAGGAAAGAGAAGCATCGATGAAAATACCGAGCTGCCCATAGACTCACGTCATTTCTCTCATTTGTGTCGTATTCTTTTGTCAATGCACAATTTGATCATCAAACAAGATTCTTCAATCAATCTTCAACTAATTGCCGCATCTTTCAAGATTGTCATCACTTTTGCTGCTTATTTAAGAATCACGAGGTACCTGGTTCAAACATTTCAACATTACATACTAGCATAACCGTTACAATCAAGCATAACCCATCAACTTCAATCACACATTACCTAAATTCGAGAAACCTGATCACATTGATATACACAAGACAATAGAATCGAAAATTCTCAAAGATACTTGATTCACATACCTTCTAGTTTTAACACCCGCTGCGAATCTGAACTGTAGAGTGGAATGGTACAAATTCTTGTGTAATTTGATAGATATAACTGAAATGGAGGTGTAATACTTGAATTAGGTCCATGGATTTAAAGTTTGAAGAAGAAAGATGCTATAAAAAGTTGGAACTGTGATTGTAGGGGACCTCTTAATCGAATGAAACATGTTTACTGATGTTTTATAGCAGGTTCGGTTCCTTACCTAAAAGACCATGGAACCGAAATGATTAAGAACCGAAACCAAGGTATACATATGGGTATTATTTTCGGGTAGGAATATACAGGGTATTCGGTTCTCGGGTCGGGTTGGTTCTTTCTTGGGTCGGGTCGGTTCTTGGCAAATGCTCACCCCTAGTGGAGGGGAACACAGACACTGCTAATCATGTAACATGTTAATTTTTTAAAATTAATAAAAAAACTATAGCAATACGATACTCGATTTAAAGAAAATGAATTTTGGGCTTTTATGGTGTAACTAAAAAGAATATTAACGTATGAAAAGGTTATGATCATTTAAAACACTTGGGACGGAATTAGCTTGAAAATCAGCATGTTTGTATATGTTTTTGAAAAGTTGTGTTGATCCCAGATAAGATGCTCAATGACTAAGTATGGCAAATAGATTTCAACAAGTATGAAAATATTGTGCGGAACTAGAAATCAAACTTTCAAGAAACAACTTACAGAATTTTCAAGTATATTAGTCACTTTGGAAAACAAAGTTATTGACTGCTACAAATGAATGCTTAAAGAAGTCTGTATTGAAGGGTAATGGAGTTTGTGGTGTGTGTATTGAATGCTTGGCTCAACTCATTTAACCTTCGGGGTTGACATCTCTATTTATAGGGAGTTTGGGTCATGAATAAAAATTTGTTTATTCATGCACTTGCTCTGCACAAAGTAGCTTTTTGGCATATTCATTGAATCACTGGATGTCAACTTGCTACTTTCCAATTTATGTTAGGACCTTATCTTTAAGACAAGTTGGCTCATCAGAAATTCTGATGGCCAACTTACCAGAATTCTGTTAAGTTTGATCGTCAGAAATTCTGATGATCAGAGTTTACCAGATTTTGATGATAAATACTAGATTTATCATCAGACTCATCAGATTGGCCTTTTCTGATCGTCTTCTCTTTGTTTTGATCACTTTCTGATATATGTTGAAGATGTTTCTTTCTTTCTTCTTGTCCTATTATCTTGTAGACACCTTTTTATTGATCTTTCTTGACTGTATCTTCAGTATATGATCAGGTTGATCATGTTTTTCTTCAATGCTTATATAAAAGTTTCCTAACAATTCCCCCCAACCCCCTAAGTATTGTAAGAAAAATAAACTACCTTATAATAAATGAACATAATTATAAAAAATCCAAACAATGTAATTAAAGTTGCAAAAATACAAAACATTGTTCAAAGATAGATAACAAAAGAAATGATATCACTTCAATTGTTTTTCAAGAAAGATCACCAGTCTTCATTTTTTCATGTGATGGATGAACTTGTGGCATTCTTTGTACATGTCTTTGTACCAGCCTCTAGCAGCTATCTATTCATCAATGATTTCGTCTATCTCTTTTCTCAGCAACTCTTTGTCTTTTCCCTTAGCTTGAAGTTGTTCCTGCATTCTTTGATGTACTTCAGTGTCTGGTTTGAATACTTGCAGATATCGACAACTCCGAAAAGAGCTTTCTTTCCTTCAATATCTCTGAACACAACAGAGAGTCCTGGTTGTTCAAAGATTACTCCAGTTCTTGCTTCCTTTTCCAGCTCTACAGGGATGGATGTATATGGTGGAGGTATGTGGACCTTCTTCTGGTGAATATGATCATAGTTGATGCACATATCAAAATCAGATAGAGTTACTCTTTTAACTAGCTTAACTCCAGCTTTTGACATACTGTCAAGGGCTCTTCTGACAAATCTGTTGTTTCCTTTGTCTTAATCATAAATCTTCTTTAGAGTGATTATATCCACTGGATGTAGCTGATCTGCTAAGTCTCCACCAGTTATCCTTTGCTTAGTGCCATCTCTCCCCAGGAGGGTATACCTGTTTTGTTCATATTTTCCACCAAAACCATCTGGTGTAACATCAGTATCTACTTTGAGAACTCTTTCCACTGGATTGTCAAGAGCTCTGTGAATGCTTTTCTTCCCTCTTTCAAGCCTTTCCTCATTCCAGTCTCTGCTCATTGGACTGAGTGGTCTGTCCAATTTATTTTCTTCTGACCAATAAAACTCCTAGAGGTGATGTTCTAAAAACATCATCACATCTTTGTCAATTTCTTGAACAAAGATTGTGTTACCTTTAGGGGTTTTCTTCTGCACTATTCATGGTCTTTTAGAAGATGAGGATGCAGAATCTTCCCATATCTTCTTAGCAGATGCACATGCATATACTTGTGAGAATATGTCGTTTGGAAGTGTCATAATCAAGAGTGATTTGGCACTTTCATCAGCTTCCACCATATCCTTATCTTCTTTGTTCCAATGAATTTCTTGTTTAGGAGCAAAGGAGATAGGGATTTGTGGTGTGTGCTCAGTTGCTTGGAACAATAGGAATTTCAACAGTGGGTCTATGTGGGCCTCTCTCAATGGATTGAAATAGTGCTCGATAATGTCCATTAAGGAAATTGATCATCTTGATTCTCCATTGGGGGGGGGGGGTACTCCTCTCTGACCAAAGTCGGAGGCTTTGACATAGATCCAATGTTGAAAGCATTGTTCCAAGTTTGAAAGTTTGCCATTATTAGTAAAAGAGATTGTTATCAAAAAATGAGCAATTGATCTTTTGAAAATAATTTATTCAATCTATTCTGATACCAATTGTTGATCTTAGATAAGATGCTCAATGACTAAGTATGGCAAATAGATTTCAACAAGTATGAAAATATTGTGCGGAACTAGAAATAAAACTTTCAAGAAACAACTTACAGAATTTTCAAGTATATTAATCACTTTGGAAAACAAAGTTATTGACTGTTACAAATGAATGCTTAAAGAATTCTATCTTGAAGGGTAATGGGGTTTATGGTGTGTGTATTGAATGCTTGGCTCAATTCATTTAACCTTCGGGGTTGACATCTCTATCTATAGAGAGTCTGGGTCATGAATAAACATTTGTTTATTCATGCACTTACTCTGCACAAAGTAGCTTTTTGGCATATTCACTGAATTAGTAGATGTCAACTTGATGCTTTCCAAATTGTGTCAGGGCCTTATCTTTAAGACAAGTTGGCTCATCAGAAATTCTGATGATCAGAGTTTACCAGATTCTGATGATAAATACCAGATTTATCATCATCATTAGAATGGCCTTTTCCAGATTGTCTTCTCTTTGTTTTGATCACTTTCTGATATCTATTGAAGATGTTTCTTTCTTTCTTCTTGTCATGTTATCTTGTAGACACTTTTTTATTGATCTTTCTTGACTGTATCTTCAGCATATGATCATGTTGATCATCTTTTTCTTCAATACTTATATAAAAGTTTCCTAACAAGTTGTAATCACTAAATTCTTAATATTATCTAAAATAACCTTTTGGTCCTTTTCTGTATTATTATATAGTACTAGCAGGATGTCCGCGCGATGCGGCGGGAGCGACACATTGCATTGCGATACTCGTTTTTGATAGTTTTCTTATTCATATAATATTTATTGTAGCATCATTATGATATATATATATATATATATATATATATATATATATATATATATATATATATATATATCAAAAGCGAAGTAATCGAGTAATAAATTTCATCGTGTTGTGTATGGTTCGGTTATTATCCTCAACCAAAACCGAAACCAAAGTCTATTTTAATAACCAATCGGTTTTCGGTTAATAACTTTGGTTTATTCGGTTAGATTGACGGTTTTTGGTTTGATTCATTTAATTTCAATTATTAGCAAAAACAAACTTGAGCTAAAACTTTTTCTTAAAAATATGAAATGGTGGTATAAATACTTGAAATGAAAGTATAAAGATATGAAATGGAGATATAAAACATGAAATATATGAACTAGAGGAATAAAAGCTAGAAATATGAAAATATGAATGATTTGGTTCAACTAATTTTTGTTAAACGAGAGTACAAAAAAATTGAAAACCAGTTTTCAGTTAGTTCCGTTTTTGGTTGATTAGGTCAGTTTTGTTGGTTTTTTGTTTGGTTTAGGTTAACGTCTTAGTTATTGCTCACCAATAACCAACTTTGGCTAATAACCGATAGGTGCACACACGATGCGATGAGAAACACAAACATTGTCACAATGTGCATTGTTCGGTTGGTTAGATTATTATAATTAACCGAAATCGAGGTCATCAGTTAGTCTATTTTATTAACCAATCCGTTTTTAGTTAATCAGTTTGGTTTATTAAGTTAGATTGACAGTTTTTTGTTTGATTCATTTAATTTCGGTTAATAGTCAAAACCAAACTTGGGCTAAAACTTTTGATTAAAAATACATGAAACTTATGTATAAATACATGAAATGGATGTATAGGTACACAAAATGGAGGTATAAATACATACAATGGGGGTATAAATATGAAATACATGAACTGAAGGTATAAAAGCTATAACTATATGAAAATATGGATGGTTCGGTTCTGTTAATTTTGGTTAAATGAGGATACAAAAAAATCGATAAACGTTTTTGGTTAATTAGGGCTTCGGTTAACCATTTTTCAGTTAATTCATTTTTCGGATGATTTCGGTTCGGTTTCGGTTAACAATTTAGTTATTACTCACCCTTAGACACTCTTAATCACACAACATTTCAATTTTTTAATTAAAAAACTATAGCAATACTATACTCAAATTAAAGAGAATAAAATACTCATTTATATGGTGTAATTTAAAAAGAATATTAACGTACAAAAAAGACCGTTTAAAAATCGTGGGGGAGTTAGTTTTTTTATAAAAGAATAAAGTGTAACTAACTAGCTAATTATTGATAAGTTTGTTATAGATGAGGGATTAAAGTGTAATCTAGATCAGAGGATTAAATTGACGGTATGTAATCACTTGACATTCTGTAGCTATTAAACATTCTAGGATAATGACTAAGTACGTTGGACTTTAATCACTTGTACACTAAAGCATCATCTACTTGTACATTTTAATCCACACGTCAATACTGACTAACACAACTATCGAAACGACAACACAAATGAGTAGGTCGTCACGGTACTTTTGGATTTTTTTTACAAACATTATAGTTTATAAGATATAGCAAGAATACGTAAAAGAATTATAAGTTTGTTGTGAAGTGAGAAAAATGTAACTAATTACCCATAATTATGTTAAAACTCAGGGATTTAAGGTAACAAGATGGGATACTAAAATATAATTACTGTTTAAAAGACCAATTTACCTCATTTTAGAGGTGTATTTATAAATTAAGAGGGAAAAATTTCTTATTTATTGGGTATCTTAAAATACCCCCTCTCATTGGGCTTTAATTACTTGTACATTAAAGGATCATCTACTTGTACCTTTTAATTCACACGTCAATATTAACCAAGACAACTATCGAAACATCGAAAAAATGAGTAGGTCGTCACGGTACTTTTGGATTTTTTTTAAAACATTATAGTTTATAAGATATTGTAAGAGTACGTAAGAGAATTAAAAGTTTGTTGTAGAGACAGAAAAGTGTGACTACTTACTGATAATTATGCTAAAACTTAGGGATTTAAGTATAATAAGATGGATGCTAAAATATAATTATTGTTTAAAGACCAATTTACACTCTTTTTAGAGGTGCATTTATAAATTAAGAGGGAAAAAAATTCTCAGTTTTTTAGTATCTTAAAATGTTCATCCCTTATGTATTATAATGGATCAAGGAGGGGTATTTTAAGATATCAATGTTGGTGCATACGTCTGTCGACTTCGTCTTGTATCGAGTCGTGTACTAAATATGTTAGATCAGGGCACGTTGTTAGTGCACTATGTCTGTTGACTTCCTCTTGTATCATGTAATAGGATAGAATAGGATAATCGGTGTCCGAGGTTCGAGAAACGGTTTTTAGTGGTTTAGGTAGTGATTCCGCTTGAAATGAACCAAGACCATTTCAAGCGAAATCAGAAGTATTTGATTCCGCTTGAAATTGCCTTGGTCCATTTCAAGCAAGATCAACCCACTATATATAGGACACTTTGGTTTTCATTTGGCACGGTTCCGGAATTTGTAACGAGGTGCTGCCAAAATTTGTCCAGGTTGTAATCAGTGTAATATTCAATAATAGTGACAAATTAAAGAGTATTAAGCTGTTTCCAAGTCCGTTTCATTGATTCCGCCTTTGAATCAGATAGAAAGCTCTTCTGAACGACTCAGTCGGGTCACACAACGATCCAACAAGTGGTATCAGAGCACAGGAAGAAGAGTTTAGCTTGATATCATCAGTTTTCTGACTTCTACACCTTCTTTTTCAATCTGAACAAGTTTCTACGGTCAAAATGACCTGAGTTTTTCACAGATTGTACATAATCACATTTTAACAAACCCTTGAGAATTTCAGGATAAAATTCGGTCTAAAAAGTGGTAAAAATGGACTAAGAAGTGATTCCGCTTGAACGAGTAACTTTTGATTCCGCTCCAGCTTGCTATTCCGCTTGAGATTTCCAAGCCATATTTGTGATTCCGCTCCAAAAAACTGTACTGATTCCGTTTCAAATAGCAAAAAGTGCTATTCCGCTTGAAAGCATTAGTTGGTAATTTCGCTTGAACTGAGAAATTACGCTTGAAGTCTGTATTCCGCTTGAAAATATAGTCCCTGTTTTCGCTTGAAGTGGTTAATCAAGTGATTTCGCTTTAATTAGTCAAACTGTGATTTCGCTTGAATTGTCAATCAAAGTGATTTCGCTTGAAATCACTATTTCGCTTGAAAGTGGGATTTAGCTTGAAATCTGATTTCGCTCCAAAGTGTCTTGTTGTCAAGACCATTTCACGTCATCCGAGTGTCAATCTATTTCAGATTGTTTGATATTGTTTGTACTGATTGTGTGTGTTTGTTTTTGTCCAGGTGATTGAAGATATACAAATTGTGAACTGTTTAAAGATGTCGAGTAGCAGTGAAGAATTTTACAACACGTTCTACAATGCTTTTACTTCAGAATCATCCGATAGAAAATCTAAAACAAGAGAATATTCGAAAGAGATTTCAGAGAATTTGAAATTTGAGAATATGTATGGAAGCCAACAGAAACCACCGAAATTAATGAAGATTGAAGATTATAACTGGTGGAAAAACCGATTTGAGGGTTGGGTAAAGGCTTTTGCTCCTGAAAGTTGGTTAAAGCTAAAATACGGATATACAGAACCAGTAAAAGTTGGTTAAAACTAAAATATGGATATACAGAACCAGTAAAAGAAGGAGGAGAGTTAATAGAGGAAAAAGAGTTCACAGAAATAGATATTAAAAATGTTGTAGCTGAATACAAAATGGTTACATTGATAAAATAGTCAGTGAGAGAGGATATTATTTCGCTTCTTGAACAAGAGAAAACATCGAAAAGTTTGTGGGAAGCTTTAGAGAGAAAATGTGTAGGTACCTATGAGATTGTGAAAAATAAAAAGAAATTGTTACGTAAAGAGTTTGATTTATTTGGCTGTATGAAGAATGAATCTGTTTGTAAAATGATCGAGAGATTTGGACATCTGAAAATGGAGCTAGCAAGATACAAAATCACATACACTCAAGAGGAGTTGGTCGACAAATTGTTTGGTTCATTGCTGAATGAGCAAGATTGGCAATACTTTGCCTTGATGTTGAAAAATACAATCAAGCCTGTAGATTTGACAGTGGATTTGCTAATCGAAAGACTAGAAAGCCACGAATTGGAGATCAAGAAATCTAAAATCAACAATTCAGCTTATCAGCAAAATGTGGAGCTCTATTACAGAGGAGAAATTCCAAAGGTTGGGTCACCAAGAACAGCATTTTCTGCAGAAAGCTCAAATACTGTGAATCATGAAACTCCTCACAGTGGTTTTCACAGTGGATCTTCTTCAACAACTTCGAGCCAGTCTGATTCAAAGAATGTATTTCAGTGTAATATTGCAGTGGATTTGAAGAATGGTCAGAATTTCAGCGAAGAGTCAGCAAAACAACAGATGGTATTCTTAACATCAGTGCTTGAATCGTATGAGAGTCTTGTGGCAGGCAAGATTGGCAACACCAACCTGACAAAGGAGGATTATGACCAGATCGATCCGGAGGAGATGGAATTGATCGACATAAGGTGGTGTATGGCCAGTGCAGTTCGTCGGGCACAGCGTTTCATGGAAATTACCGGAAGGAAGTCTATTGGTGGACCTTCTACCAAGTTAGGATTTGACAAGTCTAAAGTGACGTGCTTCAAATGCAAACAGAAAGGTCACTTTAAACGTGAATGCAGAAATGCGTATGCTAATGATTCTGAAAACCCGTTCAAAGAAGACTATTACAAGAAAGCAATTTATCATCAGAACAAATCAGAACCGCCAAGATTGAAGCAGCCTGAAGAAAAATCAAGAGCTCTGGCAGTTATTCATGACGATGAAGGTTACGACTGGAGTCAAGTTCTTCCTGAAGAAGATGCAGTTGGATATGCATTTGTAGCTAATGTTGATCATGATTTATGGTGGAGAAGAGATTACGCGAGATGGGAAATTGAAAAATTCAGAGAATCATTCAAAGAAACCCAAAGAGCCAAAAGATGGAATGACGAATTGGAATGTTACATGGATCCACAGGGTAATCCAGTTGTTGACCCATCAAAGGTGGATTTTGAAGCAGTAACAAATTTGTTTCCAAGTCAGGCTACTTTCAACACAAGAAGGTTATTTGATAAAGAATATTTGCCGGATTTGTTGAACAAGATAAAGGAAATTTGTGAAGCGAGTCTACCAAAGGTGGTAAAAATGAAGAAGAGAAAAGAAGAAGAGTTGAAAAAGCTGGTTGAAGAAATGAAGATTATGGCAAAGAATGATGTAGAAGAGGAACAGAAGAATGAAGAAGAACGAAAGAGTGAAGAACATCAGAAGAAAGAAGAAGTTGAGAAAGCAAAGAAAACTGAAAGTTTGACTGAGGTGAAGATTGAGAATTTGAAGTCTGCTAGTGATGAAGGTGCTGGTGATGAAAAGAAGGAAAAGCTGAAACAGACAGAGGCAGCTGAAAACACCGATGTGCCAATCATTGAGGTAAATTCTGATTCTAATATCGTAAAACCGACTGAACAATGCAAGAAATGCATGGAAACTTGCATAGCTTGTACTGAAAAAGATGATATAATTAAAACAAAAGATATTGAAACAAACAAACTTGAAAATGTTTTCAAACTAAAATGTAATGAAATGATTGAAAAAGAAGAAATTTTGAAACTAAAAGTCGAAAAACTGACACAGAAATGTCAAGGTCTTGAAAAAGATAATGATGTGTATAGACAAATGTGTATAGAAAAATGTGTTGGTTGTGTTGAAAAAGAAAATAAATTTCAAGATTTTCAAAAAGAGTATGATAATTTGAAGTGGTCGAGTCAGAGAATACAAGAGGCTTATGATACTTTGAAGAGCCAAGTCAAATGTTTTGATCAAAGATTGTCTGAAACTTTAATAACCAAAGAACTGTATGAGAGAAAGTTTAAAGAAAAGCAACTTGAATTAAACAAGTGTGTTGATGAAGTTGCTAATCTCAAACAAGTTCTGGCTGAAAAAGAAAAGGTTGTTACCAAACTTCAAAGTTATCATAACTCTTCGTACATTCTCGAACGCATTTTCAACATCACACCAGATGACAAAGATACTGACAAGTGTAAAAAAGGTATTGGTTCAGAATTCCATCAGGTACCACCACCATTGAGAAACAATTATACTTTCTATGATGAGGAAAAGGTGGCAAAGGGTTTGAACATAGTTGACCAATTACCTGAAAGTATCGATGTGACTTACACCAAATCTGATGAAGCTGATGATTCAGAGGTGGTAAGTAAGGTTGTTGATAGCGTTTTGAAAGATGAGTCTACAAAAGGTAAGTCTGAATCACAGGATGAAAATGAAGGTAATTTTCATGATGAGTATCTGAAAAACACAAAATCTAAGAAAGTTGTGAATGATGATTGAAAAGGATTGGTATATACCATGATTGGATCGGACAAACTATTCTTAGATATTGTATTCCCGATTCAGAATGTGATTTCAGAGAAAATTGATAAAGTTTTCAAGATGGTTGAGATCGAAAAGTCAGAAATTTCAAAATTTGCTGGGAAAAACAAGAAAACTTTTTATAACAAACCTGGTTTTAAAAGAAAAACATGAAGGCTGGGTTGGGTTATAAGAAGAAACAAAGTTGGAAAAGAAATGAAATGCAAAATTCTCAAACAAAGATTAGTTTTGTTCATGGGAAAAGTTTGAAAGAAGAGGAAGAACTCAAATTCGGACAACAGTCTAATGAGGAGTTCCATGCTAAACAAAAGAAACAACAACATGCTAAGGATGTTTCAAAGAAAACTTGTTTTAAATGTGATCAAATTGGACATGTTGCACGCAAGTGTCCAAACCCAAAGCCTGTTGATGTTGAAAAACAAAAGTCTGAGAATGTGAAACAAAAGTCTACCAGATTTGATTCTAAACAAACTTGGAGGTACAACACAAACAAGTTTGCTTCGAATCAAACTTGGAAATCAAACCCGAACAGGTTTGAGTCAAGACAGACATGGAATGTTCATACACCCAGATTCAGAACAAAACAAAGTTGGAAAACATCAGTTGACATGACAAAACCCCAACAGTTATGGAAACCAAATGTTGTTCAAAATCAAAAAATTCAAAAAGAGACACATTTTTACAAACGAGGTACACCGAAAGGCCAAACTTGGTCTGTTAAGAAACAAGTGATTTTGGTAAAAGATGAAAAAGTTGAAGTCAAATGTGATAAGGTCTTTGTGAATGATGACAAAGAGTTTCCAGCATTAAATGAAAAGTTTTGTGTTGAATTGCCTAAGGTCCAACAGACCTGGGCTAAATTGTTCAAGTAATTAAGTTAGTTGAATGTGCAGGGGCTCAAGAACAATGTAGACTATGAGATTGAAAACTGGAGCAGCCTGGCACATGGAGAGGAGGAAGAGGTTGCTGGACCCTGGTTTGGTTGAACAGGGAGTTTATTTGTTTTTCTGTAAAAAAAATTTGTATGTTGATTGAATATGCCGAAACCCTCACGGCGGAACAAACATGATTAATTCCACAAGATTGAAAAAAGGTTTTCAAACTGTCGAAAATCAATGGGTTGTAAATCATGGGGGTACTATATGTTGTATTTTCTGTAATTCAGTGCACAAAAAGGCAGAAAATGGATAGCGAGACAAAGCTATCAGTATCGTGTTGTCAAAATTTTCTTTTAATGATTTTGTATTTTAGGGGGAGAAAAATTGTCAGAAAATCCAAAAACATTAGAAAATTTGAAAAAGCCAAAAACATAACATGATAAAAATTAAAAATTTGAGTTATTGTGTAAAAAGAGGAAATGATAGTATATCAGTAGATAGTTACAGTATGCTAAAGAAATGTAATGATTATATAGCGTTAAACAGTCTCACTGATGATATGCCGATAGGTTTCTATACATTTAGTAAACTTTTTCAGGATATAAACCTAAATTCAAACTTACTTATTTCGTGGGGAACACTACTTGGATATATAAGTAACCCCTGAAATCTCGTTTGAAAGGTCTCTCTTTCTGAGATACTAGGTCTTTATATTCAGTGATATCTAGGGTATTATTCCGGGACTTCTGCTGAATGGAAGTTCTGACCTAGTCCCCGAATAATACTTTCTGCATTGCTTGAAAAATAGCATCGCCCTCAGCATAAAAACGATGAAACATTGCAAAATGATAATCGTGTGCTGTTGTAAAAAAGATCCTCTAAAGGGGACACACCGATAAGTCGAAGCCGTCATCTCTCTGCGTATACGGAAGTATCAACCTGAGCTCTCACAGCCCTCGCATCTAACCCCTTACAGATATCATCTGTGGTATATTCACCTGTAAGACTGAATATTGGGATCTGGATACGGGAGTATATTCAAGAGGTGGGACACATGAATGAGTTTAAGTTCTGAAAACACCTAATTCGTATCCTGAATCAGTTGAAATTTGTGTGAAAATTTAAGTGGATCAGTATATCGACAATCTAAGTGAATTGTTTAATTCTTAATGTGTAACTAAGCTCCACGGTACTTGTGACTTGTCAAAAACTGATATGATCCTTTGACACATACTCAAACAAAAATATTGTCTGTAAATATGTTTATAAATATTTCTTTACTGCTTTATGTTTTCAGAAAATACAAAAAGATTTTTGATTCTGCTTTATTTTCGACAACTGATGTCTGAGATGCCGAGTTTCAAAATCTAAGTAAGCTGATTGTGTTTCTGAAAATAATACAAGTTCATTAATTTGAAACTTGAAATCTTTTATAAAAATTCAAAAATAGTTTGTGATATCTCCAAGGTCATTAGTTTGGACTTGGATGATTAATTGTGAGGGAGTTGGATTCTTTAATGCTGCTAAATCATTTAGTTTGTTGATAGGGGGAGTGGATTAGAGAATTTGATTGATGATATGAAAACATTGTATTTATAAATGTTTGAGTGATTGCAGATAGTCCAGACTACAATCCCGAGAGAAGAGTCTAAGGGGGAGTCTGAAGACAAGCTTGACGAAAGGGGGAGCCTGAAGCTGATGGAAGAAGAGAAGGATTGATGGATGCTTACAATGTTACAATTTGGATGAGTAGGCAGAATGATCAAGACTGAAGATGTGTCATGCTGAAGACTAGACACTAAAGACTTCGTCAACATCCAAGGGGGAGTCTGTTAGTGCACTATGTCTGTTGACTTCGTCTTGTATCATGTAATAGGATAGAATAGGATAATCGGTGTCCGAGGTTCGAGAAACGGTTTTTAGTGGTTTAGGTAGTGATTCCGCTTGAAATGAACCAAGACCATTTCAAGCGAAATCAGAAGTATTTGATTCCACTTGAAATTGCCTTGGTCCATTTCAAGCGAAATCAACCCACTATATATAGGACACTTTGGTTTTCATTTGGCACAGTTCCAGAATTTGTAACGAGGTGCTGCCAAAATTTGTCCAGGTTATAATCAGTGTAATATTCAATAATAGTGACAAATTAAAGAGTATCAAGCTGTTTCCAAGTCCGTTTCAATGATTCCGCCTTTGAATCGGATAGAAAGCTCTTTTGAATGACTCAGTCGGGTCACACAACGATCCAACACACGTAGTTCGAGAAATAGGATTAAAGGTTAATTCCGCTTAGAGAGGTAATTCCGCTTGTAGTGTCTAATTCTGCTTGAAATGTGCTGTTATGTAATCTCGCTTGAAAGTGAACATGATGTAATTCCATGCGGAATAAGATTCCGCTTGGAATTCTAATTCCGCTCAGGGATGTTTCACGCGGAATTACCTCCCCTATAAATACCCTACAAGCGAAATCATTTGTAACAGTCTGTGATTCCGGTACCGAAGTGCTGCCGACGTGCCGTTTGATTGTAAACTGTGTTAAATCAATAAACAAGGCAATTTAAAGTGAATTCTGCTGTTTTACAAGTCTGTTTCTTAGTTTCCGCATCTGAAACAGACAAGAACCCTTCTGATTGACTCGTTTGGGTCACGATTCGATCCTACATGTGGTATTAGAGCTCAGGAGGAAGAGTTCTTGCCAAAACAACCTGTTTTCATCACAATTTCTGTGTTTTACACCTTCTTTTTAAAATTGAACAATTTTTAACGGTCAAAGTGGTTTGAATTTCACATATAACATTCAAACAGTGTTTTAATGAATCCTTGAGAAAATTGGACCTTAATTCAATCAAAATTGGATAAAATCAGTAATTCCATTTGAAAAGCATATCGAATTTAATGACTTCAGCCTAATTCCGTTCGGAATCACAGTTAGTTTTCAAACGAAATTACGTAATTCCGCTTGAAATTTCTAATTTCGCTTCTGTTGTGTAATTTCGTTTGAGCCGGTTCACACGAGATTACTTAATTCCGCATGAGATTAACTATTTCTGTTTGAAATAGTTAATTCCGTTTCAAAGTCCAATTTCATGTGAAGTAATTCCGGTTGAGAGTAGTAATTCCGTTTGAAGATTTAATCTCGTTTGAAGTTGTTTGTGCAGGTAATTCCGTTTGAGGAGTATTTCCGCTTGAATTGGAATTCCGTTTGAACTTGTGATTTTGTGAAAATTTGCCGAAACATGGACGAGGATTTCTACAATGCGTTTGCTACACCGATTGCTCCGGTTACTGCTGCTGAAACTTTGTACAATGAGAATGAGACAGGAACTTATCAGAAACCGCCAAAACTCATGTACATTGTGGATTTTCAAGGATGGAAAAATCGATTTGAGAACTGGGTGCAGGCTTATAAATTTGATGCTTGGTGTTCATTGTTGAAAGATTATGAGAAACCAAAGAATGAATGTGGGATTGAAAAAGCTATTTGTGATTATTCAGAGAGTGACAAATTGAAATTTACAAGTGAGAAAATGATGATCAGTATTCTTCAACAAGTGATTAAAGAAGATATCTTTGTTTTGCTCCAACATGAGGGTACAACTAGGTCAATTTGGAATGCATTGATTCAGAAATTCAAAGGAAGCGTAGATATGATCAAAAATAAAAAGGCGTTATTGAAGAAATCGTTTGATATGTTTACAGCTTTCAACCATGAAACAACAAAGAAGACCATTGATAGATACTGTCATCTAGTTTTGGAAATGGGGAGGTTGGACATAACGAAAGATGATGATGAATGGGTTGATAAACTTGCTGATGCATTGCCACAGCAGAAATGGGAAACTTATTTGTTAATCATAAAACACATGAGAAAATCGCAAAATATGAATCTGGCACAGTTTATTCAAAAGATTGAAGAGCATGAGTTGGATATCCAGAAAAAAAGAATCATGAAGAATCCAAATGCTCAGCAAGATGTCAGTTTGTATTACCGAGGGAACAAGTTTGAGGCTACACCCAGCCTTAGCCCAAAAATCCAAACTGGTTTTAGTGCTGACAGTTCGTCTGGAACAAAGAGTAGTAATGTAACTCAGAGTGGTGGATCTTCGTCTTCAAATTCAAGTTTTGATCCAAATCATACAACATCAAGTTCTCAATGACAGAACTCATCAAATCTTCAATGCAATGTTAACTTGAACATTCAAAACGGTCACAATCTTTCTCCAGAAATTGCAAAACAACATAGCGTCACTTGCTAATATGCTAGAGTCATATGAAAGTCTGATTGCAGGAAGAATTGGAAATCCTATGCTTACCAAAGAGGATTATGACCAAATTGACGCAGAAGAGCTTGATTTGAAGGATATCAAGTGGTGTCTAGCCAGTGCATTTAGAAGAGCAGAAAAGTTTACACAAGTTACTGGTAGAGATGATTTTCGTGAAATGAGTGCATCTCCAATTGGATTTGATAAATCAAAAGTTACCTGTTTTCGTTGTCATGAAAAAGGTCATTTTAAGAGAGAATGTACAAACAAAGAAGCAACCGGGAAACAAGAAAAGAATGACTATTATCAGAAATCAATTTTCATCAGATTACTCAACAAAAGGAACCACAAACTGCTCATGCTAGAATGATCGAAGATGCAAATAGGAAAGCTTATTTTGGTATCATTGACCAAGATGATGAGAAAGTGGCTGAAGGTTTCAGCTGGGATAAATACATTCCACAAGGTTCAGGTCTTGTTGCTAGAATTCAGGGTGAAGATGAGGATAGTCAGAAAAGAATCCCAATTTTTCTAGAGTTAGGAAGCGATATTGATACTGATGATGAGGAAGAATATCTTAACAAAGCTAGAAAAGGCATAGATCCTGACGGCTTTAATTTGTTTTTTGAAGATAAAATGGAAATGCTGAATCAGAAGAAGATTGCCAGATTGAGGAGAGAGCTGGAAGCAGCAAGAAAGCTAGTTGATGAAAAAACAAAGACAGAAGCTGGAGAAGCAAATAGTGAATCAATATCTGAAAAAAGTTATAGAGAAAATCGTTGAAGTGGAGAAAGTGATAGAGAAAATAGTTGAAGTCGAAAAAATAGTCGAAGTTGAAAAACTTGTCGAAGTAGAGAAAATCGCCGAGGTAGAAAAAATCGTTAAAGTTGAGAAAATCGTCGAGGTTGAAAAGATAAGTGAAAAAGTGGTTGAAGTTGAAAAACCATGTTTGAAGTGTCTAGAATCTTGCATAGTTTGTGAGGAGAAAGATAAAAGGATTTCTGAATTAGAGAAGATTAAGGAAGATTTACTATCTAATGTGAAGTATGTGAAGGAATCATACGATGTTTTGAATAGAACAGTTGATGGCCTAAAAAAGACAAACTCAGAAATTGATGCTGCTATGTCAAAGATGAGCTCAACATTAATGATGAAGCAGAAGATCATCAATGAGTATATTGAAGATTGTGCTAAGCTGAAGCAGGAGTTGGAACTTGAGAAGATTGAGAGTGAAAGGATTAAACGATTATTGTTGAGTTATACAACATGTGATTATTTGATTGATCGTGTTTATCCTACTGTTGCAGCTCTTGAAGCTTTCCAAGACAAAGAGAAGGAAATAGATACTGGTAAGAAACAAAATGTCCAGTATAACAAGTGTCCGCCCCCGATCTTTGAAAGTTATTCTCCCAGAAAACCAAATGAGGAACGTGTAAATAAGGCTCTCAACATCAAGTTAAAGTCTGAAACCATTAATGAGTTACCAGATACTTTTGATGTTACATTCACAGCGTCTGACACTGATCATGAGTCTGAGTTGGTAAAGAAAGTGGTCGATCAGGTGTTGGATACAGATGAAGAGTCAAAGCCGGAGTCTAAGTCTGAAAGTTCGAGTTTGTCAGAAAAGAGTCCGAGTTCATCAGTCAAGCGGGTTTACAATAAAGAATTCTTGCTATCAAAATCTAATTTGAATGATGGATCAATCAAAGTAGCTTATACTTGAATGATTCAGACAAATTATATTCTGATGAAGAGTTTCTAATAAGAAGTGTTAAAACAGAAATGATTAAACAGGTTTTCAAATTAACAAAAATTAACATTTCTAAAATAAAAGATTTAAATCTTGATGTAAAACCTAATAAGTACACTTCTTCAAGAATTCAACAAAGAGTAAATAGAAAAATGGGTTACGGTTGTGGCTATGTGATGCGTGTGAAGTGTGTTATATTTTAGGTGTATATTTTAAGCCCTTTTACACTTTTTAGCCAAGTTTTAAATTTATAAAACACGATATTTACTAACACTAAACACACATATGGGCAAGTGCACCCATCGTGGACGTAGTATAGTGTTGGTAAGATACAGAGGTCGTCCAAGGACACAAGAGCTTTTAGTACCGGTTTATCCTCAACGTCTAATCAAATCAAAAGTTAGAAAAAGGTTTTTAAATTAGAAAAATAAAACTAACTAAAATGCTGAAACTAAAAATAAAAATAAAAACAGATAGACAAGATGAATCACTTGGATCCGACTCGTGTGTAGTGTAACCTTTGATTATTTTCGCACTTTTGCACTTGTTTAAGAGATTATCTTAGTTATTGTAGTAGGCCCCTCTTTTGAAGGTGACGTTACCCTCAACCCAATAGTTTGAGTCAGCAAGGATACAATCCTAAAGGGTCAGATTATTGAAAGATAATTAATTAAGTTATTAATGCATAATGTGGTAGGCCCCTCTTTTTAAGGCGACGTTACCCTCGGCTAAGTAGTCTGAGACAACCATCCAATACCGGTGGGTATTGAAGGAGGTCCTACTAAATTTGACCCAGGTCCTTTGCAGGATCTATACACTGAACAATGACAAGACTCTTACTAAACCGTTACTTTGACCCCCGACCAGGAGATATGAATGGTGAAAATCTTTTATTTTATATAGACAGTAAAATAATGCCAAGACACCACGGACAAACGATAAGGAAGAATCACCTTCAACATAAGAAAGTAGTAATTAAAGTCATTAAGACAAAACCAATTAAAAAGTGCAAAAGATTAAAAATAAAAAGAATTACACTAAACACTTGTCTTCACCAAGTGATGTAAGAGACTTAGGCAAACATGGCCTTTGATTGTCAAGAACTCTTACGATCAATCTTGGATCCCGAGACGACTCACACACTCTATGATGGACAATAGATGATGGTGGTGGATGATGGTATTGTGATGGTGGTGGGTGAAGTGTGAGAGAGGTGGTGTGCCAAGGGATGAGTTGCAAGAGCTCCAAGCACTCCTATTTATAGGCTGAACAGAAGCTCGGGCATGGCCCCGTGTCCATTGGGCACGACCCCGTGTCCATCCTTCTCTCTTTCTTCATTAAATGCAGTTTGTCTGCATTAGTTGACCACGCCCCCGTGTCCGCTGAGCACAACTCCGTGTGCAGAAGCATATCTGTACTATCAAGATATGCCTGGATTTTGCGAATCTTATAGTTGACCACGGCCCCGTGATGGGCAATGGAAGCTTCTACCACTTTGTCTTTTCTGCTGACACTTGGGCACGCCCCCATGCTCACTGAGCACGGGGCGTGTTCAGTCTTCTGTCTTCTTGTTTTGCTTGGGAAGATGCTGTCGGGAGGTCGGGCTTGCCACGTTTGTTCCTTTTCTTGTATTTATGTTAGATTTAGCATCCTTTTTGCTTCTTTTGTTCATTTGAGCTCATTTAATCCTGAAAATACAAAAGGAAGACAAAAGCACACTTTTTCCAACATTAGTACTAAAAAAGGGTTAGTTTTATGCCACAATTGATGTAATTTATATTGTGACATCTGTGCTTGTAATCATTGTAAACAATTCAGTTATCAATGAAATAAAGTTATTTGATCCCAATGTTTGTTTTTTATGTTTGATGATTTTCATGTTTTGACTTTTATTGAATTTCAAACTCTATATCGCATTCTGGAGAATTATACGCAAACTGGTGCGTAAATATAATCAGTTAAACGCGACAGATACTCCGGAACATCAACTTATGCTTAACATACCTTAAATAACCATTACATAACTTAATAATAAGTATTGAAGGCTTTGGTATGGCAAAAATCAAGTTTTATTCGCTTACATTTTCGCGCATAACTTACGTTCTGAATACATCCGGCCATCCAAACATTTATGTAATCATTAAAATATTATGTTTTAGTGATTGGCTTGTCAAAAATCCATTCGTCACGAAATTTGGATCGTTTTTGCGTCCGATACGACTTCCGTCGTAATTAACCGAACAACGCAATCGTACGGCCAAACGAACCGAAATCCGTCATATTTTTTAGCATGTTTCATGTTCCCTATACTTTAACATCCTTATAAAGCTTAGAAATGGGTTTGACGGGTGTTAGAAGTGCCAAAACACGACCATACGCGCACAGGGACCTAAACTACCAAAACTGAAACATTGCTGGTCTGCAGGGTCCTTACGGACCGTATGGACCTGCTTACAGTCCGTAAGCAACCCCCAGATCAGCAGAAATGCTTTCCAGCCATTTCCAGCTGTTACCCACCTTGATCACATGGTTTTTGGGTTTCTATGTGTAGGACCGGTTTTCTCGACCGTTCGATTGCGTAACGAACGTTTCACGTGCGGAATCCGTGAACGAACGTGACCGAACACACGATAACGTACTACTAACGAGAATCCATTACAAGAATAGACGTGTACGGTACAAGAATCTCGTTTACACTACTTTCTCTCTCTAGAATCTTCTCCTCCAAGTCTTCTCTAAAGTCTAACTCCAAATCTCTAAAAACTTACTCAAAATCTAACTAACTCATGACATAACACCCTATTTATATGGTCAAGGCAACTAAATGAACATTCACATTAATTACAAGTTTGCCACCTTGCCATTTCTAACTAGATATAACGTTATGCGCTTCGCTTTCTTCCGGCTTTTCACTACGACTCGGATTGACGAAGGCGATAGACACGAAATGCATCAACAATCTCCCCCTTGGATATTGCCGTAGTCAATTCGTAGTGAAACTCGTAGCGACTTGACTTTCTATTTGAGAGACTCGAACGAAGATGTAGTCGACAGACAACTGCACTAACAAACTCCCCCTTGGATGTTGACGGAATCTTTAGTGAGAGTCTTCAAATACTCTTGTTCGAACAGAATCCCAGAGGATCTGTATTTACTTCAGAATCTTCAGGCTCCCCCTTTTGTCAAGCTTCCATGCTTTTGGGATCGACACCTGGCTTTCCAGATACAAGCTCCTTTAGCGTTGAGCTCGTCTTCAGACTCCCCCTTAGACTCGGCTGTTGGGATCGTAGTCTGGCTTTTCGTATCAACAAATTCTGAAACCTACACATCTCAAACACACAATTATAACAAACAATATTGTGATTCAACTTAATGAATCAGCTAAACATTTGAGAATTTTCACATTTAAAACTTTTCAAAATTTGAAACATTCCAATTTCTGATTCAATTTACTGAATCATCTTAAACATTTCAAACCAATTAACCAAACCATCTGTTCATCATGTTTAGCCTTTGAGATTTTGAAAATCAGCTTTTCAACATCAGTTGTCGAAAATCTTTTTGAATTTTTGAAAATAAGAAACATAATGCAGAAATGCAGAAATAAAATGAAGAAATGAAATATGTACACACATATTTTTGTGAGTTTGTGCAAGAGGATCATATCAGTTTTGAGACAAATCACCAACACCGTTAAGCTTTTAGACATTTTAAGTTCTAAACGATTCACGTTGATTGACGATATTGTTGTCCATTTAAGCTCAATCTAAAAACTTTCGAAATGCTTACCGATACGTTAAGGTATATTAATTATGCACTAAGTTCTTATGGACCCCACGATCTCAGCATATCCCCTCATCATGCAATACACTAACTCAAGTAATGCCTTTAAACTTTCATCAACTGTGATATGTGCGAAAACAAAGCAGAATGTTTAAACATTAACAATCAGGTCGATACTTCCGTATACGCAGAGAAAGTCCAATGTTTAAACAAAATAAGAAAATAAAACAAGTTGAAGTTGTTTAGGCTTTAACCACCAGGTCGATACTTCCGTATACGCAGAGGAGGTCCAAAGCTTAAACGAAACACCAAAGAAAATAAAGCAGAACGTTTAGGCAACAACATCCAGGTCGATACTCACGTATACGCAGAGGATGTCCGATGCTTAAACAAAATAAAGAAATCAAACAAGTTTAAATCTTTGCAAAATGAAATGCACAATCACAGCGATTTTTCAGCAAAGTAGTGAAAGTTCACAAACTTAACCAGTTTTATGTCTTTCGACAATCAGCGATTACTGAGCAGGCACACAGTCAAGAAGGACAAAACTAAGTACTATGCTTTCAACCATGTTTCCCACTAGAACTAGGCTTTTTCATTTATATTTGTATCGTTATCGCAAATCTACTAGTCTAGCTGAGCCTATCGTCACATCATCAGTGAGACCGTTTATCACATTTTACATTACATTTCTTTAGCATGCTGTGATAGTCCACTGATTTACTATCATTTCCTCTTTTATCAACAAAACTCATTTTTAAATTTTTCGATGTTTTTGACATTTTCAAATTTTCTAATTTTTTTAAAATTTTTCTCCCCCTAAAATCAAAATATGTTTCAATTTTGATTTTCTGAGAAAATTTGAATCAAACTATACAAACTTGACAACTTGATGAGAATCACTTCAATTCTCCATCCTCCTGGCATAAACAATCAGAACTCCCCCTCACAACAAACTATTTTCCCATTATGATTTCAAAACACTTAAGTTTGTTTTAATCAAAATGGTTTTTCCGGAAAATTAGTTTTGTGTGACATTTCATAAACACGGGGTTACTTCACTTTGTTTTTCAAATTACTACTTGTAGGAAAGATGAATCAAGTACAACTTAATGTCCCTGATTTATCTTTTGAAGTCGAAAAATCACCAGAGTGAAATTTCTCAAGAAATGTGCCGATTCATGTTCCACGCTTACCAACCTGGGAACTCCGGCAAGTCAGGTTTTTCATTTGAAAAGTTTCACCCAAGCCTGACTGTCCTTGGGTGATTTTGAATTCTTGTTTATCAATGGAGGAAAGTTCGTATCATCCATTGTTAAAACTGAATTCTCAGATTTTACCTCAATAACCGGCTCTTCTGGTTTTGACGAACCAGAATCATTGCCTGAATGTGGCTTGTCTGACTTTGACGAGCCTGAAGGTGGCTTGTCTGACTTCGGCACGTCAGATTCATCGCCGACCTTTTTCTTCTTCTTTTCCTCTTTCGTCCTCAGATTTGCATCTGACGAATTCGGTTTACTTGACTTTGTTGTCGAGTGAATCGATTCATCAGCACTCTTATTCGATCTGTCGGGTGAACCTGAGGACAAAATCTTCTCCAGATATTCTCTGGCCTTCTTCCTCTTCTTTCGCAGTTTGTCTTTTTGCCCTTGTGAAAGCTTCACTTTCTTTTCTTGAACTATAGGTTCTTGAACCTTCTGTTCTTTGACATTCTGTTCTGAAACTTTCAGTTCCTTGGGCTTGACAGGGACTGGTTTCGTTGCCAATTTTTGAGAATTAACCCTCAATCTTTCACTTGATTTCCTTGGGCAATTCTTGGCAATATGTCCTTGGATTTGACAATTATAGCATCTCCTCGTCTCAAATCTCTTTCTCTGGCAGTTAACAGCAATGTGTCCTTGATATCCACATTTGTAGCACACTCTGTTATCATACCAATCACCATTGTCATACCAAACGCTTAGATCAAAGCACTGTTTGGCTTGGTGATACTCCTTCCTCCTCTTGATTGTTGGATTTGGCTTTTGAGCACTGTGGTCTGACCTGCACCACTTATTACCAACATTTTTTGAGTTTTCATTTTTTATTTTTTGTAAATTTTGTTTTTGATTGGATGATCTATCCGATGAACTTTTATTATCTTTTTGTTTCTGTTCTGCATTCTTCTTCAAAGGCTTTTGCTTAGAACATTCACCTTTTTCGGTCGATTGCAAAACAGTTTTCTGAAATTTTTCTTTCAAATTTAAAAACAATTTTTGTTTTTCTTTTTTAACATTTTCATCATCGGATGCATCATCACAATCTTCAACTTTGACAGAGTCAAAGTTTGTGACACAGTCACTTATTGGAACAGAGTTGATTGGTTTTGGACAAGGAATATTCAACTTGTCAGATGAAGTCACAAAACCGATCAACTTCTTTTCAAGTTCTTCGATCTTGACTCTTGAATTCTCAGCTTCACTTTCAAGCCGAGAGATTTTTTCAAGATGAGACTTGATTGATTTTTCATTCTCATTTTTCAAATTTTCAAGAACAGACTTTTCTTTTGTCAAAATGTTTATCTGTTCTTGAAATTTTGATTCATTTGCTTTCAGATTTTTGTTCTCCAATTTTATCCAGAAATCTTCATTTTCTGATGATTTCTGTTTGCTTTCAAAAACCTTTACATTTTCTTTCAAAACCTTGTTTTCTGATGTCAAACTGTTCAAGTTACCCAACAGTTTGTCATTTTCAACTTTCAGTTTCTCACAAATTTCCTGAATCATAAGAATCTGTTTGTCATCAGCTTGCTTCTCATCTGTCAACTTCTTGATCTCCAATGCCATCATTTTTGCACCTTTTTCGAGTTTGTCATTATAAGTCTTAAAGTTGTCACATTTGAAACACACTGAAGCATTATTCACAGATTCTCCAACTTTTGAATCTTTTTCTTTCAAAATTTTGTTTTCCAATGTCAAACTCTCCAAATCACTTAACAGTTTGACATTGTCTGATTCAAATTTGTCACATCTTGAACACTTCTCGGTCATCTTTACATCCTCAGCTCTCTTCTCAAGCTTGATCGCTGAAATTTCTTTAACCTGTTCCTCTACCTCTCGAACATTTTCATCAGATTTACATTTTGCTTCATCAGTTGCTTCACTTCTAATCTTTTGTAGTTCAATTTCTCGCTCTTTAATCTTATCGATAAACTCACCCAAACTCACTTCTAAGTATCTCGTCTTCCTCAAATCTTTCAAAAACGTTTTCCATTCATCACTCGGTAAAGCATTTTCCAATTTGTTAACCCATTCCTCATTTGTCTTGGTAATCTTCAAACCCATCATTATCCAATACAGCTCTTTATACCTTTCAATCAATTCTTCAATCGATTCTCCATCGATACCTGAAAAATTATTGAACTTTTTCAGTACAATATTAATTGCAAAATCCATTTTTGTTATCAAACGATTCACAAAAACGAATTTTCAATCAATAATGATATTCGAATAACAACGATCAACAAATCGAGTGAGGATTCTCTTGGGTGAGGATCCTATTCTTGACAAACACCTTGAATTACCTGCAATTAAACAAGTAAACAATCAGTTTAAAACTCTTTGAATTCGTAACAGTGTGTGAATTAACCAATCAAAGACTCGTTGTCGAAGATTCGTGAACCCGCTCTAATGAATGCACACTATTAAATGAAATGCCCCTCAATTTATAGACTAATAATGTGAAAAACTGGAAACTGGGATTGGGCCGTTATATGTGATAAGTGGGCCGGCAGAATTTAAAAATGAATGTGGGTTGGGCGGTTTGGATTAAAGGGCTTTAACTTGATTGGTTAAATGGTTAAGTGAGGCGATGATATTTTGGGTTTTACAAGGGACGGTGGGATAGTGTTTGGGCGGCAGGTTAATAAATGGGCCAGATGTAATTAAAGTGGGCGGTGGCTTTTGAATTTAGTGGGCTGATAATGGGTGGCGGCTGAATTTATGTTCTAAACTGTCATGGTCTTTGATGATTGGTTAATCTTTGCTTAATGGGGCGGTTGGGTGTGCAGTTTTACAAACAACTAATGAGCGATGATTGTGAGACTTCAATTGGGTCTTAATTGGCGGTGAACCTGCAACCGACAACAACCTGCAAAATCAGATAGTCACGTGAAGAAGACGACACATAAGCGATCCCAAGTCTGTCTAATAAGCGGTTCAATACTATGATGTATGAGCGGTTCCAAGGTTGACCAATAAGCGGTTCACACGAAGGTTAGAAAAGCGATTCACACATCTGAAATACGAGCGGTTCCGGACAGTATTTTCGAGCGATTCCACATCTTAGACTCATGAGCGGTTCCAGCACTTAACATACGAGCGGTTCATAGCTGAAATACGAGCGGTTCCAGACGCGATTTCGGACCAAAAAACCTCGATATTTCCAAAACGGCTAGGAATTTAGAGCTGAAACTTTGTAGGGTTTTAATTCTATGATATTCGCACAATATACTAGAATTTCAGACGAATCGGACCGTGAAAACACGTTCAATTTGTCGAATTTCCAAGAAATGAGTAGAAGATGAAGAAATAGGAGAAATTGGATCTGATTTGGCTCTGAATCGGCTGTAATCAGGTACGAAAATGCTGTGTTTGATTGTGCAATCGAGCTCCTAGCTCTGATACCACTTGTAGGACCGGTTTTCTCGACCGTTCGATTGCGTAACGAACGTTTCACGTGCGGAATCCGTGAACGAACGTGACCGAACACACGATAACGTACTACTAACGAGAATCCATTACAAGAATAGATGTGTACGGTACAAGAATCTCGTTTACACTACTTTCTCTCTCTAGAATCTTCTCCTCCAAGTCTTCTCTAAAGTCTAACTCCAAATCTCTAAAAACTTACTCAAAATCTAACTAACTCATGACATAACACCCTATTTATATGGTCAAGGCAACTAAATGAACATTCACATTAATTACAAGTTTGCCACCTTGCCATTTCTAACTAGATATAACGTTATGCGCTTCGCTTTCTTCCGGCTTTTCACTACGACTCGGATTGACGAAGGCGATAGACACGAAATGCATCAACAATCTCCCCCTTGGATATTGCCGTAGTCAATTCGTAGTGAAACTCGTAGCGACTTGACTTTCTATTTGAGAGACTCGAACGAAGATGTAGTCGACAGACAACTGCACTAACACTATGGGCTGGTTTGTGTGCCCATCAAGGTGCCAAATCAGAATGTGGCAAGTGTACGGCTTAGATCGTGCCCCCTTTTGCAAGAAACGATCTTAACGGTGGTGCTACACCTATAAGTACCCACCTTGCCTTGCTCATTTCCTCATATTTGAATCTTATTCAATCTCTCTAAGTGGAAGTGTATGCTTCCTACCTGAGAGAGAATCGGATCAAATCTTGCGGGGACCTTCTGTAAGTATTCTTTCGTGCTTTTCTTTCGTTTTAGCGTTAAAGTCAAACTTTTTTTGAATTTCTGCATTGACCAGTTTATGGTCAACGCGAAGTTCGTTTGAACTTCCTAACGTGAGCGTAATCACAGTGGTTAGAGTCCCTAGTAACTATACCTATTGATTACCAAGTTATCTAGGCTCAGTGACGAGTCGTAGTTTCGGTCAAAATGCGTTTTCTCGCGTATTTTGTAACCAAACTACTCTATGGTATTAAAACCGTTTGTTTTAATACCAAACCTGTTTTCTAACTTAACTAAACATATCTAGCATGTTTAGCTCGTCATTTTTAGTTTTGTGCTTGTCTAGGGTCGTAAGGGTAAGCGATCTAAACAATCGCTTATGCTTACGAACTCGACCCATTTGGTCGATCATTAGGATCCGACCAAACGCTTTAGGTGACCATAGTTGTATAGGGAATAACCTTCCGAGGTTATACCTTATGGTCACATCATTTAAGTAGTTGTATGATAAGTAGTTCCTATGCCTTAGGAAAATTACCAAAATACCCTTTTCGCGCCAAAATTCATTTTAAGCCTATGTAACATAATTTTTGACATCTAAACTGATTTAGCAACAATATTAAACATGTTAAGGCATATCGTGCTTGTCATAGGGCTAGTTAGGCGTTTTGAACCCGTTTTACACGAACGACGCGTTAAAGTAGCATAAGCTACTTAAACGGGTCGTAACGGGTCAAAAGCACTTAGGATAAGTTTCATTTTAGTATGTAGGCTTTGTCAAACCATATTACATAAGTTCCCACACTTATTTGGTTTACAAACCCTCGTACTACCCGATTCTCCGATAGGTCCGTTTATTAATGTAGATACCTATATTAGGTGCCGTTTGAATCCGTGATCTTCTAGCTTGCTTGGTGGATATCTAAAGTCTATTGAGCAATCTAAAGTGAGTACATAGACCCCTCTTTTATTTTTTTCAAACATTTTGGGGTGAAACACATGTGCCTACTTGTTACTTTCCTTCTTTCTTGTTTTCACATCATATGCTGGCTATGTTCTTTAGTACACTTATAGTACATGATTTCTTTACATTGTTTTGCTATGTATGTTAACTTGGCATGCTAGCACATTGATTTACATTACATCGTTTTGCTACATATGTTTAATTGGCATATTAGCACATTGATTTACATGACTTTTCTGCTTTGTATGTTAACTTAGCATACTTAGTACATTGTTTTCATATAACATGTTTACATTTGGTATAACATTTGGTTTGCACAAACGGGACTTATATACATTCATTAACATTAGCTACGCCGCTCGGTAGTAAGTAACGGTACTATAGGACTTCACAAATCCCGTTCCTGACATCCTAGGTTTGTTTGGATGAAAGGAATGACTAAATCCGATAACGTTTCTTTTGATAACCTTGACTTAGGGTTATCCGTCTGTCTCAAGGCTTGAATGTATGCGTTAACTTACCAGATAAATGTTTGTATCATTTAAAACATGCATTTACTTGGCAAAACATAACTTTTTGATATATTCAAAATACTTTGTTTTGTACATTTTCACATTTGGTTTAAGTGATTATACTGTACATACCATACATAACATTTGTTACACATACATGACTACATTTTGGACTTTTAGACATTTGACATTGGTTTATACAAGAACATTTGATGGTTGGTTTAAACATGAACATTATACATTGGTGGTTTGTTTAAGTGACTTAAGTAACAAGACGTGTGTAGTATGATACAAGCATGGTGGATACGCCGCTGGTACTTCCTATATATAAGTGCTTGTATTATATTACATGTCGTAGCGTTACTTAAATCATTTGGTTTGGACTTATACATTTTAAGCAAATAACATATTTTTCACAAGACTTTGTTTTACAAAAAAACAGTTTGTTTTATTACAACTTATTTTTACTTGGTTATTCTTTTAACCATACACTATTATTTTATTTATACATATCATCTGATTTTATCGCTTTACAAATGATTTACAAAACAAAACAATTAACAAGGTTCATGACTGAATTTCTATTAAACATTTTCTAAAACCTAAGTCATGAATCCTATTTTCACAAAACCTATGTTACTCACAGGCATTTTTATGCTGACGTACCTATTTTCACATGTGTTTTCAGGAGCTGTTGCTTAGGATGATGTTCGTGACACTAGGGCGGACCTGTGCCTTAGAGACTTAAAATGAAGATAGACTTAGTTTAATTTACGTGATGTACTCTTGTATCTTTTGTTTAAGACAATGAAACTTGTTTGTTTGATAAATAAAATGTAATTTTAATTACCATGGTTGTGAAACAATAATTCTGTTACAACACTCCCCGACGTTTCCGCCACGATTTGATGTTTTACGTGGTCGGGGTATGACATAAGAGTTGGTATCAGAGCCAATGGTTATAGGGAATTAGGTTATTAGTAATGCTTTGACCTAGACTATAACCTTTCTAGGACCCCAACACAAGTTGTCTTGCATTTAGATTTTAAAACATGCACTTCACCTATCCTTAGGTGATCACCAAAACGTGAACCCAATTTTCTGAAACGATTTTTGATAAACAATCTTCTGTTTTCAAATGATTTATTTTATGGTTTTGAATCCTTTTGATTTTTTTCTTTTTCAGATTGATTTTGAAAATTTATCATTTGTTTTTGAATGATTCTTTTGGCCTTGTGCCTTCCAAGTTTTCAAAATCTCGCCAAAGTTTTGGGTTCTAAATAGTGTGAACATGTACAAACTGGAAGGGTGAATGCCTGTACCCTGGGTTTTCTGTCTAAGGCTAGAGTGTTCGTACAAATCCACATAATCGGACCAGTCACTCTTACCTGGGAACTCTTGGGGTGAGTGTTCACTTATAGGCGAGCATGTCTTCGCTAAGCATTATTTTTGGACCCATTTACTTTGATTAGCCACTGTGTGTCGTTTGTTTGCTTTGTGATACAGACGAATGACCATCATCTTTGCCTTTATTGATTTTGTTCCCTCTCGTTCTTTTCATCTAATCATCTCACTCGTTTCCTCTCATGTTTCCTCTTTTTTTAGCATGCCTTCTCGACGTGAAAACCCATTAACAAATGCCGAAATGGCAGATATTCTGGCACAGCACATGGCTGCCGCACTCCCAAACATTATAGCTCAAGTGAACCAAGCCAACAACAATCAGAATGCTCCTTGTAACTTCAAGAGTTTCAATTCGGCTAAACCACTCAAGTTCAGTGGTACCGAAGGGGCAACTGGGCTCCTTCAATGGTTCGAGAGCATTGAGAGTACATTCCGTCAAGTTCTGTGTCCTGAGAACCGGAAGGTCGAGTTTGCTTCTAGCGTATTTCAGAAGAGTGCTTTGACATGGTGGAACGGGGTTATGAGAGATCGTGGTGCTGAAGTTGCTTTAGCACAAACATGGGCTGAACTGAGGACTCTTATGATGAGGGAGTTTTGTCCTCGTCATGAACTGCGAGTGTTGGAGAGGGAATTTGATGATTTGAAACAGAAAGTGGTGAGCATCGAGCATATACTGACAGGTATGAGGAATTAATCTTACTTTTCCCAACGATGGTTACCCCACTCGATAAGGCTATCGAGAGGTACATCGATGGTCTACCTGACTCTGTGCAAGACATCGTTACTGGTAGTAATCCTATCACTGTCCGTCAAGCGATCGAGTTATCTGTGACGCTGACTGAGTCGCAGATTCGAAAGGGTAAGTTGCACAGAAAGGGTGACAAGAAGGGTAAGAAGCAGGAGTCTGACAAGAAGGATAGCAAGAAAGGTAAAAGCAAGAAGGGAAATGATGCGGGTTCCTCAAAGGGTTCTAGGAAGCAAAAGGCTTCCCAAAACTATGTCGTTACTGCACAGGCTTAAGCTGCACAAAATCAGCCTGCGCAACAACCTGCCAAGAGGCCTTATCTTGGCAATGCACCTTTATGCAACAGGTGTAACGACCATCACCTACCACACCTCCAGTGTCGTCATTGCACTAATTGTGGGAGAAATGGTCATCTTGCTGCTACATGCCGTATTCCGGTCAACCAGAATCAGGCAGTTCAGAACCCGGCTCAACAAGTTGCTCAGCCTCCTGCTCAGCAACAAGGTCAAGCTGCACGACCTCACTTCCCACCAGGCTCTTGTTATAACTGTGGGGATCTGACCCACTACCGTAATCAGTGTCCAAGGTTGGTAAATGCAAATCCAGTTAAGGCTCAGGCTCGTGGTCGAGCTTTCAACATGAATGCACAAGAGGCGCAGGCGGATAATAAAGTGGTGAACGGTACGTTCTTTGTTAATAATCAACCTGCGTCTGTTCTTTTTGATTCAAGGGCCGATAAGAGTTTTGTGTTGTTATCTTTTGAGCCCTTGCTTCGCGTGTCTAGAACAAAACTAGGTAAGCCTTTGACAGTCGAAGTTGCGAGTGGTGAACCCGTTGTTCTTGATTCTGTTCTTCGCAACTGCCAGTTGAACCTTAACGACCATCTTTTTCCTATTGACCTCACGCCTATGCAACTTGGAAGCTTCGACATTATAGTGGGTATGGATTGGTTAGCCAAGCATCGCGCAGAGGTAGTTTGTTTTGAGAAGATCGTTCGTATGCCGCTCTCGTCAGGTGAGATACTACAGGTTCGTGGTGAGAAACCTGCTAGTAGCCTCAAGCTTATGTCTTGTTTTCAAGCTCAGAAGTATCTGCGAAAGAACTATGTGGCCTTCTTGGCACATGTTACAGCAGATAAAGGCAAAGGTAAGTCTATTCAAGATATCCCTATTGTTCGGGATTATCCAGACTTGTTTCCTGAAGAGTTACCTGGTCTACCCCCAGCACGCCAAGTCGAGTTCCGTATTGCACCGTCTGAGATGCAAGAGTTGTCTAAGCAACTTTAGGAGCTTTCTGACAAAGGTTTTCTCAGTCCAAGTTTTTCACCTTGGGGTGCTCCCGTTCTTTTTGTCAAGAAGAAGGATGGATCTTTCAGAATGTTTATCGATTATCATGAGCTGAACAAGCTTACCATCAAGAATCGATATCCCCTAACTCGCATTGATGATCTCTTTGACCAGTTACAGGGTGCTACTTGCTTTTCGAAGATCGATCTTCGTTCTGGGTATCATCAACTTCGTGTGCATGAAGAGGATATTCCCAAGACAGCATTCCGCACTCGATATGGGCATTATGAGTTCACAGTCATGTCATTCGGTTTGACCAATGCTCCTGCTGTTTTCATGGACTTAATGAATAGGGTCTGCAAGCCTTATCTGGATAAGTTCATCATCGTTTTTATTGATGACATCTTGATTTACTCTAAGACGCAAGCTGATCACGAGCAACATCTTCGTCTTACTCTGGAACTCCTGAAGAAAGAGCAACTTTTTGCCAAATTCTCCAAGTGCGAATTTTGGCTTAAGGAAGTTCAATTTTTGGGACATATTGTCAACGAACAAGGTATTCATGTAGATCCCTCCAAGATCAGTGCGATTAAGGATTGAGATACGCCTACTACTCCTACTGAGGTTCGTTCCTTTCTTGGTCTAGCGATTTATTACCGCCGCTTCATTGAGAACTTCTCGAAGATTGCAGTTCCTCTAACTGCTCTAACTCAGAAGAACAAACCCTTTGAATGGGGTTCTAAGCAAGAAGAAGCGTTTCAGACCTTGAAGCAGAAGCTTTGTGATGCACCTATTCTGACTTTGCCTGAAGGCAATGATGATTTCTTCGTTTATTGTGATGCACTGAAATTGGGTATTGGCTGTGTTCTGATGCAAAGGAATAAAGTCATAGCCTACGCATCAAGGCAATTGAAGGTGCATGAGAGAAACTACACCACTCATGATCTTGAGTTGGGTGCAGTTGTCTTCGCTCTCAAAATCTGGAGATATTATTTGTATGGCACAAAATGTGTGGTTTTTACTAACCACACAAGTCTTCAGCATATCTTCAATCAGAAAGAACTCAACATGAGGCAAAGACGTTGGGTCAAACTTCTAAATGATTATGATTGCAAAATTCGCTACCATCCTTGTAAAGCAAATGTTGTGGCTGACGCATTGAGTCGTAAGGAACATACTAAGCTTCATTGTGTTCATGTTCAATCTGATATTCAAGCTCGATCCGATATTCAAGCACACATATCTCAGGCTTAACATGCTTGTGTTTCACAAGACTTGATGGGTATGGAATTACCCTATCACATTAAGCCGGATCTTGTGCTGAAAGATGATGGATCATATTATTTCATGGACCGTTTTTGGGTTCCAAGCCAAGATGATCTTTGCACCTTGCTTATGGATGAGGCCCATATGTCTCGTTACTCTATCCATCCTGGCTCAGACAAGATGTTTAAGGATCTTCGTACTCAGTATTGGTGGCCTGGTATGAAGAAAGACATTGCCTTGTACGTTTCAAAATGCCTTACTTGTCTTAAGGTTAAGGCTGAACACCAACATCCTTCTGGTTTATTGGAGCAACCAAAGATTCCAGTTTGGAAATGGGAAAACATTGCTATGGATCTCATTACTAAACTTCCGCGCACTAAGAAAGGTCATGATGCCATCTGGGTAATTGTTGATCGTCTTACTAAGTCAGCGCATTTCTTGCCAATCTGTGAGGATTTTTCTGCTGAAAGGATGGCTAAAATCTATGTGGATGAAATCGTATCTCGACGTGGTGTTCCTTTGAACATTATTTCAGACAGAGATGCTCGCTTCTCTTCTCGTTTTTGGAGAACCATGCAATCCGTTATGGGGACCCAACTTAATCTGAGTACAGCTTATCATCCACAAACTGATGGCCAAACTGAAAGAACAATCCAGACTTTGGAGGATATGCTTAGAGCTTGTGTGATCGACTTTGGTGGTAGTTGGGATTCACATCTTTAATTGATTGAATTCTCCTACAACAACAGTTATCACTCCATCATCAACATGGCTCCTTTCGAGGCTCTCTATGGTCGAAAATGTCGTTCACCAGTCTGCTGGAATGAGATAGGTGAGGCTCAGCTTACTGGACCTGACCTCATTCTAGAGACAACTGACAAGGTTAAGAAAGTTCGTGATAACCTTCAGACAGCTTGAAGCCGTCAAAAGAGTTACGCGGACCGACGACGCAAGCCTTTGGAATTTCAAGCCGGTGATCGTGTATTACTTAAGGTCTCACCTTGGAAAGGTGTGATCAGATTTGGAAAGAAAGGAAAACTTGCAACTAGATATGTTGGACCATTCAAGATCATCGAAAGAATCAGCAAGGTAGCCTACAGACTTGAATTACCTCCAGAACTTGGTAAATTTTCATCCAACCTTCCACGTATCCAATCTCAAAAAGTGTCTAGCTGATGAGAACCTCCACATACCGCTTGACGAGATTCGTGTTGATAAAACACTCCATTTTGTTGAGAAACCTGTGGAAATTTTGGATCGTGAAGTCAAATGGCTTAAACGCAAGCGCATTCCTTTGGTTAAAGTTCGCTGGGAATCTAAACGTGGACCTGAG
Source organism: Helianthus annuus (assembly GCF_002127325.2). Taxonomy (NCBI): domain Eukaryota; kingdom Viridiplantae; phylum Streptophyta; class Magnoliopsida; order Asterales; family Asteraceae; genus Helianthus; species Helianthus annuus. The sequence goes on along the minus strand of NC_035434.2, from coordinate 106,573,307 downwards.
TTTACTTGGGAACGTGAAGATCAGGTGAAGTATCCACATCTTTTCTCACGAGTTTTCTCTAAACAAATTTCGGGACGAAATTTCCGCAAGTAGGGGAGACTGTGACATCTGTGCTTGTAATCATTGTAAACAATTCAGTTATCAATGAAATAAAGTTAATTGATCCCAATGTTTGTTTGTTATGTTTGATGATTTTCATGTTTTGACTTTTATTGAATTTCAAACTCTATATCGCTTTCTGGAGAATTGTACGCAAACTGGTGCGTAAATATAATCAGTTAAACGCGACAAATACTCTGGAACATCAACTTATGCTTATCATACCTTAAATAACCTTTACATTACTTAGAAATAAGTTTTGAAGGCTTTTGTATGGCAAAAATCAAGTTTTATTCGCTTACAGGGACTAAAATTGACAGACTACGAAAGTATGCCAATTTGAACTGTAACGAACATTCCGGAACATGATCATAAGTTAAACACACCCTAAATATCCTTTACATAGCTTAGAAATAGGCTTTGAGGGGTTCGGTGTGCTAAAATAAACTTTATGCTCATTTAGGGACTAAAAGCGTCAAAAAGTGCATAAGTTTGCATTTTCGCGCCTAACTTACGTTCTGAATATATCCGGTCATCCAAAAATTTATGTAATCATTAAAATATTATGTTTTAGTGATTGGCTTGTCCAAAATCCATTCGTCGCGAAATTTGGACCGTTTTTGCGTCCGTTACGACTTCAGTCTTAATTAACCGAACAACGCAATCGTACGGCCAAACGAACCGACATCCGGAATATTTTTGAGCATGTTTCATGTTCCCTATACTTTAACATCCTTATAAAGCTTAGAAATGGGTTTGACGGGTGTTAGAAGTGCCAAAACACGACCATACACGCACAGGGACCTAAACTGCCAAAACTGAAACATTGCTGGTCTGCAGGGTCCTTACGGACCGTATGGACCTGCTTACGGTCCGTAAGCAACCCCCAGATCAGCAGAAATGCTTTCCAGCCATTTCCAGCTGTTACCCACCTTAAGCACATGGTTTTTGGGTTTCTATGGGCTGGTTTGTGTGCCCATCAAGGTGCCAAATCAGAATGTGGCAAGTGTACGGCTTAGATCGTGCCCCCTTTTGCAAGAAACGATCTTAACGGTGGTGCTAAACCTATAAATACCCACCTTGCCATGCTCATTTCCTCACATTTGAATCTGATTCAAGCACTCTAAGTGGAAGTGTATGCTTCCTACCTGAGAGAGAATCAGATCAAATCTTGCGGGGACCTTCTGTAAGTATTCTTTCGTGCTTTTCTTTCGTTTTAGCGTTAAAGTCAAACTTTGTTTTACTTTCTGCATTGACCAGTTTATGGTCAACGCGAAGTTCGTTTGAACTTCCTAACATGAGCGTAATCACGATGGTTATAGTCCCTAGTAACTATACCTACTGATTACCACGTTATCTAGGCTCAGTGACGAGTCGTAGTTTCGGTCAAAATGCGTTTTCTCGCGTATTTTGTAACCAAACTACTCTAGGGTATTAAAACCGTTTATTTTAATACCAAACCTGTTTTCTAACTTAACTAAACATGTTCTAGCATGTTTAGCTCGTCACTTTTAGTTTTGTGCTTGTCTAGGGTCGTAAGGGTAAGCGATCTAAACAATCGCTTATGCTTACAAACCCGACCCATTTGGTCGATCATTAGGATCCGACCAAACGCTTTAGGTGACCATAGTTGTATAGGGAATAACCTTTCGAGGTTATACCTTATGGTCACATCATTTAAGTAATTGTATGATAAGTAGTTCCTATGCCTTAGGAAAATTACCAAAATACCCTTTTCGCACCAAAATTCATTTTAAGCCTACGTAACATAATTTTTGACACCTAAACTGATTTAGCAACAATATTAAACATGTTAAGGCATATCTTGCTTGTCATAGGGCTAGTTAGGCGTTCCGAACGCGTTTTAAGCGAATGACGCATTAAAGTAGCATAAGCTACCTAAACGGGTTGTAACGGGTCAAAAGCACTTAGGATAAGTTTCGTTTTAGTATGTAGGCTTTGTCAAACCATATTACATAAGTTCCCACACTTATTTGGTTTACAAACCCTCGTACTACCCGATCCTCCGATAGGTCCGTTTATTAATGTAGATACCTATATTAGGTGCTGTTTGAATCTGTGATCTTCTAGCTTGCTTGGTGGATATCTAAAGTCTATTAAGCAATCTCAAGTGAGTACATAGTACCCCTCTTTTACCGTTTTCCAAACGTTTTGGGGTGAAACACATGTGCCTACTTGTTACTTTCGTGCTTTCTTGTTTTCACATCATATACTTGCTATGTTCATTAGTACATGTTTTCATTATGTTTTTGCTATGTATGTCCATTGTGTGCATACTTAGTACATCTTTTTACATGTCATTTCATGCTATGTATGTCCATTTAGTGCATACCTAGTGCATTGTTTTACATTACCTTTTCATGCTATGTATGTTCATCATACTTAGTACATTTGTTTTACATCACATGCTATGTATGTTCATCATGCTTAGTACATTTTCATCACATGCTTGCATTTTGGGTATGACCTGTGGTTTGTTTAAGTGGGACCATATACATTCATTAACTTTGATCACGCCGCTCGTTAGTAGGTAATGGTACCATAGGAATTGACAACTCCTGTTCCTGACATCCTAGGTATGTTTGGATGGAAGGAATGACCGAATTCGATTAAAACATAACATAGATAGACCTTTAATTTGTTTAAGGGTTTATCACCACAGTCACAAGGCTTGGATGTATGCATTTTCACAATACCGCATAAATGTCTGTATTCAGTATAGCATGCATTTCCACAAAACATAACATTGATTTAAACCACGTTTTACTTCAATACATTGTTTTGTGCATTTTTACCTATGGTTTAGTTGATACATATTTCACTTGCCATACATGACATTTTGTTTACACATTACATGATAGATATTTGACATAGACATTTTGATGTTGATATACACATTTCTTGGACAACATTTTGGACATAAACATTTTGAAATGGTTTTCACAAAGACATTTGACAAATGGTTTAGACATGGGCAATTTACATTGGTGGTTTGTTTGGGTAAGTGATTTATGTAACGAGACGTGTGTAATGTGATACAAGCATCGTGGATACGCCGCAGGTACTTCCTATATATAAGTGCTTGTATTGTATTACATGTCGTAGCGTTATTTAAATCATTCAATTTGGATTATACATTTTTACACAAATAACATATTTTTCACAAGACTTTGTTTTACAAAACAGTTTATTTTATACAACTTATTTTACTTGGTTATTCATTTAACCATATATTATTCTTTTACTTATACATATCATCTGATTTTTATCGCTTTTCAAACGATTTACAAAACAAAACAATTTACAAGGTTCATGACTAACTTTTGTTAAACATTTTCTCAAACTTAAGTCATGAATCTTATTTTCACCAAAACCTATGTATCTCATAGGCATTTTTATGCTGACGTACCTATTTTTCACATGTATTTCAAGAGCAAATGCATAGGATGTTCGTGATACGCTAGGGTGGACTTGGGCCTTAGTGGCATAAAATGAAGCTAGACTAGTTAAAACTTGTTATGTACTCCTTGTTACATCTTGTTTAAGACATTGTGACTCTTTGGTTTGAGAAATAAAATATAACTTTGAATGCCATGGTTGTGAAACAATAATTCTGTTGCAACACTCCCCAACGTTTTCGCCACGATTTGATGTTTTACGTGGTCGGGGTGTGACAGAAGAGTTGGTATCAGAGCCAATGGTTATAGGGAATTAGTTTATTAGTAATGCTTTGACCTAGACTATAACCTTCTAGGACCCCAACACAAGTTGTCTTGTGTTTAGATCTTAAAACATGCACTTCACCTATCCTTAGGTGATCACCAAAACAAGAACCCAATTTTCTGAAACGATTTTTGAAAAACAATCTTCTGTTTTTTAAATATTTTATTATATGGTTTTGAACCCTTTTGATTTTTCAAATTGATTTTGAAAATTTATCATTTGTTTTTGAATGATTCTTTTGGCCTTGTGCCTTCCAAGTTTTCAAAATCTCGTCAAAGTTTTGGGTTCTAAATAGTGTGAACACGTGCAAACTGGAAGGGTGAATGCCTGTACCCTGGGTTTTCTGTCTAAGGCTAGAGTGTTCATACAAATCCACATAATCGGACCAGTCACTCTTACCTGGGAACTCCTGGGTGAGTGTTCACTTATAGGCGAGCATGTGTTCGCTAAGCATTATTTTTGGACCCATTTACTTCGATTAGTCACCGTGTGTCATTTGTTTGCTTTGTGATACGGACGAATGACCACCATCCTTGCTTTTGTTGATTTTGTTTCATCTCGTTCTTTTCATCTAATCATCTCACTCGTTTCCTCTCATGTTTTCCTCTTTTAGCATGCCTCATCATCGTGAAAACCCGTTAACCAATGCCGAAATGGCAGATATTCTGGCACATCACATGGCTGCCGCACTCCCAAACATTATTGCTCAGGTGAACCAAGCCAACAACAATCAGAATGCTCCTTGTAACTTCAAGAGCTTCAGTTCGGCTAAACCACTCAAGTTCAGTGGTACCGAAGGGGCAACTGGGCTCCTTGAATGGTTCGAGAGCATTGAGAGTACATTTCGTCATGTTCTGTGTCCTGAGAACCGGAAGGTCGAGTTCGCTTCTAGCGTATTTCAGAAGAGGGCTTTGACATGGTGGAACGGGGTTATGAGAGACCGTGGTGTAGAAGTTGCTCTTGCACAAACATGGGCTGAACTGAGGACTCTTTTGATGAGGGAGTTTTGTCCTCGTCATGAACTGCGAACATTGGAGAGGGAATTTGATGATCTAAAGTAGGAAAGTGGTGAGCACAGGGCGTATACTGATAGGTATGAGGAGTTAAGCTTACTTTGCCCAACAATGGTTACCCCACTCGATAAGGCTATCGAGAAGTACATCGATGGTCTACCTGACTCCGTGCAAGACTTCGTAACTGGTAGTAAGCCTACCACTGTCCCTGAGGCAATCAAGTTATCTGCAACGTTGACTGAGTCGCAGATTCGAAAGGGTAACTTGCACAGGAAGGGAGACAAGAAGGGTAAGAAGCAGGAGTCTGATAAGAAGGATAGCAAGAAAGGTAAAAACAAGCAGGGAAACGATTCGGGTTCTACAAAGTGTTCTAGGAAGCGTAAGGCTTCCCAAAATTTTGCCGTCACTGCCCAACAGAACCAGGCAGCTCCCAATCAGACAGCGCAGCCTCCAGCAAAAAAGCGAATAGAAGGGAAGGCACCTTTGTGCAATAGGTACAATAGTCACCATCAACAGCAACTTCCGTGCCATTTCTGTACCATCAACAACACCTTTGTGGGAAGTCTGGACACCTTGCAGAAGTTTGCCGTTCTTCTCGAAATCAGGTCGCTCAACAGGTAGCTCAACCACCTGTTCAACAGCAAGCTGCACGACCTCACTGTCCTCCTGGCTCGTGCTTTAATTATGGAGACCTGACCCATTATCGAAACCGGTGTCCAAGGCTGGTTAATGCGAATCCAGTTCAGGCTCAGGCTCGTGGACGAGCTTTTAACATGAATGCACAAGAGGTGCAAGCAGACAATGATGTGGTGAACGGTACATTCTTTGTTAATAATCAACCTACGTCTGTTCTTTTTGATTCATGGGCCGATAAAAGTTTTGTGTCCTTGTCTTTTGAGCCTTTGCTTCACGTGTCTAGAACGAAACTAGGTAAGCCTTTGACAGTCGAAGTTGCGAGTGGTGAACCGGTTGTTCTTGATTCTGTTCTTCGCAACTACCAGTTGAACCTTAACAACCATCTTTTTCCTATTGACCTCACGCCTATGCAACTTGGATGCTTCGACATTATTGTGGGTATGGATTGGTTAGCCAAGCATCGCGCAGAGGTAGTTTGTTTTGAGAAGATTGTTCGTGTGCCGCTTTCGTCAGGTGAGATACTACAGGTTCGTGGTGAGAAACCTGTTAGTGGCCTCAAGCTTATGTCTTGCTTTCGAGCTCGGAAGTATCTGCGAAAGAATTATATGGCCTTCTTAGCACATGTTACAGCAGATAAGGTCCAAGGTAAGTCTATTCAAGATATTCCTGTTGTTCGGGATTATCCGGAGCTGTTTCCTGAAGAGTTACCTGGTCTACCTCCCGCACGCCAAGTCGAGTTCCGTATTGATCTCGTACCTGGTGCAAATCCTATTGCCAGAGCTCCATATCGTCTTGCACCGTCTGAGATGCAAGAGTTGTCTAAGCAGCTTCAGGAGCTTTCTGACAAGGGTTTTATCCGTCCGAGTTTTTTTCCTTGGGGTGCTCCCGTTCTTTTTGTCAAGAAGAAGAATAGATCCTTCAGAATGTGCATCGATTATCGTGAGCTGAACAAGCTTACCATCAAGAATCGATATTCCCTACCTCGCATTGATGATCTCTTTGACCAGTTACAGGGTGCTACTTGCTTTTCGAAGATCGATCTTCGTTCTGGGTATCATCAACTTCGTGTGCCTGAAGAAGATATTCCCAAGACGGCATTCCGCACTCGATATGGGCATTATGAATTCACAGTCATGCCATTCGGTTTGACCAATGCTCCTGCCGTTTTCATGGACTTGACGAATAGGGTCTACAAGCCTTATTTAGATAAGTTCATCATCGTTTTTATTGATGACATCTTGATTTACTCTAAGACGCAAGCTGATCACGAGCAACATCTTCGTCTTACTCTGGAACTCCTGAAGAAAGAGCAACTTTTTGCCAAATTCTCCAAGTTTTAATTTTGGCTTAAGGAAGTTCAATTTTTGGGACATATTGTCAACGAACAAGGTATTCATGTAGACCCCTCCAAGATCAGTGCGACTAAGGATTGGGATACGCCTACTACTCCTACTGAGGTTCGTTATTTTCTTGGTCTTGCGGGTTATTACCGCCGCTTCATTGAGAACTTCTTAAAGATTGCAGTTCTCTTAACTGCTCTAACTCAGAAGAACAAACCCTTTGAATGGGGTTCTAAGCAAGAGGAAGCATTTCAGACCTTGAAGCAGAAGCTTTGTGATGCACCTATTCTGACTTTGCCTGAGGGCAATGATGATTTCGTCGTTTATTGTGATGCATCGAAATTGGGTCTTGGCTGTGTTCTGATGCAAAGGAACAAAGTCATAGCCTACGCCATCAAGGCAATTAAAGGTGCATGAGAGAAACTACACCACTCATGATCTTGAGTTAGGTGCAGTTGTGTTCGCTCTCAAAATCTGGAGACACTATTTGTATGACACAAAATGTGTGGAATTCACTGACCACAAAAGTCTTCAGCATATCTTCAATCAGAAAGAACTCAACAAGAGGCAAAGACGTTGGGTCGAACTCCTAAAGGACTATGATTGCTAAATTCGCTACCCCCTGGTAAAGCGAATGTCGTGGCTGACGCATTGAGTCGTAGGGAACGTACTAAGCTTCATTGTGTTCGTGTTCAATCTGATATTCATGCTCAATCCGATATTCAAGCACGCATTTCTCAGGCTCAACATGCTTGTGTTTCAAAAGACTTGATAGGTAAGGAATTACCCTATCACATTAAGCCTGATCTAGTGCTGAAAGATGATGGATCATATTATTTCATGGACCGTTTGTGGGTTCCAAGCCAAGATGATCTTCGCGCCTTGCTTATGGATGAGGCCCATAAGTCTCGTTATTCTATTCATCCTGGCTCAGACAAGATGTATAAGGATCTTCGTACTCGGTATTGGTGGCCTGGTATGAAGAAGGACATTGCCTTGTACGTTTCAAAGTGCCTTACTTGTCTCAAAGTTAAGGCTGAGCACCAACATCCTTCTGGTCTTTTGGAGCAACCAGAGATTCCAGTTTGGAAATGGGAAAACATTGCTATGGATCTCATTACTAAACTTCCGCGCACTAGGAAAGGTCATGATGCCATCTGGGTAATTGTTGATCGCCTTACTAAATCAGCGCATTTCTTGCCAATCCGTGAGGATTTTTCTGCTGAAAGGCTGGCTAAAATCTATGTGGATGAAATCGTATCTCGACATGGTGTTCCCTTGAACATTATTTCTGACAGAGATGCTCGCTTCTCTTCTCGTTTTTGGAAAACCATGCAATCTGCTATGGGGACCCAACTCAATCTAAGCGTAGCTTATCATCCACAAACTGATGGCCAAACTGAAAGAACAATCCAGACTTTGGAGGATATGCTTAGATATTGTGTGATCGACTTTGGTGGTAGTTGGGATTCACATCTTCCTTTGATTGAATTCTCCTACAACAACAGTTATCATTCCAGCATTAACATGGCACCTTTCGAGGCTCTCTTTGGTCGAAAATGTCGTTCACCAGTCTGCTGGAATGAAATAGGTGAGGCTCAGCTTACTGGACCTGACCTCATTCTGGAGACAACTGACAAGGTTAAGAAAGTTCGTGATAACTTACAGATAGCTCGAAGCCGTCAAAAGAGTTACGTGGACCGACGACGCAAGCCCTTGGAATTTCAAGTCGGTGATCGGGTATTACTTAAGGTCTCACCTTGGAAAGGTGTGATCAGATTTGGAAAGAAAGGAAAACTTGCACCTAGATACGTTGGACCATTCAAGATCGTCGAAAGAATCGGCAAGGTAGCCTATAGACTTATTTACCCCCTGAACTTGGAAATGTTCATCCAACCTTCCACGTATCCAATCTCAAAAAGTGCTTAGCTGATGAGAACCTCCACATACCGCTTGACGAAATCCGTGTTGATAAAACACTACATTTTGTTGAGAAACCTGTGGAAATTATGGATCGTGAAGTCAAATGGCTTAAACGCAAGCGCATTCCTTTGGTTAAAGTTCGCTGGGAATCTAAACGTGGACCTGAGTTTACTTGGGAACGTGAAGATCAAATGAAGGCGAAATATCCACATCTATTCCCACGAGTTTCCTCTAAACAAATTTCGGGACGAAATTTCCGCAAGTAGGGGAGACTGTGACATTTGTGCTTGTAATCATTGTGAACAATTTAGTTATCAATGAAATAAAGTTATTTGATCCCAATGTTTGTTTGTTTATGTTTGATGTTTTTCATGTTTTGACTTTTATTCAATTTCAAACTCTATATCGCTTTCTGGAGGATTATACGCAAACTGGTGCATGAACATAATCAGTTAAACGATACAAATACTCCGGAACATCAATTTATGCTTAACACACCTTAAATAACCTTTACATAACTTAGAAATAAGTTTTGAAGGCTTTGGTATGGCAAAATCAAGTTTATTCGCTTAAAGGGACTAAAATTGATAAACTGCGAAAGTATGCCAATTTGAACTGTAACAAACATTATGGAACATGCCCATAAGTTAAACACACCCTAAATATCCTTTACATAGCTTAGAAATAGGCTTTTAGGGGATCGATGTGCTAAAATAAACTTTTGGGTCATTCAGGGACTAAAAGCGTCAAAAAGTGCATAAGTTTGCATTTCCGTGCATAATTTACGTTCTGAATACATCCAGACATCCAAAAATTTATGTAATCATTAAAATATTATGTATTAGTGATTGGCTTGTTAAAAATCCATTTGTCGCACAATTTTGAACGTTTTTGCGTCCGTTACGACTTCCGTCGTAATTAACCGAACAACGCAATCGTACGGCCAAACGAACAGACATCCGGCATATTTTTGAGCATGTTTTATGTTCCCTATACTTTAACATCGTTGTAGAGCTTAAAAATGGGTTTGACGGGTGTTAGAAGTGCCAAAACACGACCATGCGCGCACAGGGACCAAAGCTGTCAAATTGCAAAATATGCTGGTCTGCAGGGTCCTTACGGACCGTATGGGTATGCTTACGGTCCGTAAGCCATGCTCAGATCAGCAGAATTGCATTCCAGCTATTTCCAGCTGTTACGCACCCTTGCACATGGTTTTGTTGAATCTATGGGCTGGTTTAGGGGCTCCCCTGGTTTTCTAAAACTATGGGCTTGAGGTGTACGGCTAGGATTGAATCTCGGATAACGAGGAATGATCTTAACGGTTCTACTACACCTATAAATACGCCCCCCATGCCTTGCCCATTTTCCTCACATTTGAATCTGATTCTACACTCTCTAAGTGGAAGTATATGCTTCCTACCTGAGAGTGAATCGGGTTCGAATCTTGCGGGGACCTTCTGTAAGTATTCTTTCGTGCTTTTCGTTCGTTTTAGCGTCAAAGTCAAACTGTGTTTGACTTTCTGCATTGACCAGTTTATGGTCAACGCGAAGTTCATTGAACTTCATAACGTGAGCATAATCACGATGGTTATAAGTCCCTAGCGACTATGCCTACTGATTACCACGTTATCTAGGCTCAGTGACGAGTCGTAGTTTCGGCCAGAATACGTTTTCTCGCGTATTTTGTGACCAAACTACTCTAGGGTATTAAAACCGTTTGTTTTAATACCAAACCTGTTTTCTAACTTAACTAAACATATTTAGCTCGTCTCTTTTAGAATTGTGCTTGTCTAGGGTCCTAAAGGTAAGTGATCTAAACAATCGCTTATGCTTACGAACCCGACCCATTTGGTCGATCTTTAGGATCCGACCAAGCATACTAGGTGACCATAATTGTATAGGGAATAACCTTCCGAGGTTATACCTTATGGTCACATCGTTTAAGTAGTTGTATGATAAGTAGTTCTTATGCCTTAGGTAAATTACCAAAATACCCTTTTTGCGCTAAAATTTATTTTAAGCCTATGTAACATAACTTTTGACATATAAACTTATTTGGCAACAATATTAAACATGTTAAGGCATATCTTTCTTGTCATAGGGCTAGTTAGGCATTCCAAACGCGTTTTACGCAAACGACGCGTTAAAGTGGCGTAAGCTACCTAAACGGGTCGTAACGGGTCAAAAGCACTTAGGATAGGTTTCGTTTTAGTATGTAGGCTTTGTTAAACCATATTACATAAGTTCCCATACTTATTTGGTTTACAAACCCTCGTACTACCCGATCCTCCGATAGGTTCGTTTATTAATGTAGATACCTATATTAGGTGTCGTTTGAATCCGTGATCTTCTAGCTTACTTGGTGGATATCTAAAGTCTATTAAGCAAAGTGAGTACATAGTACCCCTCTTTTACCGTTTTCCAAACGTTTTGGGGTGAAACACATGTGCCTACTTGTTACTTTCGTGCTTTCTTGTTTTCACATCATATACTTGCTATGTTCATTAGTACGTTATTAGTACATGTTTTCATTATGTTTTTGCTATGTATGTCCATTGTGTGCATACTTAGTACATCGTTTTACATGACATTTAACGCTATGTATGTCCATTTAGTGCATACCTAGTGCATTGTTTTACATTACCTTTTCATGCTATGTATGTTCATCATACTTAGTACATTTGTTTTACATCACATGCTATGTATGTTCATCATGCTTAGTACATTTTCATCACATGCTTACATTTTGGGTATGACATTTGGTTTGTTTAAGTGGGACCATATACATTCATTAACTTTGATCACGCCGCTCGTTAGTGGGTAATGGTACCATAGGAATTGACAACTCCCGTTCCTGACATCCTAGGTATGTTTGGATGGAAGGAATGACCGAATTCGATTAAAACATAACACAGATAAACCTTTAATTTGTTTAAGGGTTTATCACCACAGTCACAAGGCTTGGATGTATGCATTTTCACAATACCGCATAAATGTCTGTATTCAGTATAGCATGCATTTCCACAAAACATAACATTGATTTAAACCACGTTTTACTTCAATACATTGTTTTTTGCATTTTTACCTATGGTTTAGTTGATACATATTTCACTTGCCATACATGACATTTTGTTTACACATTACATGATAGATATTTGACATAGACATTTTGATGTTGATATACACATTTATTGGACAACATTTTGGACATAAACATTTTGACATGGTTTTCACAAAGACATTTGACAAATGGTTTAGACATGGGCAATTTACATTGGTGGTTTGTTTGGGTAAGTGATTTAAGTAACGAGACGTGTGTAATGTGATACAAGCATGGTAGATACGCCGCTGGTACTTCCTATATATAAGTGCTTGTATTGTATTACATGTCGTAGCGTTATTTAAATCATTCAATTTGGATTATACATTTTTACACAAATAACATATTTTTCACAAGACTTTGTTTTACAAAAAAGTTTATTTTATACAACTTATTTTACTTGGTTATTCATTTAACCATATATTATTCTTTTACTTATACATATCATCTGATTTTATCGCTTTTCAAATGATTTACAAAACAAAACAATTTACAAGGTTCATGACTAACTTTTGTTAAACATTTTCTCTAACTTAAGTCATGAATCTTATTTTCACAAAACCTATGTATCTCACAGGCATTTTTATGCTGACGTACCTATTTTCACATGTGTTTCAGGAGCAAATGCATAGGATGTTCGTGATACGCTAGGGTGGACTTGGGCCTTAGTGACATAAAATGAAGCTAGACTAGTTAAAACTTCTTATGTACTCCTTGTTACATCTTGTTTAAGACATTGTGACTCTTTGGTTTGATAAATAAAATATAACTTTGAATGCCATGGTTGTGAAACAATAATTCTGTTGCAACACTCCCCGACGTTTCCGCCACGATTTGATGTTTTACGTGGTCGGGGTGTGACATACATAACATTGTGACTACATTTTGGACTTTTAGACATTTGACATTGGTTTATACAAGAACATTTGATGGTTGGTTTAAACATGAACATTATACATTGGTGGTTTGTTTAAGTGACTTAAGTAACGAGACACGTGTAGTATGATACAAGCATGGTGGATACGCCGCTGGTACTTCCTATATATAAGTGCTTGTATTATATTACATGTCGTAGCGTTACTTGAATCATTTGGTTTGGACTTATACATTTTAAGCAAATAACATATTTTTCACAAGACTTTGTTTTACAAAAACAGTTTGTTTTATTACAACTTATTTTTACTTGGTTATTCTTTTAACCATACACTATTATTTTATTTATAAATATCATCTGATTTTATCGCTTTACAAATGATTTACAAAACAAAACAATTAACAAGGTTCATGACTGAATTTCTATTAAACATTTTCTAAAACCTAAGTCATGAATCCTATTTTCACAAAACCTATGTTACTCACAGGCATTTTTATGCCGACATACCTATTTTCACATGTGTTTTCAGGAGCTGTTGCTTAGTGTGACATCTGTGCCTCCACGGCCATCAAACAAATACCAAGTCAATGAAATATTGTATTTCATACTTGGGATTTGTATAAATATGTGTATCATTTGAACATATCAATTCTCATTCGATTTCAAGCTCTAAATCGCTTTCTGGAAAGTTATACGCGAACTGATGCGTAAACGTAATCAGTTTAACGCGACAAACACTCCGGAATAGTGACATCGGCTTAACATACCTTAAATAACCTTTACATAACTTAGAAATAAGTTTTGGATGGTTTGGTGTGTCGAAATCAAGTTTATTCGATTACAGGGACTAATTTCGACAAACTGCGAAAGTATGCCAATTTGTATAGTAACGAACATTCTGGAACTTGATCATAAGTTAAACATACCCTAAATATCCTTTACATAGCTTAGAAATAGGCTTTAAAGGGTTCGGTATGCTAAAATAAACTTTATTGATCAATAGGGACTAAAAGCGTCAAAAAGTGCACAAGTTTGCATTTTCGCGCATATCTTACGTTCTGAATATATCCGGACACCCAAAAATTTATGTAATCATTAAAATATTTTATTTTAGTGGTTGTCATGATAAAATTCCACTCGTCGCTCAATTTGGATAGTTTTCGCGTTCGTTACGACTTCCGTCGTAATTAACCGAACAACGCGATCGTACGATCAAACTAACCGACATCCGAGATATGTTTGAGCATGTTTTGAGTTCCCAATACTTTAACTTCATTTTGAAGCCTTGAAATGGGGTTAATGGGGCTTAAAAGTGCCAAAAATGCAACAAAATGCAAGTTTTGGGCTGCAGGGACCAAAACTGCCAATCTGTCAAAGTTCTTAGGCCTGGGGCGTAACCCAAGCCTTATTCTTACGCGGCCCGCGCCAGTGTCACAGTACAAAAACATTGAATTTGGTCATTCATCTTGTTTTTGCTGGTTTTGATCAGTGGATTTCAATGCGAGGGGCTGGTTTGTGTGTTCTGCAAGTCCCCCAATCCTTCCTTGACACTTGTATGGCTTGGATCATTCCCTCTTCTCCAAGAAATGATCCTAACGGTTTTGCGAAAACTATATAAAACCATGTCCCCATTCCATTTTCTGCACATTTGGTCTGAGATTTCTCTAAGTGGTTGTGATATTTCACTACCTACCTGAGAATACTTGGAACCAAATCTATTTGGACCCTTTGTAAGTCCTCTTTCATTCTTTTATTGCTTTCCTAGCTTGAAAGTCAAACATTGTTTAACTTTCAGCTTTGACCTCGAGATGGTCAACGAGAAGTTCGTTTGAACTTCGCAACGTGAGCGTAATCACGATGGTTATAGTCCTTAGTGACTATACCTACTGATTACCACGTTGACTAGGCATAGTGACGAGTCGTAGTTTCGGTCAAAATGCGCATTAAGCATATTTTGCAACCAAACTACTCTTGGTATCAAAACACTTTGTTTTGATATCAAAACCTGTTTTCTAACTTAGTTAAGCATGTTTTAACATGCTTAGCTCGTCACTTTTAGTTTAGTGCTTGTTTAGAGTCGTAAGTCAAGCGGTCTAAACCACCGCTTAGACTTTCGAACTCGACCCGTTTGGTCGATCATTAGGATCCGACCAAGCACGTTTAGTGACCATAGTTGCATAGGGAATAACCTTCCGAGGTTATACCTTATGGTCACCTAGTTTAAGTAGTTATATGATAGGTAGTTTATATGCCTTAGGTAAATTACCAAAACGCCCTTTTCATGTAGGCTTGGTTAAACCATGTTATATGAGTTCCAATAACTCATTTGGTTTACAAGACCTCATCCTATCCGATCTTCCAACTTAGGTCCGGTTTATTTATATAGTTAGGTTGCCGATTGATTCTGTGCTCCCTCTAGCTTTGCTTGGTTGTTGTTCAAAGACCACTAAGCATTCTCAAGTGAGTACATAGTTCCCCTATTTTACTGTTTTCAATTGTTTTGGGGTGATTCATATGTGCTAAATGTTTTCTAGGTTTTAACGATGGTTTCAAAAATAAATAATATGGTTTATACAAAATTTTTAACGATTTGATAAAGTGAACAAACTTGTTGGTTGTATTTACATAACGAATAATATCCATTAGTTTTGGCCAAACCGACCAGTATTAGGTTATGGTACCATAGGATCTGACAAATCCCGTTATCAGGCTGCACCCATGGTTATGTGTGGGTTAGGTGGGTAATGACCGATTCTGATGATTGTTAACTTACCCTTTGGTGGTTAGTTAATGCGAGATGATTGTTAACTTACCCTTTGGTGGTTAGTTAATGCGAGATTGGCGATAGGCGAGTCACGAAGGTTTGGATGTTATTAGCGAGACAATCAAAAGTAGTTTTCACAATTAAAACGAGAATGATTTAAATGACTGAAACGATTATGACGAATTGGATAAACGATTGGTTTTTGGTTAGTGTTTAGATAACGGGACGGGTGTAATGTGATGAAAGCATGGTGGATACGCCGCTGGTACTTCCTATATATAAGTGTTTTCATTGTATTACATACCGTGGCGTTATTTAGTTCACTTGGGTAAACGATTTTGAGACGATGTCACACAAACGAGGTTTTTGAAATAATATAAACCATACGAATTTTATTAACGAGAATTATTAACGAGTTTTTACGAGATGTTATACGATTTGGTTTATTAAAACAAATGTTTTGGGTTAAGAATCATGGCTATGAGATTTTATAAATTATAACCAACTTGATTTGAGTCGGTTAATTATGTCGCAATACAATACTTTTCAAAACAAGGTTTTTAATTATGTATTGCAACATGTAAACTAGCCATGAACCCGACACTCTCAAAAACCTATGTACTCGCCAGCATTTCTTTGCTGACTTTGTTTTCACATATGTTTCAGGTGATGTTGATTGCTAGGATGCATACTCACATAGGACTGGACGAGGCCTTAGTGACATAATAACAATAATAGACTCTGTTTAACTTGTTTGTTAGATTTCAAGACGATGTAAATGTTTAATGTTTAGTAAAACGAAACTTCAAATTTCCGTGTGTTTTGAAACAATGATTCTGTTACAACACTCCCCGATGTTTCCGCCACGATTTGTTATTTTATCGTGGTCGGGGTGTGATAGAAAAGTTGGTATCAGAGCTCATGGTTATAGGGAATTAGGTTATTAGTAATGCTTTGACCTAGTCTATAACCTTCCTAGGACCCTAACACAAGATTCTTTTGTTTAGATCTTAAAACAATACCGTCACCTATCCTTAGGTGACATCCACAATAAGAACATAAATTTCGAATCCGCTTTGAAAACTAATCATCTGTTCTAGGATGATTCATTATAAGGTTTTGAACCCTCTTAGTTTTCAAAATCTCGTCAAAGTTTGGGTCTACATAATGTGAACATGTGCAAACTGGAAGAGTGAATGCCTGTACCCTGAGTTTTCTGTCTAAGGCTAGAGTGTTCGTACAAATCTGCAGTATCGGACCAGTCACTCTTACCTGGGAACTCTTGGGGTGAGTGTTCACTTATAGGCGAGCATGTCTTTAGTGATACATTAATATGACCCGTTTACTTTGATTAAATCACCGTTTCATTTGTTTGCCTTAGGTCACAAACAAATGATCGCAATTTCTATGCGTTGTCATTCTGCTTCACTTGTTCTCTCTTATGTCTTTCATTTCCTCTAGGATGTCTTTTCATCGCAACGACACTCAAATGCCCGAGCAAACTGCCAAATTTGCACAGCGAGTAGGAGAAGTAATCCTGAAGACTGTGGAATTAGGTATCGCCATGTCTCGTCTCAATAATGAAGCCACTCAAGAAGCATCGAAAGGAGCAGAAGCCGAGCCTTCGAAAAAGTCAAAGAAGCTAAAGCTCCACAGGATCCCGTAGCCGTTACACCAAATCAAGCAAAACCTAGCCAGGTGGCACCACCACCAGCCAAGAAGCCGTACTTAGGAACTGCTCCTTTATGCAATCAGTGTAACCTCCACCACTATGCCAGTGTCAAATGTCGGAAATGTTTCAACTGTGGACTCATCGGTCATTTGGCATGAGACTGTCGTCCAGTCACTATGCTAAACCAAGCTTTTCAGAACCACGTTCAATTTCAAGCAGATCCAGCACAGGCTTATTTTCCTCCCGGTACTTGCTACACCTATGGCGAGACGGGTTATGTCAGGGACAGATACCCAAAGATTTTCAATGCAAATCCGACCCACGGATGAGCATTTGGCCGATTAAAAGAAGCTGATGCTTTGAATAATCCGAATCTTATATTTATGTTTCTAGTGTTTTCCTTTGAACTCGGAGACAATCGATTTTGTTCATAAATAAATCTTTATTGCAATTCTGATGTACAAATATGGTCGCATGTGTGTATGGCATACCCCTACGATACCTACACCAAAGAACCGTATTTGTAGTTCTCTCATTCATATGATCGCTTGTGAATTTCTCGAAAATTCTAAGTGCTCGCTTCATTCTAAGAAACGAAGTGACTATTTGAGTAATCACTTTGATTCTTTGGTTAGATAACTAAGGAAACCGTTATCTGTCAAAGTTGTTCTTGGTAAACCTCTTGTACTCAATTCTGTTATTCGCGACTGTCAATTTAAACTTTGATAATCACCTTTTTCCTTTGACCTCACATCGATGCAACTTGGGAGTTTCGACAATATCATAGGGATGGTTGGTTAGCAGAACATCGTGCTGAGGTAGTTTGTTTTGATAAGATTGTCCGTATTCCTCTTTCATCTGGCGATGCTCTGAAAATTCATGGCGAGAAACCATCTTTGGTTTGAAATTTATGCCTTGTGCAAAAACCCAATGTTATTTACGAAAAGGATATGTTGCCTTTATGACACATGTCACAGAGGAAAAAGGAAAGAACAAGAGTATTCAGGATATTCCGATTGCTCGGGATTATCCAGAGGTGTTTCCTGATGAACTGCCTAGTTTGCCTCCAGTTCGTCAATTCGAGTTTTATATTGACCTTGTACCCAATGCCAACCCGTTTGCGAAAGCACCTTATCTTCTTGCACCATCTGAGATGCAAGAGTTATCGAAACAGCTTCAAGAGTTATCTGATAAAGGATTCATCCGTCCGAGTTATTCACCTTGGGGAGCTCCTCTCTTTGTGAAAAAGAAAGATGGATCTTTTCGAATGTGTATCGATTATCATGAGCTTAATAAGCTTACCATCAAGAATCGATATCCCCTACCTCGAATTGATGATCTCTTTGATCAGCTACAAAGTGCTACCTGTTTTTTTTCCAAGATCGACCTGCGTTCTGGGTATCATCAACTTCGTGTATTCGAAGAAGATATTCCCAAAACTGCCTTCCGCACGAGATATGGACACTACGAGTTCACTGTCATACCTTTTGGTCTGA
Source organism: Helianthus annuus (assembly GCF_002127325.2). Lineage (NCBI taxonomy): Eukaryota > Viridiplantae > Streptophyta > Magnoliopsida > Asterales > Asteraceae > Helianthus > Helianthus annuus. The sequence goes on along the minus strand of NC_035434.2, from coordinate 106,554,643 downwards.
CGAATGCTCTAGCCATCTTCATGGACTTAATGAATAGGGTCTGTAAACCTTATTTAGACAAGTTCATCATTGTATTCATCGACGATATTCTTATTTATTCAAAGTCTCGAGCCGATCACGAGCAACACCTTTGTTTGACTCTCGAACTCCTAAAGAAGGAACAACTTTTTGCTAAATTCTCCAAGTGTGAATTCTGGCTTAAGAAGTTCAGTTCTTGGGACATATAGTCAATGAGCAAGGTATTCATGTGGATCCATCCAAAATAGCAGCTATTAAGGATTGGAATACACCTACGACACCCACAGAAGTTCGTTCTTTTCTCGGACTTGCTGGGTATTACCGTCGTTTCATTGCGAACTTCTCTAAGATTGCGGTTCCACTCACTGCTTTGACTCAGAAGAATAAGCCTTTTGAGTGGAGACCCTAGCAAGATGAAGCGTTCTAAACGCTGAACCAGAAGCTGTGTGATGCTCGTGTTCTATCTTTACCCGAAGGAAGCGATGATTTCATTGTCTATTGCGATGCGTCCAACTTAGGCCTTGGTTGTGTTCTCATGCAACGAGGCAAAGTCATTGCGTATGCGTCTAGACAATTGAAAAGTCATGAGAAGAACTATACAACTCATGATCTTGAGTTAGGTGCTGTAGTTTTTGCTCTCAAAATATGGAGACACTATCTTATGGCACGAAGTGTGTGGTTTTCACAGACCACAAAAGTCTTCAGCATATTCTCAATCAAAAGGAGCTGAACATGAGGCAACGATAGTGGGTTGAACTCTTGAACGATTACAATTGCGTGATTCGCTACCTTCCTGGTAAGGCGAATACCGTAGCCGATACACTTAGTCGAAAGGAGTGAGTCAAGCTTCACTCTGTTCAAACTCTATTTGATATTTAATCTTTTGCCCTTCAAGCACAATGATCATGTGTAAACGAAGGCTTTTTGAAATATGAGCTACCACTTCAATTTGAGCTTAAACTCGAAACGAAAAGGACGATGGGTTGCTCTATTTAAAGAAATCCTTGTGGTTGATTTACCGCCCAAATCGGAGCCCTGATTAGATTCTTTGTACACCTTAATATGTACATTACAACTCAATAAGGACAAACCGAATTCCGATTAAGATCTTCCTATCATTCATAGTTAGATTCTTGAAAATATTTAAAGTGCCAAATGTAATCCACGGATTGGATTCCTAGTATGCTTTAAATACCCGTGTCCGAAGATAACAAATTAATGGTCAAATTAAACAATTATGCGATTTCGTGATTATGTGTTTATGTGTTCTCCTTTATGTTTTTGTGTTATCCGATTTTCGTTATCCAAATCCTCATAGAATCTTCCATATCTTCATATGAGAGATTCATAGTAGAATATCCAAAGGTACTACCTTAAATCTTTAATGGGTTTCTACGTGGTAGTTAAGACCCTTGGATTATATAAGTACCATTTCATAATTCGAAAAAGACCCCTTGAGTGGTCTAGTAAAAAGATTAATTCAAATCTGGTTAGGAATGACATGTGATGATATAGGTGGAAAGACTCCTTGGTGGTCTGTTTTAAAAGATCATTTATTGATCTAAAAGACTCTATGGTGGTCTAGTCACACTCATCACAGGTTCGTTCATTTGGTTTTTCCCTACACATTATTAAATACACTATGTGGACTATGCAAGGAATTATGTAATTATGGACGCGTACATAATTATGAAATTCAGTGCACGGAAACCACAGTAAGATTTATCATGTGTAAGAACCAATAGTGGCAACAATAACGGAACGTGAACAATGTAATGGAGGTACGGTGGACGCACCAATGGCGTTTCATATACTTGTATATAAGTGTCCCTCTTACATGGCAATCATAATGTTATTAAAGTTACTAGAAGTTCAGAACCCTAACCAGTGCTGTCTTATCTTTTCGACTTCATGTTTCGAGCTCTCACAAGTTTCCTCTGGTTAAATTTCGGGACGAAATTTTCTGAAGTAGGGGAGACTGTGACATCTGTGTCTCCACGGCCATGAAACAAATACCAAATCAATGAAATATTGTATTTCATACTTGGGATTTGTATAAATATGTGTATCATTTGCACATATCAATTCTCATTCGATTTCAAGCTCTAAATCGCTTTCTGGAAAGTTATACGCGAACTGATGCGTAAACGTAATTAGTTTAATGCTAAAAACACTCCGGAATAGTGACATAGGCTTAACATACCTTAAATAACCTTTACATAACTTAGAAATAAGTTTCGGAAAGTTTGGTGTGTCGAAATCAAGTTTATTCGCTCACATGGACTAATTTCGACAAACTGCGAAAGTATGCCAATTTGTATAGTAACGAACATTCCGGAACTTGATCATAAGTTAAACATACCCTAAATATCCTTTACATAGCTTAGAAATAGGCTTTGAAGGGTTCGGTATGCTAAAATAAACTTTATTGATCAATAGGGACTAAAAGCGTCAAAAAGTGCACAAGTTTGCATTTTCGCGCATATCTTACGTTCTGAATATATCCGGACACCAAAAAATTTATTAATCATTAAAATATTTTATTTTAGTGGTTGGCATGATAAAATTCCACTCGGCGCTCAATTTGGATCGTTTTCGCGTTCGTTACGACTTCCGTCGTAATTAACCGAACAACGCGATCGTATGATCAAACGAACCGACATCCGAGATATTTTTGAGCATGTTTTGAGTTCCCAATACTTTAACTTCATTTTGAAGCCTTGAAATGGGGTTAACGGGGCTTAAAAGTGCCAAAAATGCAACAAAATGCAAGTTTTGGGCTGCAGGGACCAAAACTGCCAATCTATCAAAGTTTTAGGCCTGGGGCGTAAACCCAAGCCTTATTCTTACGCGGCCCGCGTCAGTGTCACAGTACAGAAACATTGAATTTGGTCATTCAGCTCGTTTTTGCTGGTTTTGATCAGTGGATTTCAATGCTAGGGGCTGGTTTGTGTGTTCTCCAAGTCCCCCAATCCTTCCTTGACACTTGTATGGCTTGGACCATTCCCTCTTCTCCAAGAAATGATCCTAACGGTTTTGCGAAAACTATATAAAGCCAGGTCTCCATTCCATTTTCTGCACATTTGGTCTGAGATTTCTCTAAGTGGTTGTGATATTTCACTACCTACCTGAGAATACTTGGAACCAAATCTATTTGGACCCTTTGTAAGTCCTCTTTCATTCTTTTATTGCTTTCGTAGCTTGAAAGTCAAACATTGTTTGACTTTCAGCTTTGACCATGAGATGGTCAACGAGAAGTTCGTTTGAACTTCGCAACGTGAGCGTAATCACGATGGTTATAGTCCTTAGTGACTATACCTACTGATTATCACGTTGACTAGGCATAGTGACGAGTCGTAGTTTCGGTCAAAATGCGCATTAAGCGTATTTTGCAACCAAACTACTCTTGGTATCAAAACACTTTGTTTTGATATCAAAACCTGTTTTCTAACTTAGTTAAGCATGTTTTAACATGCTTACTCGTCACTTTTAGTTTAGTGCTTGTTTAGAGTCGTAAGTCAAGCGGTCTAAACCACCGCTTAGACTTTCGAACTTGACCCGTTTGGTCGATCATTAGGATCCGACCAAGCACGTTTAGTGACCATAGTTGCATAGGGAATAACCTTCCGAGGTTATACCTTATGGTCACCTAGTTTAAGTAGTTGTATGATAGGTAGTTTATATGCCTTAGGTAAATTACCAAAACGCCCTTTTCATGCATAATTGGATTTTAAGCATATGTAACCTAAACTTTTGTCACTTAAATGATTATACAACATATTTAAACATGTTTAGGCATATAATACTTATCATAGGACTAGTTAGACGTCTCGAACGCGTGTTTGCGCGAACGACGCGTTAAAGTAGTGTAAGCTACCTTAATGGGTCGTAACGGGTCAAAAGCACTTAGGTTAGGTTTCAATTTAGAATGTGTCACACCCCCAAAATCCACATGCGGAGTACCACCGCTTGGAGGCGTGACTGACCAGGATCCAGCCACCAATTATACTGAGCAATTTAATCAATAACATAAGTAATACTCACCAACCACAAGGTTAGCAAATATCATAGTCAAAGTTCAAACGTTTTAAGTTCAAGTAGTAGTTCAGATATGTAGCGGAAGCATAGACAAAATAGTTTAAAACAAGGTTCTTAGTTCAAGTTTGTTTAGAACCCAACACACGGGTTAGACGGCCACTACACATCCGCAAGCTGCAAGCTCCTGAATCTCTGGGTACCTGCAAAGCATGCAGTAGGGTATCAACATAATGTTGGCGAGTCCACGAGGTGTCAAGTTTTAGTTTTCGAAAACGTAAGTTGTTTAGATAAAGCATTTATAATCACGTTATGGGGAGCTACCCCATCTGTAAGCTCACTAAACTGTAGATACCGAAACTGTTGACGAAAAGTTGTTGTGCCCCGAGTCAATGTCTATCGTCATTGACCAAGATGCAAGGTCTACTAGTTCACGCCCGATCCCCCAGTCACGGTGTGAGGTTGTCAAACCTAATAGCGCTATCAACTAATAACCCGTTCGCCCCCGGCGATTAATCGGTACTGTAAGCAGTGACTTAATGTGATAGAGTTTCGTTTAGCTTGGCTAGTTGTGATTTATAAATAATATCCAAACGTATCTCCCCCGGAGATAGTAATTTAAAAGTACCCATTCGTATTTCCCCCGGAAATAATAGTTCAAAAGTATTTTTCCCAAAGTTGGCAGTTTGTCCGTGTCCCTCCCTGGGACGCATGCTTTTAGTGTGTGAACTCACCTTGGGTTGCTCGGCAGATTAGGTTACTTGGTCAAGCACGCTGGTCACCACGTCCTAGCATGGTTACCAATACATGTCAGGTTTGGGTGCAGAGATGTCACGCATAATCCTACACATATCTAACACATAGTATGCACACAGTTATCTGTTGAGTTATTGGGCCGGCACTAGCAATTGCACAGTCAAACAGTAACGTTTAACACATAGTTCAGTCAACAGGCAGCCCAAACCAAAACACATTGTGGCCCAATAACTAAGGTAAGCAGCCCAGTCGAGATAAGGTGGTCTCGACTCGAGAACATGCGGTCTCGAGTCGCAATCGGGAGGTCTCGAGTTGTAATGGATGGTCTCGAGTGGTGCAGGCATGACTCGCAACCCTAGAGGTCTCGAGTCCCGTCTCGAGTCCCTGAAGTCTATTGTGAGTTGCTTGGTCTAGGTCTCGAGTCGCAATCACTGCGGTCTCGAGTTGTCACTATCTGTTTTCGAGTCAAAACCAGTGGTCTCGACTCGTTTGCCTGCTGATTCTGATGCACCTGCGAGACTTGTACTAACCAATAGAATTCCATTGTTGTGATTTGGTGTACTATCCAATGAAAACACACAAACATGTTTCCTTGTCTAATTCTCAACCAAAACGGATCAAAACAAGCATTTTCAAATATTCATAACATATTCATAACATGTTCATAACATATTCATATGGTTCATCTTTTATGGTTTTTCATAATCATTAAACAATATGGATGTTAAATTTCCTAGATCAAACATACATTTTACCCAAAACCGGAACATGTTATACAACATTTGTCCTATAATTTCTAACATGAATCGGATAGCAAAAATCATCCTAAGCTATAAATCATTTACCATCCAAACATCTTAGCAAAACATTATCATACAATAGTTCACACACATTATTCATCATTTAACCATTACAAACTCACTAATTATACAAACTCATGCAAAAGACCTCTAAACTAGTCATGTTTCTGATTCATTAAGCACACGTAACTCTTAACACACATTAAAACACTAACCGGTTGTGAAGAGGCACCGAGTCAAGGAATAAAGTGAGGAATGAAGTGTCCGAGTGATGATGATGAGCTTGACCGAGGCTCCTTGTTGTCGCCGATTGAATCCGAGAGAGAGAGGGAGGTGAGCTTGATTGTTAGGGTTTTAGTGAGAGAGAATGAAGGAGTGTGTGTGTGGAAGTGAGTGTGGGAGAATGATGGAAATGAGGAATGGTTGGCTTGGGCATGGGTTTTATACTCGGTTTGGGTGGTGCACCCTACAAGGGTTCCGAGTGGGCTCAAAGGGGTTTGCAGCCCCAACCGGCCCAACTATTTACTGTTCACTCGAGACCGAGCGGTCTCGAGTCGGGTCCTTGTGTTGTTGGGCTGGGTAGGTAGGTTGGCAGCCCATAGTGTGCAAGGGAGGGGTCTCGGCTCACTAGTATTTATACACACACACACACACACATATATATATATATATATATATATATATATATATATATATATATATATTACATACACGTTGTCAATAACACATAACATATCAAGATAATTCACATCTTTCATTTAATAATTCATACGTACACATTGCTAATACAAGAGGGTTGCTTGGGAAAACCTAGAGTGTCACATTATCCCCAAGTTTTAAGAACTTTCGTCCCGAAAGTTAAGGCAGCCACTGTCAAGCTAGTATGTGTGAGAGTGTTTCAACGGGGTGTCACATCATCCCCCCGCTAGTTTGGAATTTCGTCCCGAAATTCGGTTGTAGCTTCAGTGCTGGGGGTTTCGTTTGGGAACAACCGGGGATACTTGCACTTCATCTGGTCTTCCCTCTCCCAGGTAAACTCTAGGCCACGTCGCGAGTTCCAACGAACTCGCACGAGAGGTATCTGGCTACGTTTGAGGGTTTTGATCTCTCGATCTGTGATCTCAATCGGTTCCTCAGTAAAGTGTAGCTGTTCGTCAATAGTGAGTTCCTTGAAGGGGATTATGAGTGTTTCATCTGACAGACACTTCTTCAGATTAGACACGTGGAAGACGTTGTGCACCGCACTCAGCTCTTCAGGTAGATTCAATCTATACGCAACCTTACCGATTTTCACGGTAATTTCGAATGGTCCAACATATCGTGGATTAAGCTTGCCCCGTTTACCAAAACGAACCACACCCTTCCAAGGTGAGACTTTAAGTAGAACCCGGTCCCCGACCTGGAATTCTAGCGGTTTCCTACGCTTATCAGCGTAGCTTTTCTGACGGTCACGAGCTGCCGCCATGTGTTGTCTGATCTGGGCAATCTTCTCCGTTGTGTCTACCACCAGTTCTGGGCCTGTGACCTCGCTGTCACCAACTTCCGCCCAGCAAAGAGGTGATCGGCATTTACAACCGTACAATGCCTCGAAGGGTGCTGCATGAATGCTGGTGTGGTAGTTGTTATTGTAGGAGAATTCCACTAGTGGTAGATGCTTCTCCCAATTCTTGCCAAAATCGATCACACATGCTCTAAGCATGTCTTCCAGGGTTTGGATGGTGCGTTCAGACTGCCCATCCGTTTATGGGTGATAAGCGGTGCTCATGTCCAAACGTGAGCCAAAGGATTTGTGCATAGCTTGCCACAACTCGGAAGTAAATTGTGCGTCTCGATCGGAAATAATGGAAGTTGGCACCCCGTGCCTCGAAACCACTTCCTTTAAGTAAACCTCTGCCAAGGTAGAAAACTTGTCTGTTTCCTTAATAGCCAAAAAGTGTGCAGACTTGGTCAATCAATCTACTATCACCCAAATAGTGTCATTCCTGCGTTGGGATCTAGGTAGGCCAGTGACGAAATCCATGGAAATTTGCTCCCATTTCCATTTCGGGATTTCTGGTTGTTGGAGTAGGCCCGCTGGTTTCTGATACTCAGTCTTGACTCTTGCGCAAGTCAAACATTTGCTGACATAGGTTGCTATGTGGGCTTTCATGCCAGGCCACCAATACGTGGTCCTTAAGTCGTGGTACATCTTATCCGAACCAGGATGTACTGAATAACGGGACTTATGGGCTTCGTCCATCACAAGTTCACGTAGATCTCCATAGAGTGGAACCCAAATGCGTCCTGTCACATAGTAAGTGCCATCTTCTTTTTGTTCTAATCGCTGCCTCGATCCTCGCAGGGACTCAGCTCTGATGTTCTCTGGTTTTAGTGCTTCAACCTGAGCATTTCGAATCTGAGTAGGGAGGTTAGACTGGATGGTAAGTTGTAGCGCTCGCACGCGCTTGGGTGTAGTGTCTTTTCGGCTGAGGGCGTCTGCCACGACATTCGCCTTGCCCGGATGGTACTTGATTGTGCATTTATAATCGTTCAAGAGTTCGACCCATCGACGTTGTGGCATGTTTAATTCCTTTTGCTTGAAGATATGCTCGAGACTCATGTGATCAGTGTAAATAGTGCACTTGGTACCGTACAGGTAATGTCTCCATATCTTAAGAGCAAAAACCACTGCTCCCAGTTTCAAGTCGTGCGTAGTGTAGTTCCTTTCGTGAGTCTTAAGTTGTCGAGAGGCGTAGGCAATAACTTTCTCGCGTTGCATTAACACGCAACCGAGCCCATGAATAGACGCATCGCAGTAAACCACAAAGTCGTCGGTACCTTCAGGTAACGAGAGAATAGGAGCACCACAGAGGTTATCCTTTAGCTTCTGGAATGCGGATTCCTGAGCTTCATTCCATTTGTAAGCAATACCCTTCTGGGTGAGAGTCGTGAGGGGCTGAGCAATCTTCGAAAATCCCTTGATAAATCTACGATAGTATCCTGCCAATCCCAAGAATTGTCGAACTTCGGTCGGAGTCTTAGGTGTAGGCCAGTTCTTTACAGAGTCGATCTTAGCTGGGTCGACGTGAATTCCGTCCTTATTGACCACGTGCCCAAGGAAATGAACTTCTCGAAGCCAGAAGTCACATTTCGAGAACTTGGCGTACAGTTGCTCATTGCGAAGGAGTTCGAGGATAAGGCGTAGGTGCTGTTCATGCTCTTCTTGACTTTTTGAGAAGATCAGAATGTCGTCGATAAACACAATTACGAATTTGTCGAGGTAAGGCTTGCACACTCGGTTCATGAGATCCATGAAAACCGCAGGCGCGTTAGTCATTCCAAAGGGCATGACAAGGAATTCGTAATGACCATAACGAGTTCTGAATGCAGTTTTGGAGATGGCTTCATTACGGACTCTTAGCTGATGATAGCCTGATCGTAGGTCAATCTTAGAGTAGTAGCTCGATCCTTGCAACTGATCGAATAGGTCGTCAATACGTGGGAGAGGGTAGCGATTCTTGATGGTAACTTTGTTCAGCTCACGATAGTCAATGCACATTCGGAATGTGCCATCCTTCTTGTTAACAAAGAGTACTGGTGCTCCCCAGGGTGACGAACTAGGACGGATAAACCCTTTATCCAATAGTTCATGTAGTTGCGTAGAGAGCTCCTTCAGTTCTGCGGGGGCTAGCCGATAAGGCGCACGAGCTATAGGTGCTGCTCCGGGGGCTAGCTCGATTTGGAATTCGACCTGATGGTGGGGAGGGAGTCCAGGTAGTTCTTCAGGGAACACCTCGGGGTAGTCGCGTACCACTGGAAAATCTTCAATCCTCTTTTCCTTTTCCTGTGTGTTGGTGACAAGTGCTAAGATAACGGTGTGCCCCTTTCGTAAACATTTCTGGGCCTTTAAGAACGAGATGATGCCTGTGACTTCTCCGCCTTTGTCACCTTGTACGATGAGGGGTTTTCCAGAACGGCGGGGGATGCGAACCATTTTCTCTTGACAGAGGATTTCCGCGCGATGTTTGGATAACCAATCCATACCGATGCCGACGTCGAAGCTTCCAAGAACGATAGGGAGAAGATCGATGATATAGGTCTGACCAGACAGTACTAGTTTGCAGTCGTTGATAACATGTGAGGCCTCGATGTTTCTACCATTAGCTAACTCGACAATATGTTTAGAACTTAGCAACGAAGGCGGGTTCTTAAGCTTCTTACTAATGCGTAGGGACACATAACTAGCATTGGCTCCAGAATCAAATAATACAGAAACATAACGATCATCGAGTAGGAACTTACCCGCCACGACGTTGGGGTCATTCCTCGCTTCTCCAGCTCCAATCACAAAAGCTCTTCCTCTTGCACCATTCCCAGCATTGTTGTTGTTTTGATCGTTGTTTCCAGCTCCCTGATTGTTGTTGCGGTTCTAGTTCAGTTCAGGGCAATTCTTCTTAATGTGCCCCTCAGCTCCACACTGGAAACAACCCTTGACGTTCCCATGATGTTGCTGCTGCTGCTGGTTCTGCCCTGCGGGACGTGGACTCCTACAGTCCTTGGCCTCATGCCCCATCCTGTTACATCGCTGACACTGACTTTTCCCACAAGGCCTGCTGTGGTGTCGGTTGCACTTGTTGCACTTGGGGTGGTTTCCGTGATAGCCACCCTGTTGTTGGGGGGCCTTGTTGTTGTCAGTTTTCCTTTGCTGGGTTGGGGCCTGAGTGGGGTTAGCATCCTTGCCTTGATTTCCTTCCCACTTACGCTTGTTGTCACTAGGAGCTCCAGCAGTAGCACTGATCCTTTTGGGCAGCTTGCCCTGTTCCACCGCCTGATCAGTGAGTTTGTGAGCAAGACGGACGACTGGCTGAATGGTATTGAGGTTGGCTGCGGTCACATGGCTTCGGATTTCTGGAGCCACACCCTTGATGTACAATTCGATTCTTCGATACGTAGGTCGAGACATGTTTGGGCAAAGAGCAGCATAGTCGTTGGACTGTTTGGTGTATGCCTCGATCTCTGATCCAACCATCTTGAGCTCAAAGTACTCGTTTTCAAGCTTGTGGATGTCATCCCTGTGACAATACTCTTCCTTAATCATGTCCTTGAAATCTTCCCACGCAGTAGCATTAGCAGTTTCCAAACCAAACATCTGAATTTGCGCCTTCCACCAGGAAAGCGCGTTTCCTTCGAGCGTACCAGTAGCAAACTTCACCCAATTCGCAGGGGGACACTCACAGACAGCAAAGACGGCTTCGACTTTCTCAATCCAGTGCAAAAGACCTATGGCACCCTTAGTGCCATTGAAAGGGAGAGGCTTGCAATCCATGAAAGTTTTGAAAGTACACACATGTGGTTGCGCAGGTGCATGCTGACCTGTTGTGAGAAGCGAAGCGAGTAGGTTTAGGAGTGAAAAGACGATGCGGCGGTAGGATTCTAAACATCCTAAAATAATGAGTTTACCTCAAGGGTGAGCTGCGAAAGCTGCAGCCACCGTGTTAAGTAGGTTAGTGAATTGAGCCTGCGTCATGTTAATGTTTCCTCTTCCACGTCCACTCATTGTCTTCATAATCAGAAAACATAGTATGAGTGTGATGTCGTAATGTAGCGAGAATGAGATAGAAGAGGGAGGTGTATCTATCTAACTAGGCACACTAGTACGTATAGCAGAACAGAAAGCATAAAGCAAGCAAGCAAATAAACACTAGTCCGAGCTATGAGGTCTAATGTGTTGAGTCTTGCACTTGGAGTGTAGTGTCGTCACGAGTCACGGGTTATAGTCTGGTTTTTCTCAAAAAGATTTCCCCTTTTTTAAAACCAAGTTCACTATAACCAATGGCTCTGATACCAATCTGTCACACCCCCAAAATCCACATGCGGAGTACCATCGCTTGGAGGCGTGACTGACCAGGATCCAGCCACCAATTATACTGAGCAATTTAATCAATAGCATAAGTAATACTCACCAACCACAAGGTTAGCAAATATCATAGTCAAAGTTCAAAAGTTTTAAGTTCAAGTAGTACTTCAGATAAGTAGCGGAAGCATAGACAAAATAGTTTAAAACAAGGTTCTTAGTTCAAGTTTGTTTAGAACCCAACACACGGGTTAGACGACCACTACACATCCGCAAGCTACAAGCTCCTGAATCACTGGGTACCTGCAAAGCATGCAGTAGGGTATCAACATAATGTTGGCGAGTCCACGAGGTGTCAAGTTTTAGTTTTCGAAAACGTAAGTTGTTTAGATAAAGCATTTATAATCACGTTATGGGGAGCTACCCCATCTGTAAGCTCACTAAACTGTAGATACCGAAACTGTTGACGGAAAGTTGTTGTGCCCCGAGTCAATGTCTATCGTCATTGACCAAGATGCAAGGTCTACTAGTTCACGCCTGATCCCCCCGGTCACGGTGTGTGGTTGTCAAACCTAATAGCGCTATCAACTAATAACCCGTTCGCCCCCGGCGATTAATCGGTACTGTAAGCAGGGACTTAATGTGATAGAGTTTCGTTTAGCTTGGCTAGTTGTGATTTATAAATAATATCCAAACGTATCTCCCCCGGAGATAGTAATTTAAAAGTACCCATTCGTATTTCCCCCGGAAATAATAGTTCAAAAGTATTTTTCCCAAAGTTGGCAGTTTGTCCGTGTCCCTCCCTGGGACGCATGCTTTTAGTGTGTGAACTCACCTTGGGTTGCTCGGCAGATTAGGTTACTTGGTCAAGCACGCTGGTCACCACGTCCTAGCATGGTTACCAGTACAGGTCAGGTTTGGGTGCAGAGATGTCACATATAATCCTACACATATCTAACACATAGTATGCACACAGTTATCTGGTGAGTTATTGGGCCGGCACTAGCAATTGCACAGTCAAACAGTAACAGTTAACACATAGTTCAGTCAACAGGCAGCCCAAACCAAAACACATTGTGGCCCAATAACTAAGGTAAGCAGCCCAGTCGAGATAAGGTGGTCTCGACTCGAGAACATGCGGTCTCGAGTCGCAATCGGGAGGTCTTGAGTTGTAATGGATAGTCTCGAATGGTGCAGGCATGACTCGCAACCCCGGAGGTCTCGAGTCCCGTCTCGAGTCCTGGAAGTCTGTTGTGAGTTGCTTGGTCTAGGTCTCGAGTCGCAATCACTGCGGTCTCGAGTTTTCACTATGTGGTCTCGAGTCGAAACCAGTGGTCTCGACTCGTTTACCTGCTGATTCTGATGCACCTGCGAGACTTGTACTAACCAATAGAATTCCACTGTTGTGATTTGGTGTACTATGCAATGAAAACACACAAACATGTTTCCTTGTCTAATTCTCAACCAAAACGGATCAAAACAAGCATTTTCAAATATTCATAACATATTCATAACATGTTCATAACATATTCATATGGTTCATCTTTTATGGTTTTTCATAATCTTTCAACAATATGGATATTAAATTTCCTAGATCAAACATACATTTTACCCAAAACCGGAACATGTTATACAACATTTGTCCTATAATTTCTAACATGAATCGGATAGCAAAAATCATCCTAAGCTATAAATCATTTACCATCCAAACATCTTAGCAAAACATTATCATACAATAGTTCACACACATTATTCATCATTTAACCATTACAAACTCACTAATCATACAAAATTATGCAAAAGACCTCTAAACTAGTCATGTTTCTTATTCATTAAGCACACATAACTCTTAACACACATTAAAACACTAACCGGTTGTGAAGAGGCACCGAGTCAAGGAAGAAAGTGAGGAATGAAGTGTCCGAGTGATGATGATGAGCTTGACCGAGGCTCCTTGTTGTCGCCGATTGAATCCGAGAGAGAGAGGGAGGTGAGCTTGATTGTTAGGGTTTTAGTGAGAGAGAATGAAGGAGTGTGTGTGTGGGAGTGAGTGTGGGAGAATGATGGAAATGAGGAATGGTTGGCTTGGGCATGGGTTTTATACTCGGTTTGGGTGGTGCACCCTACAAGGGTTCCGAGTGGGCTCAAAGGGGTTTGCAGCCCCAACAGGCCCAACTATTTACTGTTCACTCGAGACCGAGCGGTCTCGAGTCGGGTCCTTGTGTTGTTGGGCTGGGTAGGTAGGTTGGCAGCCCATAGTGTGCAAGGGAGGGGTCTCGGCTCACTAGTATTTATACACGCATATATATATTACATACACGTTGTCAATAACACATAGCATATCAAGATTAATCACATCTTTCATTAATAATTCATACGTACACATTGCTAATACAAGAGGGTTGCTCGGGAAAACCTAGAGTGTCACAGAATGTAGGCTTGGTTAAACCATGTCATATGAGTTCCAATAACTCATTTGGTTTACAAGACCTCATCCTATCCGATCTTCCGACTTAGGTCCGGTTTATTTATATAGTTAGGTTGCCGATTGATTCCGTGCTCCCTCTAGCTTTGCTTGGTTGTTGTTCAAAGACCACTAAGCATTCTCAAGTGAGTACATAGTTCCCCTATTTTACTGTTTTCAATTGTTTTGGGGTGATTCATATGTGATAAATGTTTTCTAGGTTTTAACGATGGTTTCAAAAATAAATAATATGGTTTATACAAAATTTATAACGATTTGATAAAGTGAACAAACTTGTTGGTTGTATTTACATAACGAATAATATCCATTAATTTTGGCTAAACCGACCAGTATTAGGTTATGGTACCATAGGATCTGACAAATCCCGTTATCAGGCTGCACCCATGGTTATGTGTGGGTTAGGTGGGTAACGACCGAATCTGATGATTGTTAACTTACCCTTTGGTGGTTAGTTAATGCGAGATGATTGTTAACTTACCCTTTGGTGGTTAGTTAATGCGAGATTGGCGATAGGCGAGTCACGAAGGTTTGGATGTTATTAGCGAGACAATCAAAAGTAGTTTTCACAATTAAAACGAGAATGATTTAAACGACTGAAACGATTATGACGAATTACACGAATTGGATAAACGATTGGTTTTTGGTTAGTGTTTAGATAACGGGACGGGTGTAATGTGATGAAAGCATGGTGGATACGCCGTTGGTACTTCCTATATATAAGTGTTTTCATCGTATTACATACCGTGGCGTTATTTAGTTCACTTGGGTAAACGATTTTGAGACGATGTCACACAAACGAGGTTTTCGAAATAATATAAACCATACGAATTTTATTAACGAGAATTATTAATGAGTTTTTACGAGATGTTATACGATTTGGTTTATTAAAACAAATGTTTTGGGTTAAGAATCATGGCTACGAGATTTTATAAAATATAACCAACTTGATTTAAGTCGGTTAATTATGTCACAATACAATACTTTTCAAAACAAGGTTTTTAATTATGTATTGCAACATGTAAACTAGCCATGAATCTGACACTCTCAAAAACCTATGTACTCGACAACATTTCTTTGCTGACTTTGTTTTCACATATGTTTCAGGTGATGTTGATTGCTAGGATGCATACTCACATAGGACTGGACAAGGCCTTAGTGACTTAATAACAATAATAGACTCTGTTTAACTTGTTTGTTAGATTTCAAGACGATGTAAATGTTTAATGTTTAATAAAACGAAACTTCAAATTTCTGTGTGTTTTGAAACAATGATTCTGTTACAACACTCCCCGATGCTTCCGCCACGATTTGTTGTTTTATCGTGGTCGGGGTGTGACACTTAGGATGATGTTCGTGACACTAGGGCGGACCTGTGCCTTAGAGACTTAAAATGAAGATAGACTAAGTTTAATTTACGTGATGTACTTTTGTATCTTTTGTTTAAGACAATGAAACTCGTTCGTTTGATAACTAAAATGTAATTTTAATTACCATGGTTGTGAAACAATAATTCTGTAACAACACTCCCCGACGTTTCCGCCACGATTTGATGTTTTACGTGGTCGGGGTGTGACATATATGTTGCATTTTGTGCACATCAAATACCCCCACATTTGAATCTTTGCTTGTCCTCAAGCAAAACTCTTTATAATGTGGCTTTTGGGCTTGTCATAGAGTGTCGGGATTTCCAAGATTCTTTATTAAGTTTTATTTTTATTTATTTACAATCCTATTCGACATGATTTATTAAAAACGTTTCACAAGATAAATTACTTATTAGGGCATAACATGCTTTTTTTTATATTTCATTTATATACAAGTTCACATACCTCACGGGGGATCACTCAACACTCGGCCGAAGGTGTATTTTTTTAGTGAACTACTCGAGAGCGGCATGGAACTTACTCCTACCATAAGCTTGCCAAGCAATCAATCCTCCTCATTTTTAACTATATACCTTTCTAAATATCAAGAGGACTTTTTGGGTGAAGGGTTAGGCTTGGGCTAAAGGTGGGTGGTTGGGTTAGTGGTTAGTAAAAGGGCAAAAAGCATAAAAAGCATCGGTTTCTGAAAGACTTTTTATTTTTCGCAATTTATTTTATTTTGATGAACCATTTCAAACAAAGTTATTTTTTATGAACTTGTTTGTTTATTTGGTTTCATCATCAATATATATATTTTTTTAAAGTCATTAGAAAAACCGAGCTTTGTTACTAAAAGAAAGGGTTAAAATAGAAAGGTTTAGGTGGTTATAAAGGGTGTTTGTTTTTGGGTTAAGAAATGAAAAGGTTTAGGCTCAAAGGGGTTAACTAGGGGGATTTTTGGGTAGGTGGTAAAAATTGAAAAATAATGGTGTAGAAAGAAAAAGGGTTAGTCCTAATGCCTCCATCATATACTTACTCGGGTTTAAGTTGGTAAGGACCGGGGATGGGTTGTTGTGGCAAGTTCTAGAGTCGTAAGAACCGAACGGCTATTCACACAAGAAACGAAAAATGAGCATTTAGTGTAAAGATATGTATTTGAATACTCAATAAAGGCTCAAAACTCACTTTTGTGGGAATGGATTTTATGTGATCAAGTATATATAATCAAATTTTAACTAAGCTTGTCATGTCGTTTCATAATTTTCTTATGTTGGTTCTTTTTATCACGACGCTATCAGTTGTAAATTTGTAGAAATATAACCTTTTTAGAACTTGAAATTCCCAACTTAAACCTAGATAAGTAAAAAGAAAATGAAAATTTTGGAAAAAATTTGGGGTGATTAGCGGTTCCAATAGAGTTTTGTGTAAGGCTTGTTAATTAGGACTTGCAAGATTCAAAGTTTTAGCATCTCCCCCACACTTAAATTACACATTGTCCTCAATGTGTCCCAAAAATAAGTTTTTAGGTTTATTGAATGTATAAAAGGGTGTTAAAAGCAAAAATTTTACGTTACTGGCATTCTGGACACGTCCCTGTGGTGACGGGCACGGCCCCGTGTTCAGGTGCCAGTAACAAGATTTAGTAAAGAGAAACAGAAGTCTGGACACGGGGGCGTGTTCAGTGAACACGGCCCGTGTCCAGTTACCTGAACTGGGCGTTTTCTGCAGATTGTGCAGCACGAGGTCGTGTCGGGCGGAAACGGCCCTTGCTGAACTTGCTGTAACGAAGAAATTTATGTCGGATGGCCCTGTTTTCGTGCATGGGGTGATGTTTCTCGTTTCCCTTGTTATCCTTCACCATCCCGAGTGTGTTTTATTTATCATAACACCATCCAAACACTAAAACCATCATTTCATTAAAATCATAGAGAAATACATAACGTTCCTAGAAAATTAAAAACAAAGAAGAGAAATAAAAGTTAAAAGTCCTAAACTAGATAGGTCAAGTGATACATAAAATTATCATAAGGAGTTCTACTTTTTCATTAGGAACCAAAATCCCAGAAATAGTTTCCCGGTATTGAGAAGTGTTGTAGGACTCTTGGCCGAGGGTCATCTTCCTAGATGTTAAAGCCATTCTTCTATCTCTCTTGGGAGGAAGAAGGCGGCTTCGTTTTCCTCAACATCTTGCGGACGAGGGGAAACACCAACCGAGACCCCTTGTAATATGTCTCTTGGAGGTTCCGGGTGCATGGTGTACCACTCGGCTTGTATGATGACTTCAGGCACCACGTTCCATGCCCTTTGGGTTATTATAGGCACCAAAGGAGGAGAGGCGAGAATGTTCAACCTCCGGTGCAAGAGGTTGACCTCCCGGAGACACCCTTCCAGTCCCACAGTTAGGTGATTGATACGGTCGACCAACGCTTCTTCCACCCTTGTCATTTCGTCAATAGCCTCTCTTAAGGCGTAAACATAGTTTACAAGAGAGTCTTCCGCCGTTGATGACCTCCTCCCCTGTCGGTTGTTCCTTGAGTGCGATGAAGATGTTCCGCTTGTTCTGCTCGCCATTCTGGGAAAACAGACCGAAAAGAGCTCAATTTTCATGAAACAGTACCTCGGAAACGGCCCCGTGTTCAATGAACACGGCCCCATGTCTAGTTGTCTGCAGGTTTTTAAAGCAAGGAATCTTGGAGTTTTAAATTATTTTCTTAATTTGTAGGTAAACTTTTAAGCACAAATAATTTAAAACAAAGTGGTATAACTTATTTTAAGCAAGATTCCTTGAATAATGACCTTACAAACATCACAATAAAGGTTGGAATCATGAAGCTTCCAAGCTTTAATGGAGGTAGTAATTGGAAATTGAAGGAGAAGGCAATGAACAAAAGTGGAAAAGATAAGATGGTTTTTGAGAACCTTCTTTTAGAACATACCTAGGATAGTATGAGTGAAGATCCCAGGAATCTCTGTCTTTTGAAGTGGTCTAAATGAGCAGGAATCTTGCTGCATTTATAGAAAATGACAGCACGCTGGACACGGCCCCGTGTCGGATGGACACGGCCCCGTGTGCAGACAGAATCCTGACACATTTTTGTCTGTATTCTGATGAAATCAGAAGAGAATCTTTTGGTGGACACGGGGGCGTGTTGACCTGGGCACGACCCCGTGTCTGGAAGCTGTCTTATGGAGATTGTCTATTTTTAAGGAACTTATCCGGATCGGGCGGTTCCTTACTGGATGGAACAACCCCAAAGTGCCTAAGATACCTTAATTTCTCTAGATTAAGACGAGAACGCAAGAGGTTGTCTGTGAGGGTGATTCCTATGCTAAATGTAGGTGGACAAGTCCAACCCTATCCCGGGCTCTCGTTAAAGAAGGTGTATGCCGAATCGCTCAGGTCTATGTATGCATTGAATGAAGTCGATGGAGAGTCCTTCACGGCACAATCGGCACAGGGACGACTATCGTCCAGGTCTTCGCTAGAGTTTAAGGTAAGGTCGGGAACAACGAGGTTGTTTTCATTTGAATGCGACCCCAACAATTCTTCTTGGTAATTAACTTGAGATGAATTAAGGAAATCCATCTTAAGTTCTTTTAACCAATTAAGAACTAGATCTTCTAATTGAAATAGTTCGTCGAGGAGCATTTCTCCTAGAATATCTGGTTGGGCGCATTCAATGGAGAGATAGGGATTATTTTTACTTTCGCCCCTCTTAAGGCTACAGGAAAACGATGGGTCAATATAATGGGGCTTATAATTTAGAAAATAACATTCTAATTCTTTATGACGGCCACCACATAATTGACACCACATACCATAAGAGTGTCGAAAGTAAAAAGTATCACTATCACTCATGTTTTTGTCAGATTTTTGTCAGAAGTTACCAACCGTCGGGATCTTACGGTTCTGTTTTCAGTAGCTGAATCTTGGGCACGGGGGCATGTTCAGTGGGCACGGCCCCGTGTTCAGCGTACTATCTGACTTAAAACTGGATTGCCAGTTCCAATGATTGGGCACGAGGCATGTTCAGCGGGCACGACCCGTGCTGAGTTCTGCAGAAGTTGAAAAATTAAGAAAATCCTAAAAAATAAAAATAAAATAGAAAAAATGATTAGGCCGCTGATTCCTAACTTTCTTAAAATCCTTGTGTCCCTGGCAACGGCGCCAAAAACTTGATGCGTGTGAAGTGTGTTATATTTTAGGTGTATATTTTAAGCCCTTTTACATTTTTTAGCCAAGTTTTAAATTTATAAAACACGATATTTACTAACACTAAACACACATATGGGTAAGTGCACCCATCGTGGACGTAGTATAGTGTTGGTAAGATACCGAGGTCATCCAAGGACACAACAGCTTTTAGTACCGGTTTATCCTCAACGTCTAATCAAATCAAAAGTTCAGAAAAAGGTTTTTAAATTAGAAAAATAAAACTAACTAAAATACTGAAACTAAAAATAAAAATAAAAACAGATAGACAAGATGAATCACTTAGATCCGACTCGTGTATAGTGTAACCTTTGATTATTTTCGCACTTTTGCACTTGTTTAAGAAATTATCTTAGTTATTGTAGTAGGCCCCTCTTTTGAAGGTGACGTTACCCTCAACCCAGTAGTTTAATTCAGCAAGGATACAATCCTAAAGGGTCGGATTATTGAAAAATAATTAATTAAGTTATTAATGCATAATGTGGTAGGCCCCTCTTTTGAAGGCGACGTTACCCTCGGCTAAGTAGTCTGAGTCAGCAGGGATACAGTCCTAAGTAGCCGGGTTAAAGTTTTAATAGTAGTTTAACTTATGAGGGGATCAAAGATTTTGGACCCCTGCCATCCAATGCCGGTGGGTATTGAAGGAGGTCCTACTAAATTTGACCCAGGTCCTTTGTAGGATCTATACACTGAACAATGGCAAGACTCTTACCAAACCGTTCCCTTAACCCCCGACCAGGTAGCTAACATACCTCGATATAGACCGTGGAGATATGAATGGTGAAAATCTTTTATTTTATATAGACAGTAAAATAATGCCAAGACACCACGGACAAACGATAAGGAAGAATAACCTTCAACGTAAGAAACTAGTAATTAAAGTCACTAATACAAAACCAATTAAAAATTGCAAAAGATTAAAAATAAAAAGTCATTAACACTTGTCTTCACCAAGTGATGTAAGAGACTTAGGCAAACATGGCCTTTGATTGTCAAGAACTCTTACGATCAATCTTGGATCCCGAGACGACTCACACACTCTATGATGGACAATGGATGATGGTGGTGTGACAACCGGTAATTAACAGCTTCTAATTACGCGCAAAAAAAACATTAGGTCGATAATAAATAGTGTTTAAGACGTAAATTAAATTAATTATGCCTGTGGAGTGCCTAGGAACGGCTAACCTGCTTTACAGTGCGCGAACGGTGGTTTACGAAAAAACCTGCAGAACGTTAATCGACAACGAAATGAAACCGAACAAAATACTGACAACACCGACAAATATTAAATTTTTACGATACATTCTAGCTTCATAATTAAATTTTTACATCCGTAGTTAAAGCCGAATCGAAAAACGGATTTAAACGGCGAACGACGCTTTTTACGCGATTTAGCGCAACCTACGATCAAACGCGACAACGACGAATACCGACACGATTTTACATATTTTTAAATCAAAAATTTTAAATTTCTAACGTACGGAGAGTTCGGATTTTGGTTAACGGGTTCGTAGGAATATAACGGGCCACTAAAATACGGGAAGTGTGCTTGTGGGCCCTAGGCCCAAGCCCAAGCCCAAGCCCACAAGAAAACCCTAAGTATAAATTTGTAGTGTAACCTTATCTTTGAGATTAAAAACCTCAGACCAAACACGCACGCTTTCTCTGCTCCTTCTCTTTCAACTTTGAAAACCCTAAGTAACCCTCACCTTATCTTCTCCTCCTCTCCCACTCGATTACATTACAGACAACATCCAAAACCAAACATACAACCCTAACCTCCCATTTCCCATCTGTGAAGGAGATACACCCAACCCCCCTCTACGTGTCACCTGCAAAACACCCCAATCACACCTTTACACATCGAAAAGAGAGAGGGAGACTGTTAGAGGGAGAGAATCGGGGAAAGGAGGATGGCCGACACCCAGTTACGACAACCGTGGCAGCGATGCCGCCACTCACGGCGGCGGCAGTAGTGGTGTCATGGTGACTGTCGACGGCTCGAGCAAGAAGGAGAAAGAGACATCAGCGAGAGATAGAAAGAAACGAGAAGATGAGAGAGAGAGAGAGAGAGAGAGAGAGATCGGCGAGTGAGGGCAGCGCCGCCGTCAACGGCGGCGACGGCGGTGGTGTCTGTTCTCTTTCCGACGATGACGGAGATGATGATGTTGTCTGTTGCGGCCGATGATGTTCAGGTATGAGATTCTAGATCCAGGTTCAAGATTATTTGGTTCGGACCTCGTTTCAGCTTGAGTTTCAGATTCAGTTTTCGTTCGGGTATGAGTTTTAACTTTTGTTCAAGTCTAGTTCTGTTACGGGTTATGAGCCTTCAATTTGGTGAAAATGCAAGAGCTAGGGTTGTGAGGGGAGTCTTGGTCGCCCCCTGTGTTCCTGATCGACCAGACACCCCAAAATGGGTGTTTGGTGTTTTTTTTTATTATTAAGTTTCAAATTTAACAACATAAGCCCCTCAACTTTAGTTTGGTTTATAACTTGATATTTTGTTCTTTCATTTAATTACAAGACTTGTACTATGTTATTTATTTCCTAGTTACTTTATCTTGTTCTCGACCCGTTTTATTTTAAGTCCCATTAAATCTCGGGCCTTTTACATACTTTGCTTTTTCTCAAAGTATTTCTCATCATTTTAATAAATATTAGATTTATTTATTCAAATCCTAAAATTTACCGGGTAAGTTTTACCACTAACTGTATTTTACCCGTCCTGTAGTGTTAACATGGTTTAATCACCAAACCCGTTTTCGGGGTGTTACAAGTCTACACCCCTTAGAGAGGTTTCGTCCTCGAAACCTTTTCTTACATAATTCATTGAGTTTAAACTCAATGCATTTGATCCGAGAAATCTTTTAAACATTACTTATACTTTTAACCAATTGTTAGTATTACCAGATAAGTATGGTAACATCTTTTTGGTCACTTATTGTCTACGTATTTCATACGACATAGTGCAACTTGGACTAAGGTAATCTCATTATTTCCACTAGTTTAGTTAACTTAGCGATATCCATCGCTTTCATATACTATCGGATTCCTTATGAATCCGTTACTTTGACCCGTTTAAATGTCTTTAGTGAATTCTTTCACTTTTAGCAACAAATTCTTTTGTTTTCAAATTTATTTATTTGGTTCAGTTATACCGAATCTACCTCTTACAAGCAAACCAATTTCTTGATTTGAATTGTTGACCTTAATCGGTCTCACTAACTAGGCTTATTAGTCCAGTTACTTTTACCGCTCGCTTGGTTATAATGTTATTCTACCTCACATTGCATTTCTTGACCGTGATTATGTCACATCATGTTTAATTCATATCAACCTTTTATTTTCGAAAACATCACTTTTTCGAATATATCGTCTTGTGCCTATTAGTGTCAAAACTTGTATCCTTCATGCTTACTATTTGAACTCCTATCAGAATTTATATTTGTAAAAACACTATTTCTTACTAAAACTGAATTTTAGTTTAACGTTTTTCTCTTTAACTATGTCAATTGTTCATATCAAGGAAATTGACAACCCATAATTTATTGTTTTCCGTTCTCGTTTTGTTGGTGCACTAAATGTCTGTTTACTACGTCTTAATCGAGTCTTAAGTCTAGATAGGTTGTACGGAGCTTGGAAATCAAAAAGTGGGTCTTAGGATGTAATTCCGCTCCAAATGACATTTGTGTCATTTGAAGCGAAATCAAGTATGCATGTGATTCCGCTCCTAGAGACAAGTAGGTGATTCCGCTCCTAGGGTTAAACTAGTGATTCCGCCCGAAATCTCATGGGGTTCCGCTCGAACGATTTCGAGCGGAATCAGCACTACTATATATAGTTGTTGTGAGATTTCATTCTATAACAGTTGGAGCGGAATTAGAGTCGAGGTGCTGTCAAAATTTTGTCAGAAATCATTATATTTAACTCAGAAAGTGTTTATAAAGAGAAAATTGAAAGGAGATAGCTGTGTGACATTGTATACTTTGATTCCGCCTCTGTATTCAATGATGAACTGCCTTATACTGACTGTTTAGGGTCTCAACACGGTCCAACACGTTTTACACGTACATCTTTCATGTGTAAGGTCTCGCGGGCCGTTACTTTCAGCTTATATCCTTTATCTTTATTGACCGAGTTGTCACGTGTCCGCTTAGTTTCATTAGTCTGTTAACAGGTTTATCACGCGCTTGTCTTATATTAACAAGCGTTTTGTATTTTTCATGACATTTTCTTAACTTTGAATAGTTTTGCCGGCTAGACTAATTAGCCACCGTCACTTCATACCCCGTCACACGGGTATACTATTTTGCCATCTCCGGCCTTATGTGTGTTTAAGATTTTCTAAACCATCTTATACTACTTATGTTTGTTAAAATATTGCTTTTGACTAAAAACTAAATTTTTAGTTTACATTTTCTCCTTGTCTTATATCTTTTTCTCATGTCTAGGAATTTCCGTTCTAAGTTTTATTCCTGACCGTTATTATTTTACACGGAGAATTGTAACCAGTTTCCCTTGCTTTACAATATTGACCCGTAGGTTTCTTCACTTAGCCTCATGGGCTATTTCTTTATATGTTTCACCTTTTAAGGTGAGACCCAACAGTTCGTTTCTTTCTATTTATGACCCAACGGTCTCCTTGGTCTCGTAGACCTTATCACTACGTTTTATCCCGTAGGTTATGATGATCCCATAGATCGTCTTTTATTCACGTCTACCTTCAAATGTCTATTTATACTTATATAGCTTTAAAGCATCCTTTGTTATGTTTGGAATCATTTAATTTTGCTTTTGAACTTTAGTTGACCTTGACCGTAGTCTAAGGTTTCATTTGTTTACTTTTGGACTATCTTTCCGACTTTACGACTTATAACGTCATTTACACGTCGATTTGTCCTACGCTTATCGTTACCCGGTTCATCCTTATACTCCTTTACAACCCATTACTCGGGTCCTTCTATCTTATTGTTTTTTTTAGCTTTCCGGTTTCACCAGTTTGCGTTTCCTATTATATTAAGCGTTATTGCTTAATTGACTCGTTTGACTCATTTTGGATGAATTTTCATCACTTATGAATGTCAAACTTCATTCTCTATTTGACCCGTCCAACTTTGAAATGGTTGAACATAATTACCAAAATTTATGTTTGCGAAAATTCTTGTCATCCTTTAGTCATGACTCCTATTCCGAGTCTTTTGAGTCTTTTGACTTTCTATTTCGCGTTCCCGTCTCTCGGTTTACGCATTTACCCACAATCCTACCCGTCCATCGGGTATTTTTACCATAATCATTATCATGTAACAATTCTTATATGGTTTTAGACATCATTTTAATTTATTTGGTCGTCTTAGCGAAATCCATCGCTTTTATTCAATTAAGTTGTTTATTAATTATTTAATTTGTTTGACTTGTCCACGTGAATTTCATCACTTATGTCAGTCAAACCTTTATCCCCATGCCTTAGCATTCTCGTTAGTTGGTTTGTATTTTCATTTACTTCGATCTTTGTCCCTTCTCTCGGGCTCGTCATTTTAACGTAATACGCTTCCGTCGTCCGACTTGCATTTACGTTTACTATCAAACATCTTATTTATTTGATTTATTTGGGTACCATTTAAGTTGGTCCCATTCACCCCGCCCTTACTACATCAGACGTAAATGTGTCCGCTACAAGAAGCTCATGGTATCATATGCCACTACTTACTTGGCCAGAGTAAGTGATTAACACATGACACGCATGACCTTTTTATAGTTTTCACATTACGCCCTATGTAAGTAATGCCACTATTTGTTTCTCTTGGAAACAATATCCCAAATACATTTTCTATTCGGGTTTTTCCAAGTTTTTAATCTACATATGCAACTTTCAATTTCTACATATTTGTTGCATATTACTACCTGTGCGATTAAATTTAAAAGCGTGCACCTGGTAATGCTTGCCCTAACGGGCTTTCCATGCCTTTATCCTTGTTTGCGATCACTACGCGGTTTAGGTCCTTGATGAGTATGCTCTTCTCGTCATACCTCGGACCATTCCACCGTCATATCCACAATTCGTTCAACTCTCGTCATCTTCAGATGCGAGTGTTCTTCAATTAAAACATTCACAAAAGTTAGCAATCTCGACATTAATGGATGCCTGCATTATAATACAAGGCTTTTCTACTATACGCATCAACGCGTGTAATTTCGTTGACTATATCTGCTCTATATCGTTTTTATTGGTGTAACGTGTATTACACGATAACCATATGTGTTGTTTACAACACTTTAACATGCTAAATCATTAACATACATGTACTTACCGGATTTGCGATCAAGCCTCGAACCGAACACACTTTACTTTTTAACCATGAGCTCTGATTACCAACTTGTAAGACCTAGCTTCTTATAATACAATATTTTATATAAGTTTCGTATAAACACATATTTATACGATTACACATATGTATGACAATACGAGTTTACTAAAAGTTTTACAATTTTTTTAAAAAAATAGTACAACATAATGTAATTGAGTTCGTCGTTTAAAAGTTACGACGTAACGCCGTGCGGAAGCTTTAATCTCGTGTTCGGTTCTTCATCGAGCTTGATCTTCATCCGGGCACTCTTGGCATTCACCTATGATCAAAACCAACTTAAAAGTTAGTTTTGATAGTTAAAAAAAATAAGTTTAAACAAGTTCCATGGGTTAAACAAACAAAAAAATAGCATTTTTCCGGAACTAGGGTGCGTCGCGTGACGCCTAGCCCATGTTTTCACAGAATGTTGCTTAAACAGTTGCTGTACATTCCCAGCATGACCTGTTTTCATAGAAAATAGCATAACTCTCTCGTTTTTAATCCGTTTTACCCGATTCTTTTTCCTACGCGTCCGTAATTTAATTCTCCATCATATGGAGTTAAAATCCAACATCCAACATAATAAATTTTGAGACTTCTAAGCCTTCGACTCGTTACCTTTTTATCAGATTTTAACCCATTTATGCACTTTATCAAACAAACATATTTGTTTGATCCCAAATTCTCATGATCTTCATATTTTCGATATATCCTATTATATTAAGTTCTAGTTACGGGCTTCTTATGCAATCTTATCCTATTTTGCATATATACTTGTTTTGACCCGTTAAGGGTGTTTAACATTTACAAGCTTTAAATCACGCTTCTATTAGTTTACATCCTATCCCCATTTTTATACATATCCCAAGGACTCCATTTAACAAAACGCTTAACTCTAAACAACTCTTAAAGGTTGTTTGCCCAGTTTACCCCTCAAGGGCCTTTTGGTCAATTTTAGTCCTTCTTTTTGTAACGAAGGACTTTCGCTAATAGTTGACCAAAATATTACTTCTAACTACATCCTTATGTTTGCGTACCTGGCTTGGGTCAGACTATTGACCCGTTTTAATACCTTGCTTCAACAATTTGCTATTTCATAGCAACACTAATTCGTAAGCCGCTTTTTCCTGTAAGCATAAGACTCGACAAGTGCTTATTAGTCGTGATTTTTCAAATGGTATTAACATTACCATTTGACCCGTTTAGTCTAAACGACCAACCATTTTGCGCTTATATTCCAATGGTGTTTATTTACCATTTTATTAAGTAAGTTATTTCGGATTCCTTACCATTTAGTTATGACTTTTAAATCCGTTTCGTACACGTTAACTCAACATGGCTTATGCCAATTGGTGTAGATTTAAACTTCAACCCTTATCCATTTTTATACATGACGATATCACCATTTCCCATTTGTTTTTATTCATTTAGGCCTACTTACAAAGTGGCCATTCAAAGATTCAATTTATATATGTCATCTATGACCAAATTTCCATTTCGCATTTTTGATATATTCCGACCCGTACCACTTCGTGTCGGAATCAAAGTTCGAATACAACCTTTGCCGTAATTGTAACCGAGAATTAAATGCATATCTTGTAAAAAGGATGTAAGCTTTACTTACTTCTCATCCGATTTACGCTTTTCATCTCGTACTTGATTTGTTTGACCCGCTTTCTCCCCAAGCTTCACCTAGCTGGTTAAGCGCCAACTGTTATTCATCATTCACAAGGTGGTTAGTTTAATCATGACTTAGTACGATTATTCCACCTTACGCATTTCTATATCTAATTATCATTCATCACATTGTAGGTCAGTTTGACCTTTTTAAAAGTCAAATGCCCATTAGTATACTAATTGCATATTCGAATTCATCAACTAGTTTTAGCATTCTTTAATTACCCGGTAGGCGTTATCTTTAGACCACCGTTTTAACCAAAGTTCTAACCATGTTTATCACATTTCCATCACTTTAGTTAGTTCTAGCAATTATCAAGACTAATTCATTCATTCATTTCACAAGAACTATGGGTTCTCATCTATAAGTGAGACCCGTTCATCATATCACTAGCATTCATCACAACACCTTATATAATCAAGTTCTTCATATGAACTAGTAGGTACTCAATTTCACTTAGGCATTACATCGAACACCTTATGCGCATGAAATTTTTACTACTAGAAATCAAGCTCATGACTAACTATTTAACCAAGATTTAAACATCTTTTCACGTGTTCATGACAAATCTTCGTATCAACAAATCTGGATTTGCTTCATAGAGCTCTAATACACTAAGTTAACAAAGATAATCCTAGTGTTTAACATAATTCTCCAAAACCCACTTGACACATGAGAGTATGATCATGAATTCACAATCATGAACATCAATTTAACAAATAAATGACTAGGGTTTACTCCTAGACATAGTTTCATCCCTAATTTCATCCAAACAACGAACATGCAAGCTCAGATTCGAATCTCACAAGTTCATCTAAAATTTAAGATGGAACCACATAGTAAAATTTCGCATACCTCATGATCCCTTCACTGAGGTGATCACTAATCTATGCTTGGATTTCGATTCGGAGCAGATTTGAGCCTTCAATTTGGTGAAAATGCAAGAGCTAGGGTTGTGAGGGGAGTCTTGGTCGCCCCCTGTGTTCCTGATCGACCAGACACCCCAAAATGGGTGTTTGGTGTTTTTTTTATTATTAAGTTTTAAATTTAACAACATAAGCCCCTCAACTTTAATTTGGTTTATAACTTGATATTTTGTTCTTTCATTTAATTACAAGACTTGTACTATGTTATTTATTTCCTAGTTACTTTATCTTGTTCTCGACCCGTTTTATTTTAAGTCCCGTTAAATCTCGGGCCTTTTACATACTTTGCTTTTTCTCAAAGTATTTCTCATCCTTTTAATAAATATTAGATTTATTTATTCAAATCCTAAAATTTATTGCGTAAGTTTTACCACTAACTGTATTTTACCCGTCTTGTAGTGTTAACATGGTTTAATCACCAAACCCTTTTTCGGGGTGTTACATTCAAGCCAGCGGGTCACACCCGGTCGACTCGGTTCAAACCGAGTCGACTCTGTCAACGCACAGTCAACACCTGATCAACCAGGTCAACGGTTTTGTTGGGAAATCTCGGTTAATGTTTAGGAATTCCGGTGAGCATTTTTTTCTTTCGGGTAAACTCGAAACGATTACGCAGATTATAATCAACATATTTTTGTTTTGTTGTTTTGTTTTGGTTCGGATTGGTACAAGTCAAGCTCGATGCTGTTGCGGGTTCACTCCGGTCAGATTCGGCATCAGTCAGCCGGTCAAAGCGAGTCAACACTGGTCAACCAGTCAATGTCAGGTCAACTGTCGGGTCAACACATTCGACATCATGACCCGGTAACAACATTTAAACGACGCGAAAGTTTTAGTCATATAGTTTAGATTATGGATAGTTTACGCGATCGAGCTCAACCTGAATCGATTAAATATTAGCTACTTTTGATACATTGACGAAAAATTATACGTATAGTGTTTATATTATTGAAATATTGTTGAATTTTGATGAAAATATCGACAACTTTGATTGTCGGGTCGTTCAAAAACAAAGGGAACTCTGTCCGTTTTTTTGTAAAAATACGATATACGAAACGTATTTTGTTTTAAAAACGACACATATTGGAATCCAAGGTATTTTATACAAATGAATATAAGTGTATACTCAATTTTAGCGACATTGTATAACATATCAAACGAGATTATAATATTATCCAAACACGAGTTATAAGTTACGAAACTTGTTGTTTATATAAAACAAATATAGTTATTTATGCTTATTTCAAAACACCAATAAATCGAAGACTTTGTATACTTTTATAAAGTAAATATAATTGTTATATTCATTTCATTTTCATCGCCAATATCGTATTGTATACTTAAATGACATAAACTTAACGATTTATATTTATTCCAAACGCCGACTTTGAACTCTCTTATGAACTAAATATCGTTTTTGTTATATTATTGCAAACATTTAATATTCAGAAATCTTATAAAGTAAATATAACTATTTATATTTATCAAGCGTCTAGAATCTGAATTCTTATAAAAGAGATACATTTGTTTATATTCGTTTCAATGTCAAGTTTTCGAATATATATATATATATATGTGTATATATATATATATATATATATATATATATATATAGGGGAAGGTTCAAATGAAAACCACTAGTTATTGTGAAAACTCGAAAACTAATTAAAAAAGCCAAAAAAACATACAATTTTTTTTTTTTTTTTTGCAAACCAAATTTTGCAGGTTTTTCTATATAAAAGAATTTCAAAAAAAAAAATTGTGTAGTGCACATGTGTACTACAAATTTTTTTTTTTGAAAAGTTTTTTTTATATATAAAAATCAGCGATTTTTATAAAAGAAATTGAAAAAAAAAAATTTTTGTGTGTTTTTTAGGCTTTTTTTAGTTAGTTTTCAAGTTTTCACAATAAAAGTGGTTTTCATTTGAACCTCCCCTATATATATAAAGGGGAGGGGGTAGTTGCACGGACCTCCCATCCGCCGGAGTATTGCAACTCCGCAAGCTATCTTAGCCCCATAGCTTCCTGGCGGTGATTACCCACGGTGAAGAGCCCCAACACCCCATAAGGGCATTGCCGGGAATCGAACCGGTGACCTCAAGAAGAGGCTGGGTGAGGCTGGCCAACTGGGCTACCCCAGAAGGTTAGCCCCTATATATATATATATATATATATATATATATATATATATAGGGTTAGTATCGTGTGAGAAGCACTAGGCTAATTGAGAAACTTGAGAAGCATTCTGGACCACACATTTTCTTTAAGCTATTCGTAATATACACATATGTATAATTTAAAATTGACTATATACACATGTGTATAATTCAAGATTTGACAATATACATATATGTATATAGTTGATTTTAAACTATACATATGTGTATATTACGAAAAGCTTAGGGAAATGTGTGGTCCAGAATGCTTCTCAAGTTTCTCAAATAGGTGGACTTCTCTTAGGATCCCTACCCTATATATATATATATATATATAGGGTTAGGATCGTGTGAGAAGCACTAGGCTAATTGAGAAACTTGAGAAGCATTCTGGACCACACATTTTCTTTAAGCTATTCGTAATATACACATATGTATAATTTAAAATTGACTATATACACATGTGTATAATTCAAGATTTGACAATATACATATATGTATATAGTTGATTTTAAACTATACATATGTGTATATTACGAAAAGCTTAGGGAAATGTGTGGTCCAGAATGCTTCTCAAGTTTCTCAAATAGGGTGGACTTCTCTTAGGATCCCTACCCTATATATATATATATATATATATATATATATATATATATATATATATATATATAAGGGAGGTTCAAATGAAAATCACTTTTATTGTGAAAACTTGAAAACTAACTAAAAAAAGCCTAAAAAACACACAAAATTTTTTTTTTCAATTTTTTTATAAAAGTCGCTGGTTTTTATATATAAAAAAAAACTTTTTTTCCAAAAAAAAATTTGTAGTACACATGTGTAATAATACACATGTGTAGTACACATACACATGTGTAGTATTACACATGTGCACTACACAAATTTTTTTATATAAAAAAACCTGCGAAATTTGGTTTGCAAAAAAAAAAATAAAAAAAAATTTGTATGTTCTTTTGGCTTTTTTAATTAGTTTTCGAGTTTTCACAATAACTAGTGGTTTTCATTTGAACCTTTCCCTATATATATATATATATATATATATATATATATATATATATATATATATATATATAATGTAAGTATCTCTGGAAAACCCATTTAATCTAGAAAACTTGGGAAACCTAGATTGTGTGGACAGGTTTGATCCACATCATCTATTAAAAACACATGATCAAAGGGCAATTTAGTCATTTTGTTTTAACCACCACCTCACCCTTCCCCATCCCATCATTTTCTTTATGTCATCTCTCTCTCTCTCTCTTTCTCTCTCTCTCTCTCTCATATATCACTTTTTATCTAACAATTTTCAAAATAATTCATTAGATATTAGAGAGAGAAACATCACATTTTCATCAAAGCCACCATCAAAGCTACGAGATCTGAATATCGAAGATCAAAGCCACCAGATCTGAAGATCGAAGACACCATGTGTTCATGTACTCATCCCTTTCTTTTGAAGCCACCAGATCTGAAGATCGAAGCCACCGGATCTGAAGATCGAAGCAGGCTGAAATCGTTTGGTTGCATGAGTTTTAGAGAGGGAAAATTATTGGAACACCAAGACCAAAAACACACACAAGTGTGCGAGTGAGAAGCAGGTCAGAAATCATTTGGTTCATGGGTTTTAGAGAGAGAAAGTTGTTAGAACACCAAGAACACACACACAATTGTGTGAGAGAGAAGCAGGTCAGAAATCATTTGGTTCATGGGTTTTGGTTAAGAGAAAAAGTTGTTAGAACACAAAGAACATACTCACAAGTATGACACGGACTGGTTCCATGTCTTAATGTTATTTATTTGGTAAAAGTTGAATGATTTTGTGTGTGTATTAGTAAAATAGATTTGATAGTTTGTTGGGTATTTTTTTTTTGTTTTACATGTATTAAAAAAATTTAGAATTGAGATAATGATTGTTGTTGTTGTTGTTATATGTTAGTTACCTTTAAAAAGTCCATAATCTAATCGTTGATGATCTCGTTTATTTTATAAAAAAAATTGTGTTTGGTTTGGTTGCTTGTTTGAGACATTTGATCTGAACAGTAACTGTTATATTATTTGACAATGATTCCCATGTGTTGCATATTATTTGACAATGATTCCCGTGAGACTTTTGACCAAAAACACACACAAGTGGTTTGGTTTATATTATTTGACATTGATTCCCATGTGTTGCATATACATTTGTAACTTGTGTTACAAATCACATGTACTAGCATGTTTGGATGTATACATGTTACACATACCAAGTGTTTTTCATACACATATATTCCATGTGTGTTTCATACACACATGTAACATGCGTATGACTTGTGGTGCATATACTCATGTTACTTGTGGTGCATATACTCATGTTACATGTATACGTACGTTATTACATTTTTTGCTGGCATAATTAGATACGTATGTTACATTTATGCCAGTTGCATTCTAAACTGTTTGTGCTATATCTTGTAACATGTGTTACACTTTGAGGTAATATATGTTGTTACAGGGAGTTACACATATATACTTAACGTAATAGTGATTTTAAATGCAAAAATGTTTTTTAGATGAACTTCACTTGGATAACACATTTTCATTACCTTTTGAAACTTCATAATTTATTTGGAATATCTCGTTTATTTTACAAATAAAAAAAGTTACTTATATGTAGTAACAACGTTACACATGTTACTTATAGTTACCCCCAACCCCTTTTTATGCACATATGTAACACATGTTTGTAACGTGTGTTATATGTGTTATAGCAGAACTTTACACATGTACACATATTACATAGCAAAACTTTACACATGTACACATATTACATTTATGACACCTTTACATGTCGGCCTTCTAAGATGTGTTATAGATGTTAGAATTATCTATTGTTTTGAAGTAGCAATAGGCATTCTTACATGTACCTGTATAATGTTGTGAAAAAAGATTCCTTCATTATTACTTCAAAACAATAGGCAGTTGTAACATGTGTTACACATGTAGCTCTTATATTACAATCTTTCCTAATATGTGTAACACATGTTACAATTTCTTATTGTTTTGAAGTAACAGTAAAGATATCTTTTTTCATTGTTACTTGAAAAGAATAGGTAGTTGTAACATGTGTTACACATCTTAAAATTGTCTATCTTTTTCAAATAACAACAGGCATTGTGACATGTATCTGGATAATGTAAAGGGTTCGAATAAGACTATGCATTTTATTGAGTTCTGACACTTGTTACATATGTTACCCCCGACTTGTAACATGATTTTGTGCTAACCGCCTACCCTCTTTTTTCCCAGGTACAACATGATTGGTGAAGCTCAGTATGTTCTTCCTTACTTAGTTTAACGTATGTACGTTTCATGTGAAACATAAACAATATCCCGCTCGTGTTTCAACATGTATTTTGGTTGTAATTTGACAATGGCATAGTTTCCCTTAACTTGTTTTACTAGATGTGTATATTCTTGTGTATGGTACCACTTTTATATGTTACCTTTACCACTTTTTATGTTTAACGACCTATATTTGTTTTTTAAAAGGGTGCACCTCTGTAACCAATTTGGTAACCAATCAAACCATCATGTATTACTTATGTTACACACTTCTTTTATGTGATTACTTCGATTATATTAGATGACAATGATTCCCATGTGTTGCATATACTTTTGTAACGTGTGTTACAAATCACATGTACTAGCATGTTTGGATGTATACATGTTACATATACTAAGTGTTTTATATATACCAAGTGTGTTTCATACACACATGTAACATGCGTATGCCTTTGTGGTGCATATACTCATGTTACATGTATACGTATGTTATTCACTACATCGTATGTAACACAAGTTACTCATGTTACATGTATATGTATGTTATTCACTATATATGTGCCTTGTTTTTATTCACTACATTTTATGTAACACATGTTACTTACACGTTCCACCATGTACTGCATTTACTTACGTAAGATGTGTAACACATGTTACACTTGTTAATTGGTATCAAAGGTTACAATTGAAACAATATGTTGACCACCCAATGCTCGTCTACTACTTTTCTTACAATTGGTAATGAATAAAACATGTTAACTAATAACACATGTTAACTGATAACTACCAACCAAATACATTTCCCACCATAACTATTTAACATCCAGACACCAACATATTACAGAGAAGACCAGAATGGTCATATTGTATTTTGGGTTATGGCCATAATTTAAAATAAATAAAATTCGTGGTGACTATGATAGTTACAAAAACCACCATGCATATATCACTAGCCAGTTGACTTGTTATAAACAAAAGTTATGGTACCCAAGATAACTACAAAAACAACCATAGATGTTCCCACAAAAACTGTAGAAAAGACAACACTACCACACTCAGTGCCCTCCCATAAATGAGGCAGCTTCTACCTTGCCTTTCAAAGTATTAGAGGGCGACAACAGAATATTATGAGTGGCATACTTCGTCCGCAACTTTCTCACCTCCTTCGTTTTCCTGCTCCCATTTGTTAAAGGGCGGCAACAGAATATGAGAGCCGTTCAAAGTGTTAGAGGGCGACAACATAATATGAGTGGCATTCTTCTCTTTCTTCATCCCATTCATCGTTCGTTTCTTTGTATACTTTCTTTCGCTTTTTCGGTATCTTACCAGTTTGCGATCTTGTTACTCTCTTTGTTGCTGCAAATAAAACAGGTTTAACACATGTTACTTAATTTCATTAAAATAAAACAGGTTACCTAATATGTTTTTGATAAAATAAAGTCAGGTTTAATATATGTTACATATTTTTATAAAAATAAGACAAGTTTAACACTTGTTAGATAACTTGGAAAAAATATGAGAGCTTAACACATGTTAACTAATCTGATAGAAATAATACAGGTTTAACACATGTTACATAATCTGATAAAAATAAGACAGGTGTAACACATGTTACACTAACATGTTTACCTGATAGGAAAGGTTTAACACATGGTAATAAGACGGGTTTAACACACGTTTACATCATTTGATAAAAATGAGACAGGTTTAACACATGTTACACTAATATGTTTACCTAATTAGGGAGGTTTAACACATGGTACCCTAATAAGAAGGTTTAACATATGTTACGCTAATATGTTTATATGCTTTTGATGTCACACCCTGGCTTTGCGGAAGCGTGGTTAATTTGGTGTGACTTCTTAATACCATAGCTTAATCATAACAAGCTATATGAATTAAAAATATGCAAGATCATCCATTGATAATAAAATAGTAAAACATTGTCTTAACGGGTTAACACCCGACAACCATAATCTTGTCTAAACATTACAAATGCAAACTTAAAGTAAACATGGTTCAGGGACTGTGACTTGTCCAGGAAAGAGTCACAAGCCTCGAACCCTGGATGACCTCGAGCCTAATGCCGCGGAAAACAAGCCATACCGCGCCAGATCGTTAATTTCCTGAAATACATGTAAGTTGAAAAATCAACAATAATGTTGAGCGAGTTCATGCGAAAGTGAGTAAATAAACCTTTATCTTTATCAAAAACCTGGTATGTAGCAAATAAGGAAAAAGAGATCACCAATGGTT
Source organism: Helianthus annuus (assembly GCF_002127325.2). Taxonomy (NCBI): domain Eukaryota; kingdom Viridiplantae; phylum Streptophyta; class Magnoliopsida; order Asterales; family Asteraceae; genus Helianthus; species Helianthus annuus. The sequence continues at coordinate 106,518,437 of NC_035434.2, read as the reverse complement.
TGCAAGGCCATTGATATGTGTGAAGTGCAAGTGGGGATGACTCAAACCTAGCGGATTTATGCGTCGGGCACTAAGTCACCCCGAGGTCCGTTATGCTGGACCTGGGGCTGGGCTCGCTACACCCAGATAGATCTACCGCTCCTGTCCCTCGGTCCTACTACGAGGATTAATGGCCTCAAGTTGCGCCTACCCACTCACATGATCTAAGTAGTAAACCTCCTTACGCTAACCATACCATGTATAAACATATTCATAATCATAGTAACATGTATTTCACCCCCACAGTTTATAAAACTGAAAACAGTTAAGAGAAAAGGGGGACATGAACTCACAGTGAGTGCGTCACAATACCAAGTAATCCAAATATCCAACTGCTGTGCAACGACCTACATGTGCTAATTCTATTAGACGGATGGCCGTGCCTTAGCTTTATAGTTTAATTTTTCGGGAAACGGTTAGACAACCGTTCCGTGTATATACTTGGTAGAAAATCTCCTTCCCAAGGATGGGGGAATTAATACATGCGTGTTTATAATATTAAGTCTCACTTAATATATTTTATTTCTCATTCCCAAAATATAATTATTTTTCTCAAAAATAATATATTTTCTCTTCGCATAATACCTGCCAAAATAATATGTTGACAACATACGCATTCGTGAATATTTCCGTATAAAGCGTAAGTTACGTTTTGGCGATTAAGTGGTAATAGTAATTACCGTTGTAACTATATGTTTGTCGTGTAGGCGTTGGTATTATTTTGGGTTCGGCAAAGTTAGTAAATATTATTTTTACTCTAAAAATAATATTTATACATTTTCACAAAATAATCATAAACAGTGTTGTGAAAAATATATTTATCGAATAAATATTTATCACGTTTAGTTTTTGTGAAAACCCCACCTCCGAATATTTGTAAATAAAGTCATGGCGAAATATATTTGAAAATATGTCAAAAGTAGTCTAACACTTGTAAATAATTCTAAGTGTTAGATTTTAGAAAATTTCGCCAGAGTTTCCCCTGTAACTGGAGGTGGCCACGCTTTTAAGCGTATCATTTTCTTTTACAAAATCATTTCAACACTTCTTTTAAATCAACCAATCAATTTCCAACACATTACACAAGTTTCAACACTTCAAACTTGTAGACTAGTATGTAAAATCGCATTATTACATGAACTTGTAATTTTTCCGAAAGTCGTAATGTAGATCACCTTATATTTAGTGGATCTATGTATAAAATAATTTAGTCTTGTAAAAACCCCGTTTTTAGAACAAATCTTCCTTTACAACTTCCCGACAACTTTTTATAAAAATTGTTATTTTGTCGGATCTTTCGTTTCACAAGAGTTTATACACTTGTAGTTTATAAAAATCATATTTGTTAGCATGTTATTTAACTTATATAAAACATGATTTTCTCGACACCCGGTTCTACGAATATACCACTTGTACATACGTAGATCGGCTCGTTTTAAATACTATTTTACATGTCAAAACACTTTTACACAAGTTCATGTTTCCCGTGTGGTGGAGTTTCACCTTTTAACCCTCGTACCGCTAGAAACAAGCTTATGTTAAGATACATGATCTTAACAAAGTCGGGTTAAACGATGATAAGAGCCACCACCTCGTAGATCGGGTCTCTACAACCAACATATTCGAATACTACGACTTTTACACGCGTTATATGCTTTTAACCAACAATATTCGAGTTTTAGTAGACTTTATAGGTTCAAAAGATGGGTTACCGACTTTTAACCGTTAAAATTCCTTTTAACCACTTTAGATACGATCAAGAACAAGTTTTAAATGTTATACCTCTAGCTCGGGGCTAGGGAAGATCTTTGGCGAAAATGGCGTGGATAAAAGCAAATGAACGTGGTCCTTCAACTTCCGCTTGCTTCAAAGCTCCTAATACGTGATCCCCAACACTTGTGTACCCTTGGAATGGCAAGACAAGAACCGAAAGTATGATGGATGGGGGTGGGTGGTCACGGCCGAGAGGAGAGGAGAGCAAGAGAGAGTGAGAAGTTGGTGATTGTGTGTGTGTGTAATCTTGTGTGTGTGAGAGAGGTATTTATAGAGAATTCAAGCTCCTTCGTCCATCGGATTCTTATGTCCCTAGATATCCACGAAATCTAATTTAATAATCAAAAAGTTGTACCCTTAGTTCCATTAGAATGGAACCGGCCCAAAAGGGGGGGGGGGGTATCCGGTTGGGTCTTGATCGTTCAGTTAGTGCTCAGTTACATAAAGTAGGTTACTTTTAGAGGTTAACCCCGTTAGTTGTTTGACGCGTTATAGTGCGGGTGTTAGGGTAATCAGGGACCCTAACTGGCTCAGAAAAATACCAATAATAATCCTGGCATTATTTTTATGTTCCGGGTATTGTCCGGTTGTTCGGTTGGATAGTAATCCGTTAAAGTGCTTAAGTAATCCTTTAAGCGTTGTAAATAATATTTTTAGCGACACGATTTATTCTGCAAAGTGTCAGGAATATTTCCTTATGTTTTGGCACTTTATTAATTAGCTAGAAGCTAGTATGTTGACAAAAGTGCTGTGTTTCGTGCTTAGAGTACGTTTTAGGCACATCCAATCTCTGTATCTTATTCCTAGAGACGCAGTTATACAACCCTTGTATCCCTACACACACTATGGGTGTAGCAAAATATTTCTGGCTCATTCAGGCCTTTAGAGGCAGTGTTTGCCTGATGCTGGCTATATCAGCATGTTCAATAGGTTATCCGTTCAAATGCTACTGTGCTTTTGTGCATCATGTTTGTCACTAGAGTTCAGTAAGTAAATAATGTAGTGACGGAAAAACCAAAGTATGATGCAGATATGTACAAGTATCAACAATCAAGTAGCAGTTTATCAGAAATCTCAGTTAAGCACAGTAATTAGGCAACAATTAATAGTTAATTAAGTCGTACGGATACCTGGTTTTGTGAGGGTTGTCACATTCTCCCCCCATTAGAAAAATTTCGTCCCGAAATTTTAAGCTCTGCTTGTAGAAGCAGGGTTCTCAGGAAATAAGTGGGGGTATTTCTCCTTCATTCGGTCTTCACGCTCCCAGGTGAACTCAGGACCATGTCTAGCATTCCAGCGAACTTTGACGAGCTTGACACTGCTCCGGCGGGTCTTGTTAATTTTCCAATCCGTGACCTCGACAGGTTCTTCAACGAAGTGGAGCGTGTCATCAATATGAATTTCGTCAGTAGGAATGGCAACGTTAACTTGAGTTGGACTTCTCTTCAGATTGGATACATGAAATGTATCGTGAACATCATTCAGTTCGGCAGGTAGATCCAACTTGTATGCTACGGTCCCAATTCTTTCCAAAACCTTGAAAGGACCAATGTAGCGCGGATTCAACTTCCCACGCTTCCCAAAGCGTGCCACACCCTTCCAGGGTGATACCTTTAACAAGACCATATCCCCAACCTCAAACTCCTGAGGTTTCCTTTTCAGATCTGCGTAGGTCTTCTGACGGTCACGAGCCGCACTAATGCGATCTCGGATTTGCGCGATCTTTCTGTAGTTTCCTGAACTACATCGGGACCTACCAATTGTCTATCACCTGCGTCAGACCAACAGAGCGGCAACCTGCACTTGCGCCCATATAAAGCTTCGAATGGCGCGGCACCAATACTGGTGTGGTAGCTGTTGTTGTATGAAAACTCAACCAGGGGTAAATGCTTATCCCAGCTACCGCCTAAATCCATCACACATGCTCTCAGCATGTCCTCCAACGTCTGAATCGTCCGCTCGCTTTGACCGTCGGTCTGCGGGTGAAAAGTTGTGCTCATATTCAGCTTTGAGCCAAAAGCTTCCTGGAAGGATTGCCATATCCTCGATACGAACCTCCCATCTCTATCAGAAATAATCGAGAGAGGTACTCCATGGCGTGTAACAATCTCTCTCATGTAGATTTCAGCCAATTTGCTTGTGTGATCCTTCTCGCGGATAGGCAAGAAGTGTGCTGACTTTGTTAAGCGATCCACTATCACCCAGATAGTGTCATGGCCTCTTGGCGTCCTTGGCAACTTCGTAATAAAATCCATGGAGATTTCTTCCCACTTCCACTGGGGAATTTTTGGTTGCTGCAGAAGTCCCGAAGGCTTCTGGTATTCCGCCTTAACCTTGGAGCAAGTTAGACATTTGCTCACGTAAATAGCAACATCGCCTTTCATCCTAGGCCACCAGTAATAATCTTTAAGATCTTGGTACATCTTATCCGCTCCAGGGTGGATAGAGTACCGCGACTTGTGAGCTTCATCAAAAATAATCTCTCTTAAATCACCAAACAGAGGAACCCAAATCCTTTTCTCAAAACACAACGTTCCTTCCCTGTTTGGCACCAATATCTTCTCCATCCCACGGAGATATTCTTCCCCAAGGTTTCCCTCCTTGAGAGCTTCCTTCTGTGCTGCACGAACGCGTGAGGAAAGGTCGGTTTGAATTATCATTTCCATAGCCCTAACCCTTATGGGCTTGATTCTCTCTTTACGACTTAGGGCATCAGCGACCACATTCGCTTTCCCTGGATGATACTTGATCTCGCAGTCGTAATCGTTCAACAACTCGACCCATCGCCTTTGCCTCATGTTCAACTCCTTCTGGTTGAATATATGCTGGAGGCTCTTGTGATCTGTGAAGATTGTGCACTTTGTACCGTAAAGGTAGTGTCTCCAGATCTTCAAAGCAAAGACCACTGCGCCTAGCTCCAAATCATGAGTGGTATAGTTCTTTTCGTGCACTTTCAGTTGGCGTGATGCGTAGGCGATAACCTTTTGATGTTGCATCAACACACAACCCAATCCTTGACGCGATGCGTCGCAGTATACCACGAAATCGTCAGTGCCTTCCGGTAGAGCTAAGATCGGCGCGTTGCAAAGCTTATCTTTCAATATCTGAAACGCCTCATCCTGTTTGATTCCCCAATCAAACTTCTTATCCTTTTGCGTGAGGAGCGTTAACGGTTGAGCGATCTTAGAAAAGTTCTCGATGAACCTTCGATAATAGCCAGCCAAACCCAAGAACTGCCGAATCTCGGTTGGCGTTTTTGGCGTTTCCCAATCTTTGATCGCCTCGATCTTGGTGGGATCCACGTGGATTCCATCTCCATTCACCACGTGCCCAAGGAATTGCACCTCACGTAGCCAAAACTCACACTTAGAGAACTTGGCGTACAATTGTTCCTTCTTTAGTAGCTCCAGAATGGCTCTAAGATGCTGCTCATGCTCAGTCTTTGTCTTCGAATAAATCAGGATGTCATCGATGAATACGATCACGAACTTATCCAGGTATGGCTTACAAACTCGGTTCATCAAATCCATGAACACTGCAGGTGCGTTTGTCAAACCAAACGGCATAACCAGAAACTCGTAGTGTCCATATCGAGTTCTGAAGGCTGTCTTTGGGATACTCTCCTCCTGTATTCGTAGCTGATGGTACCCAGATCGAAGATCGATCTTTGAATAGAAGCTTGAACCTTGAAGCTGGTCGAACAGATCATCGATTCTTGGCAGGGGATACCTATTCTTGATTGTCAGCTTGTTCAACTCTCTATAGTCGATGCACATACGGAAACTACCGTCCTTCTTCTTCACAAACAAAACTGGAGCTCCCCAAGGCGAGAAGCTTGGTCGGATAAAACCCTTGTCTAACAACTCTTGAAGTTGCGTCGACAGTTCTTGCATCTCAGACGGAGCAAGTCTGTAGGGTGCCTTAGCCACAGGCGCGGCGCCTGGAACTAAGTCGATGCGAAACTCCACTTGCCTTTGAGGTGGCAAGCCAGGCAAGTCTTCTGGAAAGACTTCTGGGTATTTCCTCACGACAGGGATGTCTTCGATCTTTGGCTCAGCAGCCTTCTTATCCACAATGTGTGCCAGAAAAGCAATACATCCTTTTTGCAAACACTTCCTCGCTTTCAGGCAGCTAATCATCCTTAACGGCGTCTCACGCTTCTCCCCATGAACAACAATGGTCTCACCATCATCGGTCGGGATACGAATAATCTTCTCGTGACAAACTATCTCTGCCTTGTTACTCGATAACCAATCCATCCCTACTACCACATCGAAGCTTCCCAACTGGACTGGTAGTAGATCGAGAGCAAACTCACGCTCTCCCAGCTCGATTACGCAACCTCGAATCACCTCGTTAGCTTCTACTAACTTCCCATTCGCTAATTCGATCGAGTATGGAATATCTAACTTACTAGCGGCTAAACCAAGCATGTTCTTAAATTCTAACGATACGAAGCTATAATCGGCACCAGTATCAAACAAAACGGATGCATAGCGTTGGTTTACAGGGAACGTACCAGTGACAACGTTGGGATCCTGGCGCGCTTCCCTGGCTTCCATGTTAAACACTCTTCCGCGTGCCTGGTTTAGCTCTGGGCAATTCTTCTTGAAATGCCCTTGATCTCCATAATTGAAACATCCGGGCCTCTGCCCGTTTCCACCATTGTTTCCAGCTTGATGGTTTCCCTGGTTCCGATTCATGGCGCCCGCTTGGTTAGCATTATTAACACGGTCTCCATCACCTCCCTGGTTTCCTTGTGGGCGGTTCCCATTACCACCACGGTTATTCCTATTTCCATTTCCTCCTTGGCCTCCCCGGCCAGCATTAGCCCAACAGAAATCCTTCGTATGACCAGTCTTCCCACATGATTCACAAACTCTCAGGCTGCAACGACCAGAGTGATGTTTTTGGCATGAGTTGCACTTGGGGTGTGCACCCATGTATCCCTTCCCTTTCTTTCTACCACCAGCCGTATCTTGAGCTGGCGCATTCGGTTCTCCCTTTTTAACCACCATCCCGGTGCTTTGCTTGAAACTCGAAAACTTTCGCTTATTACCACCAGATGACTCCACATGAGTCTCCTTCTTCTTGGGCTCAACCTCATCAAACTTGTTCAACTGAATCGCCTCTTCGGTGAGAGCCACACTCAGATCAATGGCTTCTGTGATGGTTGCAGGTTTGGAAGAAGTCACCATGCTGATTATCTGAGGAGCCACTCCCCAGATGAAGCGTTCAATCCTTTTGAACTCGGGCGTAACCATATAGGGTACCACATGTGACAAATCGTGGAACCTCTGAACATATTCAGCTACCTTGGAACCTTCCATCTTCAGGTGCCAGAATTCGGTCTCTAACCTCTGAATTTCCGCGCGAGAACAGTACTTCTTGCGCATAAGCTCTTTCAACTCTGTCCAGGTCAGTGCGTAAGCTGCGGCTTCGCCAAGGGTCTGGACTTGTAGATTCCACCAGGATAGGGCTCCATCCACAAATAGCCCTGAGATGTAGGTGACTTGCTGATCCAATGCGCACTTGCTCATGCGAAGTACGGACTCGGTCTTCTCTGCCCAGCGGACGAAAGCAACAGCACCACCTGTGCCGTCGAAGTTTATGGGCTTACAGTCCAAGAATTGTTTGTAGGTGCACCCATGAGGAGGATTTTGGTTGCCGTTAATGTTCGAGCTACTTCCGCTTGGTCCTCCTTGCGAGGCAGCATATTGAGCAATGGCGGCAGCAATAACTTGCTGTAGTTCTTCAGGAGTAGTGGGCATCGGCTGCGGTTGACGTCTTGGTGCCATCTTCTAAAGATGCGTACGTCGATTAGGCCATAATAAACATACGTATATAGTAATAATAATAGCATATAACATCTCATGTTATCAACATATCACACACAACATCCCATGTCCCAACATCCCATGTCACAAATATCATACACACAACATCCCATGTCCCAACATCCCATGTTGCAAATATCATACATACAACATCCCATGTCCCAACATCCCATGTTGCAAATATCACACATACAACATCCCATGTCCCAACATCCCATGTTGCAAATATATAAATAAGAAATCAAATGCATCAGATATGGTGAGAATACGGCGATTGTTATATATATCGAGACCATAATGTGGTAAGGGTATCAGTACGTCACTGTATCATACAATCACAATCAAATAGGGGCTACATCACCCCTGTCAAAAACAATATCACATCAGTGTCACATACATCCAGTACATCAACAAATATCAACAAAAGTCAGTATCGTCAGATGGTCTCCAAAAGGCTGTGCAGTCACAATCGCGGTCGTCTCACCCACGTCTACCACTATGGCACCAATGAGCTCTATGCGGATGGGGGTGGAGGAGGGGGAAAGTGAGTGTAGAGCAAGCGGCGTAAATGAAGCCAGTCCTCCTCCATCGCCTGCTGAGTGTGAATAACAGATGCAATCTGCTGCTCCAAGGTCAAAAGTCGGGCAGCATAGTCAGGAGGTAATGATCGAAAAGGCTGAAAGGATGAGGATGTCTGACCATGATATGGACCTAGTGATAACTGAGCTCTCTCGAGCTCCTGGAGTCGCTGTGTATGGGAATCATGCTGATGGACAAAGGACATCAAGACGTCCTCTATGGTATGTCCCATATGGAATGGATGATATGGATCAGTGGGTAGCATCGGTGAGGAAGATGACCAAAGCAATGGCATGCTGGTGGGATCGAATGGTGCTACATGAACAGAAGATGGAACAGGTGTCATCTGAGGTACGAAAGGCATAGGCATCGGTATGTGCCCAAAGGGGTGGGCTGAAGAGCCCTCTCCAGGCCCTGCTGGAGGTACAAACGGTGGGATCTGAAATGAAAAATCAGTATGATGTGCCTCAGTGTGATGTGGTGGAAGCGGTGGAACATCCTCGTCAGCCGGTATCTAACCGTGCTGAGCCTCCTCATCGGGTGGATCCATATGCTCTGCAAATAGAGCGTGCTCAGGCTCAATGGGTACAGGATCAAAAGGAGCAATGACAGGATCAACATGATCAATATGATGGTCAACAGGGACGTCAGCAATCAAAGGTGGGTCAACAAAAGGATCAACAGCATGATCAGCAACTAACAAAGGGACATCATCAACAGGAAGATCGCCAACTGGCGGGTCAGCCAAAACGGGCTCAATAGGAACGTCAGCATGTACCAAGTCATGCTCATGTACAGGATCGAAAGCAGCTGCCTGCTCTGGGGCTACGGCAGGCTCCGGGTCGTCAAAAGCCATGTCAAAATCAAACTCTGGATCAAAGGGATCGATAGGATCAATGGGATCAACAGGGTCCTCCATATGCTGGTCCATAGGAATATACTCAATATCGCGGTCAGGATCAAATCCTGGAGGAAAAACGGGATCGGAATCCTCAATATCGTCGTGCTCGAACACAAAGCTCGGAATGGGGGCGGCAGAAGATGCCTGATCGGGGTCCGAGTCATGAACAAAATGCTGAGTGCTCACCTCGTGAGACGGAGCAGATGCCACAGACTCAAAAGAGTCTGGGACTGGTGAGTGGACGGGCGAGTCTCCAGCTGGGGCACCAGCGATCATCAAGAGACCGCCAGCGGGTAAAGGGGCTGCATCAGGAACCTCGTCCTCAAAAGGCTCGTCCTCGTAGAGATCAATGTCGCCGTCAGCCTCGGCGTCGGGTAATAACTCGTGTGCTGGGTAAGAAGCAAGAGGAATCGGAGCTGGAATCACAACAAGGGGAAGATACTCAGCAGGATCGCCATCAATAGGCTCATAGGCACCCTCGGGTAAAGCGAAGGGCAAGGAGTCATCAGTATGCTCATCAGCGAAAGGTATGGGTGCCGGAATCTCTGCCAGACAGCGCTGAAAGTCATCGTCATCGGTGCTGGTGTAGTCTGAGGTATGCACCTCATGCTCCGATGACACAATGTCATCCGACACTATGGGTAGAGGTCCAGTGGTATCTGAGTCTCCGGTGTCTGATGTGTCCATGTGTCTGTAACACAATCACAAGTATGCACAAATAATCAGTAAAGCAGGTAATCACATAAGTTACCAAATAATAATCACATAATCCACCTTGTCCCACTAGCCTCCCAGCCTCCCAGACTGTCCTTCCTAGTCCCACTAGCCAACTTTCCCAGCCTCCCAGACTGACTCCCTAGTCCCACTAGCAAACTTTCCCAGCCTCCCAGACTGACTCCCTAGTCCCACTAGCAAATTCTCCCAGCCTCCCAGACTGACTCCCTAGTCCCAGTAGACAACTACCTCGATCCATTAGATCGAGCCTCGGCCTCCCAGACCGAGCCTCAGCCTCCCAGACCGAGCCTCAGCCTCCCAGACTGAGCCTAAAAATAATAAATAAAATATGCTCAACATTTGTTTATAAAAACGTTTTGGATCTGGACTTAAGTGGTATGCAGAAAAATGTTTTTGTAACAACCCGCACCTTCGTGCGTTGTTACTACTCGACACACTCGTTACGCCTAGCACCGGAGATTCGGATCATAATGTAATCATACCAATTTTATCGCTAAATCGAAGTATAATCGAATAATTACGCATATTCTATCGCTATTACAAACCTATTTTGCATAACACTCGCGATGATGTCGAATATGGGCCTAAACTACCCTTCTCGATGAGCGTGAGGTGTCAAAATGTGAGTAATCAACGCTAACGAGGGTTATCGGGTGAGTACTATGACTCTAACCGTCATGACGATGATGGCAATATGAGTAAGTGGTGCCCCGATAATCATTGTGGCACATCACATCGAAGAACGCACTCGAAGGCACGCGTAACTCGATCACCGCACTGAGAATTGGATACATAAATACGTATATACGGCCCTTTTGTGATTAATTATAATAAATAAATTAATAATTATATAAATATATAAAAATATGGCTTAAACCGTCGAAATCGCACCAAAAACGGGATCAAAAGGCTTCCGAACGGATCAATTCGATCAGACTAGTCCAATTGGTCAGACCGGCCCAATCAGATAGGCCAGTCCGATCGGATGGACCAGCCGATCGGATGGACCAGCCGATCGGATGGGCCAGCCGATCGACTGGGCCAGCCGATCGACTGGGCCAGCCGATCGACTGGGCCAACCGATCGACTGGGCCAGCCGATCGACTGGGCCAGCCGATCGACTGGGCCAACCGATCGACTGGGCCAGCCGATCGACTGGGCCAACCGATCGACTGGGCCAACCGATCGACTGGGCCAGCCGATCGACTGGGCCAACCGATCGACTGGGCCAGCCGATCGACTGGGCCAGCCGATCCAGTCACTGTTTTGCCTTCCTTTCCCCTTCCTTGCCTATAAATACCCCTCCATTCACTCCCAAACACTTGTGTTGCTGCTCCTAACCGACCAAGACGCTCCAGCCCTCAAATCTCTCGATTTCTTCCGATTCTTGTAAGTTTTCAACCCGAATCTTGTACTTTCTTGATCCAAATGCAATCCTTCATCTTTCTATCTTTCAAATCCCAACTTTCAACCGTGAAATCAACGGATTTGGGCTGTTCTAAGGTGATGTCACCACAAAGTTCTTCAAAGGTGATGTCATCCCATGAAGAACAACTCAGATTCGGATGATTTACATACGATTTTTCATGAATCTCAACCAAATCAGTGTTTTCCTATTAAGATGGTCATGGATCTGAGATGTTCTGACTGATTTCATCACAAGTTCTTATGAACTTCAAAGTGTTAACCTCATATCATCAAGAACAACTTAGATCTAGGGCATTTCCTAAGTAAAATCAAGGTTTTTACATCAGATCTATACATAAAAATGGTAAGACCAGAACTTAGACCGACCTCCTGCACATTTCTTAGTGTCGTGTTGGTCTATAATCTGATTTCTAGTGACAAAATGATCGATTTCGAGTTAAACACGGAAAAACCGACAAAAACGACCAGTTCCGACGAACGGGGTGATTCCCGGCCGTTAAAACAGGTCGGAATTGACGGGATTTCAGTTGCTTAACACCTCATCGTAACGTCCTAACCCAAAACGCCGAAAAACGCTCGAAAAATCATCGAAAACAGCCGAACAGGATGGCCAATCGAGTGGCCCAATCGATCGAACAGCTAGTCGATCGAGCAGCTAGTCGATCGAGCAGCTAGTCGATCGAACAGCTAGTCGATCGAACAGCTAGTCGATCGAACAGCTAGTCGATCGAACAGCTAGTCGATCGAACAGCTAGTCGATCGAACAGCTAGTCGATCGAACAGCCATTCGATCGATCAGGCTGTCCGATCGATCAGGACCTAGTCCAACCGATCGACCAGGCCCACTCGATCGAGTGGCCTGTTCGACTGGGCCAGCCCAATTTCACCATTTTGTCCAATTTTAACCCAATTTCGCCCGATTTCACGCGAATCGATACCGTTTAACGCATAGTAATCTATCACTCACATAAATTGTCTGAAATCAGGACATTCCCCGGCACCGATTCCGCAAACCTAACCGAAAACGCGCTGTGAGTATACTTGACCCCTTTTATCGAATTTTGGGTGTAACATACGTTCCATAAAAACCAAACTTATCAAACGAATGATTTAATTGGACTACTTATCACTTGCGAATAACTGTTTGCATAGATATACGTGATGCTAGTACATGTATGCTAGGACTTATACTCGTGACGTCCCACCAAGACTAGTATAGTACTATTTCGCCCGACGGGGTCTAGTTATGCCATCAAGAGTCGAGCATCGAGGACTTAGCTGGTAGTATCAGTTTTGTGAGTATATATGTTGTGTATTACGTTTATGCATGTGGAAATTCGCAGCACTTTTAATCTATCACTCTATCACATATCAAACCTGTATACTCGCCAATACTTTTGTATTGACAAAGTTTTAACGTATGTTGCAGGTTTAGCCGAAGTTTACATCAAATCAAGCTAGGAAGTCTAGAAACTCATCTAAATTATAGGTTGTCGGATTTGAATTGTTCGAGAGAACAAGAAATCTGTGATAACTTATGTGATTGTATTGTTTGTTAGTATGGGATGACAAATGTAATAAATATTATCGCAATATAGTTGTTATGGATTCTCTTGAGCAATCTGATTCGCCTAGTGCCGCGCCCCGATGATTCCGCCATCGGTTGGGGTGTGACAGATTGGTATCAGAGCCATAACTATAGGGAATTAGGCAAAGTTTGAGACTCGACCTAGTCCGGGTCGATGTCTTAGAAAAATTGACCTAGTCTATAGTCTAAGTACCTACAGGCCGACTCTTACGAACTCGTTAGGGTTTGTTTGGGCCAACTTGCTACTCTCGATCGAATTTGTTGAAAAGTTACAACTATTGTGTGAACACCGCATACTACAGCTTCACACAAAGAGCCTTTCCTAAGGCTAGAAGGTTACTTAGCCTTTCCTAAGGCTGACACAATACACATGTTTTCAAAACTACTCGCATAAAAAAACCGAGTGATCTAGTCGAGACCAGGTGTGAAAACCAATAACTCTCGATAGGATCACTCACTCAGCGTATTTTTCTAGCACGAGAACTCTTCGTTGAGCTAGGAGTGACATCCACATCTCGACAAAAGGTCTCCATTTCGAAATTCTGGTGGAACTCTCGGATTTATTCGATGAGCACAACCACAAATGGGAACGAAGTTGTTAAGCCAGGGGTGAAACCCATACCTTAATCAACTGTTCCACTCCATAAAATGGTTTACAAAAGCTCTCACCAAGGTCACGACCATAACAACGACTCAGGCTACGCGAAGACTAGAGAGACGAATGTCAGGAGCTGCATCCCAGTGGAAGCATGAGTCCCCTAGGTCAACGCGTATGCCCGAACTTGTTGGGTATAGTCGGGTTACTTGGGTAGTCAACGCCTAAACACCCAAGGCATTCTATCTAAACTATTACGTATATGGTATCAATTACGTCTATGAGTTTTCAAATCTAAGCTTTACGATTTACCGATTTCTCGATTTATCGAATTTACGAACCTCGATTTACAAAGCGCACAACCTGCACAGCCATCGCAATCTAAAACAAAGACCGAATGATCGCAACAAAACAAACGCCTAAGTACTCGAATTCGCTTACGCTATTTCTCTTGTCGCGTCGTCGCAAATTCTGAATCAATATCTATGTATAACCTACAACTATATCTATATATGTATTAAATACAAAACGAATCAATTATGTGAGAGTTTAGGAACCTAGAATTTTCCTATGTGGCTCCTATGTGTTAAATTAAATTCTATAACAAGTTTTGATCGAATCAAATCGCATCAAAAGTTCAGAAATCATTATGATCGAATCTCATTCCGAATCCTTCTGTCTAGATGCCTTCCAACAACTCGATCTCGAAACGAGTAGCTAGGAGAAGAGCCCAACGACGCGCCGATAAGAGGATTGCCTCAATTGTGACCAAGGAAGTGGTCAAGCTCATTCCTCAAATTGTCGCGCAAGTGCACTCTCAAAGCCACTCTCGAGCCCCGGAAGACGTCAAGACGGAATCTGCATTCCTCTACAAACACTTCAAAGCCTGTGATCCAATACCTTTCACGGGTGAAGGAGATGTCTCTCAATTACTCCAGTGGTTCGATGCCATCGAGGTTACCCTTCGTCAGAGTGGGTGCCCCGAGGACCTTCAAACTACTTGCGCCACCGGAGTATTCCAATCCCGAGCACTCGATTGGTGGACCGCCGAACGCAACAAACGTGGGATCTCCGCAGCTTACGCCCTCTCATGGGGTGAGCTGAAGGAACTCATGAAGGAAGAATATTGTCCCCCTCACGAAGTCCAGAAGCTAGAGAACGAATTTTGGGAAATCAAGCAAACCGGAGGTGACAATGCGAGCTATACAGCAAGGTTCAAACAGCTTAGCATGATCTGCCCAAGTCAAGTCGACACTCCAAAGAAAGCTATCGCGAAGTATATTCGTGGCTTACCAGAGTGTGTGGGTGATTTTGTCGAAGCTGCAAAACCTACTACCATCGAAGAAGCCTACCGTCTAGCCGCAGAGCTCAACAGCAAACGAGTCGTGGACGGATTCTTCTCCAAGAAGCCTGTCAAACGAGCTCATCAAGCAATCATCATCAACTCGTCCGACGATTCCTCTGGAGAATCGGGCGATGGATCATCTGACAGCTCCTCGGAGGATTCTTCTAAGAATTACTCCGACAATGCCTCCGCTAAATCGTCAGGCGAATCCGAAGACGACGCCGCATCAACTCAGGAAGCCCAACCGAGCCGCAAACGAAAGACCGTGAGCCCAGACTCTTCAACAACTGGACTGCCGCAACCCGAACCTCTCCGATCAGTCCCAGTTCAGTCACAACGCGCTTACAATGGATCTCATCCCCTGTGTTTCACATGCACGTATCATCACCCGCTAGAAGCAAAATGTCGCTATTGCGCAAATTGCAATTGGTATGGGCATTATACGTCGCAGTGCCGTACAGGACCGTGACCTGGAAGGAAATCATCAGCAACCGCCGTCTCCGCAAGTATCCACAACAACGTTATTTTGATCCTAATGTTGTTGTAATAATCCGACTTATCGCTATCATTTCTGGAACTTATTTCATATATCATCGTGTGTGGATTCTATTTCTCTTACAATCGAGCACTATCTAGACGCTAGCACTATGTACTATATTATGTATTTTATCCCTATAACACTCTTAGAACGAGGTACGGTATACGTGCAAGGGACAACTAATCACGGGTGCACACGGGATTATCTTGGTCAGTGCACGGAGATCGTAGTGAAGTTCTAATGGTGCCATAACGTTTAAAAGCACGGTCAAGGCCGTGTCAACAAAGTGTGACACCAAAGCACGGGGCATAAGTAGTAGGGGTGACGCGGGGGTACGCTTTACCATACTACCGAAACTTCGTGAAGAAAGTGCCATGTGGAGTTGGACGTTATTAGACCTATTATACTATTATGGTTAATTTGACACTCTACCATCAATCACAAGGCGTAACAAAACTAAACCGCATCACTGCGAGGCTTCTCGTAAGTCCGCGTACACAAATTGCCACATCGATGAACTTAGGAAGGTTCACCCCGAAGAGCAATTGGAGCAACGCGAGACTGGTCGTAAAGTCTAGAACGCAACTTAATCGCAGTTTTGCCGGATCAATCTCGCAATCAAATCATTCGATAAGTGGCTCGAAATCGCAATCGCATCATGTGTTTGTCTAGAAATCTCTAACGCTAGTTGTTGTCAATTGTGTGAACTTCTATCAGCTGGTGTGGATCGTCTATTGTGGATTCGCTAGACGAGTATCGAGAATCACTCGCCGCCTTCCACTCTTAACGCGCCTCGCACCTAATCCACCAACTCGATACTCTTATCATGGTTCGCTATTACTTATCAATGCACGCATTCTACGTGTCATGTTAGCGCACAAGACCTCGCTTCACGAGACGAAACTAACAAGGTTGAAACATGGTGATGTTTTGACCATATTAGTTGACTTTGTGGAAAAAGGCCGTGTGGGCTAGCCTTAGTACTATTCGTGGTGTAATCAGTTCAATCAATCGTCTATCACTCGCAACGCAACAATCGTCGCTTATCAATCTGTTGAAATCTATTGTCTATCGATGTTCGAATGTTACTTGGAAGTCATCGCAGGTGGTGTAATGTTAGGGTGCATGACATTGCTTCACAAGATAAAACTAATATGGAAACATGGTGTTTGTCATATTAGCAAGTCTTGTGGAAACGTGCCATGCGAACTTCGTGTGGAATCAAATCGAAATCTCATTTACCCGAATCAAAATCGTGTCATTCGTTGCCCAACCAAGCATACCATATCAGCGTTGTGCGACCGGACTACTCGCACCCGCTGCCTACGCTTGGTTTGCATCCAACTTATTTATATTCAAAAACTCGGTCTAGCACCTCATCGCTAGGATCAAGGGAATCGAAATTCTATCTGTGTCTTATCGGCACACATGACACTGCCTCATGAAACAGAGTTAATATGGGTAAAGCATGGTGGATACGCCGCTGGTACTTCCTATATATAAGTGTTTTAACCATATTAACGAACTTTTGTGGGAAGGTGCCACGTGGGGCCCGATGTAAGTTATTTTTCCATAGTATTAAGGAAAACCTATTTTTATAAAATTTTTACTAAAACCGTTGGACAAATGAAATTCCTGACAACATGGAGAAAACATTGAATCAGTTTGGCTCCGTGCCCAATGAAAATTTCATAAGTCCAATTCTTTTCTTAAAAAACCTTTGCAATGACCGACAGGAATCTTCCCGAGAACGAGGGTTCGGCAGTCGAGTTCCGCTCGAACCCACGTTGTAGGAAAGTTTTCTTAAAACTTATTTTGCCACCTGATTCTTTTAAAATGTAAAAACTCAAAACCTATTATCAACTAACAAAAACCCTCCCCATAGCGCTGGGGTGGACATCGATACAGTCAACGCCGCGCCATGAGGAGATTTTCCTAAATAACTTCGAAGATTAATCGAGTATTGGTAAGTTTAAAACGCTATGGAATTACTTTTGTGTGTGTTATCACTTTTAACTAATCGAATCGTATCTTCCCTCCGTTCTCACTCGTCAAATCGTAATCAATCGCTCGTTGTCTAGACGCTATTAATCCCTTCCATCAATCGCATCAACTCTTACGACCCTACTATTGGATTAATTTCGGGACGAAATTTCCTAAAGGAGGGGATACTGTAACAACCCGCACCTTCGTGCGTTGTTACTACTCGACACACTCGTTACGCCTAGCACCGGAGATTCGGATCATAATGTAATCATACCAATTTTATCGCTAAATCGAAGTATAATCGAATAATTACGCATATTCTATCGCTATTACAAACCTATTTTGCATAACACTCGCGATGATGTCGAATATGGGCCTAAACTACCCTTCTCGATGAGCGTGAGGTGTCAAAATGTGAGTAATCAACGCTAACGAGGGTTATCGGGTGAGTACTATGACTCTAACCGTCATGACGATGATGGCAATATGAGTAAGTGGTGCCCCGATTATCATTGTGGCACATCACATCGAAGAACGCACTCGAAGGCACGCGTAACTCGATCACCGCACTGAGAATTGGATACATAAATACGTATATACGGCCCTTTTGTGATTAATTATAATAAATAAATTAATAATTATATAAATATATAAAAATATGGCTTAAACCGTCGAAATCGCACCAAAAACGGGATCAAAAGGCTTCCGAACGGATCAATTCGATCAGACTAGTCCAATTGGTCAGACCGGCCCAATCAGATAGGCCAGTCCGATCGGATGGACCAGCCGATCGGATGGACCAGCCGATCGGATGGGCCAGCCGATCGACTGGGCCAGCCGATCGACTGGGCCAGCCGATCGACTGGGCCAGCCGATCGACTGGGCCAACCGATCGACTGGGCCAGCCGATCGACTGGGCCAACCGATCGACTGGGCCACCCGATCGACTGGGCCAGCCGATCGACTGGGCCAACCGATCGACTGGGCCAGCCGATCGACTGGGCCAGCCGATCGACTGGGCCAACCGATCGACTGGGCCAGCCGATCCAGTCACTGTTTTGCCTTCCTTTCCCCTTCCTTGCCTATAAATACCCCTCCATTCACTCCCAAACACTTGTGTTGCTGCTCCTAACCGACCAAGACGCTCCAGCCCTCAAATCTCTCGATTTCTTCCGATTCTTGTAAGTTTTCAACCCGAATCTTGTACTTTCTTGATCCAAATGCAATCCTTCATCTTTCTATCTTTCAAATCCCAACTTTCAACCGTGAAATCAACGGATTTGGGCTGTTCTAAGGTGATGTCACCACAAAGTTCTTCAAAGGTGATGTCATCCCATGAAGAACAACTCAGATTCGGATGATTTACATACGATTTTTCATGAATCTCAACCAAATCAGTGTTTTCCTATTAAGATGGTCATGGATCTGAGATGTTCTGACTGATTTCATCACAAGTTCTTATGAACTTCAAAGTGTTAACCTCATATCATCAAGAACAACTTAGATCTAGGGCATTTCCTAAGTAAAATCAAGGTTTTTACATCAGATCTATACATAAAAATGGTAAGACCAGAACTTAGACCGACCTCCTGCACATTTCTTAGTGTCGTGTTGGTCTATAATCTGATTTCTAGTGACAAAATGATCGATTTCGAGTTAAACACGGAAAAACCGACAAAAACGACCAGTTCCGACGAACGGGGTGATTCCCGGCCGTTAAAACAGGTCGGAATTGACGGGATTTCAGTTGCTTAACACCTCATCGTAACGTCCTAACCCAAAACGCCGAAAAACGCTCGAAAAATCATCGAAAACAGCCGAACAGGATGGCCAATCGAGTGGCCCAATCGATCGAACAGCTAGTCGATCGAGCAGCTAGTCGATCGAGCAGCTAGTCGATCGAACAGCTAGTCGATCGAACAGCTAGTCGATCGAACAGCTAGTCGATCGAACAGCTAGTCGATCGAACAGCTAGTCGATCGAACAGCTAGTCGATCGAACAGCTAGTCGATCGAACAGCCATTCGATCGATCAGGCTGTCCGATCGATCAGGACCTAGTCCAACCGATCGACCAGGCCCACTCGATCGAGTGGCCTGTTCGACTGGGCCAGCCCAATTTCACCATTTTGTCCAATTTTAACCCAATTTCGCCCGATTTCACGCGAATCGATACCGTTTAACGCATAGTAATCTATCACTCACATAAATTGTCTGAAATCAGGACATTCCCCGGCACCGATTCCGCAAACCTAACCGAAAACGCGCTGTGAGTATACTTGACCCCTTTTATCGAATTTTGGGTGTAACATACGTTCCATAAAAACCAAACTTATCAAACGAATGATTTAATTGGACTACTTATCACTTGCGAATAACTGTTTGCATAGATATACGTGATGCTAGTACATGTATGCTAGGACTTATACTCGTGACGTCCCACCAAGACTAGTATAGTACTATTTCGCCCGACGGGGTCTAGTTATGCCATCAAGAGTCGAGCATCGAGGACTTAGCTGGTAGTATCAGTTTTGTGAGTATATATGTTGTGTATTACGTTTATGCATGTGGAAATTCGCAGCACTTTTAATCTATCACTCTATCACATATCAAACCTGTATACTCGCCAATACTTTTGTATTGACAAAGTTTTAACGTATGTTGCAGGTTTAGCCGAAGTTTACATCAAATCAAGCTAGGAAGTCTAGAAACTCATCTAAATTATAGGTTGTCGGATTTGAATTGTTCGAGAGAACAAGAAATCTGTGATAACTTATGTGATTGTATTGTTTGTTAGTATGGGATGACAAATGTAATAAATATTATCGCAATATAGTTGTTATGGATTCTCTTGAGCAATCTGATTCGCCTAGTGCCGCGCCCCGATGATTCCGCCATCGGTTGGGGTGTGACAGTTTTCGTGAGAGCCCTAGTGATCATAGTCTAGACTCGAGAGGGAATCCTAGTTCGCTATGATCAGGGCTCTGATACCAAGCTGTCACACCCTGGCTTTGCGGAAGCGTGGTTAATTTGGTGTGACTTCTTAATACCATAGCTTAATCATAACAAGCTATATGAATTAAAACTATGCAAGATCGTCCATTGATAATAAAATAGTAAAACATTGTCTTAACGGGTTAACACCCGACAACCATAATCTTGTCTAAACATTACAAATGCAAACTTAAAGTAAACATGGTTCAGGGACTGTGACTTGTCCAGGAAAGAGTCACAAGCCTCGAACCCTGGATGACCTCGGGCCTAATGCAGCGGAAAACAAGCCATACCGCGCCAGATCGTTAATTTCCTGAAATACATGTAAGTTGAAAAATCAACAATAATGTTGAGCGAGTTCATGCGAAAGTGAGTAAATAAACCTTTATCTTTATCAAAAACCTGGTATGTAGCAAATAAGGAAAAAGAGATCACCAATGGTTTGCAAGGCCATTGATATGTGTGAAGTGCAAGTAGGGATGACTCAAACCTAGCGGATTTATGCGTCGGGCACTAAGTCACCCCGAGGTCCGTTATGCTGGACCTGGGGCTGGGCTCGCTACACCCAGATAGATCTACCGCTCCTGTCCCTCGGTCCTACTACGAGGATTAATGGCCTCAAGTTGCGCCTACCCACTCACATGATCTAAGTAGTAAACCTCCTTACGCTAACCATACCATGTATAAACATATTCATAATCATAGTAACATGTATTTCACCCCCACAGTTTATAAAACTGAAAACAGTTAAGAGAAAAGGGGGACATGAACTCACAGTGAGTGCGTCACAATACCAAGTAATCCAAATATCCAACTGCTGTGCAACGACCTACATGTGCTAATTCTATTAGACGGATGGCCGTGCCTTAGCTTTATAGTTTAATTTTTCGGGAAACGGTTAGACAACCGTTCCGTGTATATACTTGGTAGAAAATCTCCTTCCCAAGGATGGGGGAATTAATACATGCGTGTTTATAATATTAAGTCTCACTTAATATATTTTATTTCTCATTCCCAAAATATAATTATTTTTCTCAAAAATAATATATTTTCTCTTCGCATAATACCTTCCAAAATAATATGTTGACAACATACGCATTCGTGAATATTTCCGTATAAAGCGTAAGTTACGTTTTGGCGATTAAGTGGTAATAGTAATTACCGTTGTAACTATATGTTTGTCGTGTAGGCGTTGGTATTATTTTGGGTTCGGCAAAGTTAGTAAATATTATTTTTACTCTAAAAATAATATTTATACATTTTCACAAAATAATCATAAACAGTGTTGTGAAAAATATATTTATCGAATAAATATTTATCACGTTTAGTTTTTGTGAAAACCCCACCTCCGAATATTTGTAAATAAAGTCATGGCGAAATATATTTGAAAATATGTCAAAAGTAGTCTAACACTTGTAAATAATTCTAAGTGTTAGATTTTAGAAAATTTCGCCAGAGTTTCCCCTGTAAATGGAGGTGGCCACGCTTTTAAGCGTATCATTTTCTTTTACAAAATCATTTCAACACTTCTTTTAAATCAACCAATCAATTTCCAACACATTACACAAGTTTCAACACTTCAAACTTGTAGACTAGTATGTAAAATCGCATTATTACATGAACTTGTAATTTTTCCGAAAGTCGTAATGTAGATCACCTTATATTTAGTGGATCTATGTATAAAATAATTTAGTCTTGTAAAAACCCCGTTTTTAGAACAAATCTTCCTTTACAACTTCCCGACAACTTTTTATAAAAATTGTTATTTTGTCGGATCTTTCGTTTCACAAGAGTTTATACACTTGTAGTTTATAAAAATCATATTTGTTAGCATGTTATTTAACTTATATAAAACATGATTTTCTCGACACCCGGTTCTACGAATATACCACTTGTACATACGTAGATCGGCTCGTTTTAAATACTATTTTACATGTCAAAACACTTTTACACAAGTTCATGTTTCCCGTGTGGTGGAGTTTCACCTTTTAACCCTCGTACCGCTAGAAACAAGCTTATGTTAAGATACATGATCTTAACAAAGTCGGGTTAAACGATGATAAGAGCCACCACCTCGTAGATCGGGTCTCTACAACCAACATATTCGAATACTACGACTTTTACACGCGTTATATGCTTTTAACCAACAATATTCGAGTTTTAGTAGACTTTATAGGTTCAAAAGATGGGTTACCGACTTTTAACCGTTAAAATTCCTTTTAACCACTTTAGATACGATCAAGAACAAGTTTTAAATGTTATACCTCTAGCTCGGGGCTAGGGAAGATCTTTGGCGAAAATGGCGTGGATAAAAGCAAATGAACGTGGTCCTTCAACTTCCGCTTGCTTCAAAGCTCCTAATACGTGATCCCCAACACTTGTGTACCCTTGGAATGGCAAGACAAGAACCGAAAGTATGATGGATGGGGGTGGGTGGTCACGGCCGAGAGGAGAGGAGAGCAAGAGAGAGTGAGAAGTTGGTGATTGTGTGTGTGTGTAATCTTGTGTGTGTGAGAGAGGTATTTATAGAGAATTCAAGCTCCTTCGTCCATCGGATTCTTATGTCCCTAGATATCCACGAAATCTAATTTAATAATCAAAAAGTTGTACCCTTAGTTCCATTAGAATGGAACCGGCCCAAAAGGGGGGGGTATCCGGTTGGGTCTTGATCGTTCAGTTAGTGCTCAGTTACATAAAGTAGGTTACTTTTAGAGGTTAACCCCGTTAGTTGTTTGACGCGTTATAGTGCGGGTGTTAGGGTAATCAGGGACCCTAACTGGCTCAGAAAAATACCAATAATAATTCTGGCATTATTTTTATGTTCCGGGTATTGTCCGGTTGTTCGGTTGGATAGTAATCCGTTAAAGTGCTTAAGTAATCCTTTAAGCGTTGTAAATAATATTTTTAGCGACACGATTTATTCTGCAAAGTGTCAGGAATATTTCCTTATGTTTTGGCACTTTATTAATTAGCTAGAAGCTAGTATGTTGACAAAAGTGCTGTGTTTCGTGCTTAGAGTACGTTTTAGGCACATCCAATCTCTGTATCTTATTCCTAGAGACGCAGTTATACAACCCTTGTATCCCTACACACACTATGGGTGTAGCAAAATATTTCTGGCTCATTCAGGCCTTTAGAGGCAGTGTTTGCCTGATGCTGGCTATATCAGCATGTTCAATAGGTTATCCGTTCAAATGCTACTGTGCTTTTGTGCATCATGTTTGTCACTAGAGTTCAGTAAGTAAATAATGTAGTGACGGAAAAACCAAAGTATGATGCAGATATGTACAAGTATCAACAATCAAGTAGCAGTTTGTCAGAAATCTCAGTTAAGCACAGTAATTAGGCAACAATTAATAGTTAATTAAGTCGTACGGATACCTGGTTTTGTGAGGGTTGTCACATTCTCCCCCCATTAGAAAAATTTCGTCCCGAAATTTTAAGCTCTGCTTGTAGAAGCAGGGTTCTCAGGAAATAAGTGGGGGTATTTCTCCTTCATTCGGTCTTCACGCTCCCAGGTGAACTCAGGACCATGTCTAGCATTCCAGCGAACTTTGACGAGCTTGACACTGCTCCGGCGGGTCTTGTTAAATCATGGGCACTTTAAATATTTTTTTTAGCTACGACAATCAAAAAAAAAAAAATTAAGCACATAAGGTACCTAAGGTACCTAATCGACTATAGACTAAGTCTAAGGGGTCTAATAACCTATCTTAATTCCCTATAGTCATTGGCTCTGATACCAATCTGTCACACCCCGACCCGCAGCGGATAGGTACGGGGCATGATGATTGCCCATAGCTCATGACAACTAATTGTTGTTTCAATATTTAAAGCATATCCATTTAAATAGTCACATATCATATAATAATCAAAATTGTTCATACATTGTTCAATACAAACATATCAAGATTTCAATTTATTTTCCTAAGGCCCATGCTACGTGTCCACATCACTTGATCATCAACTTTGAAAACCTGCACCACGTTAGAAAAATATATTTTTGGGTCAACAAATAAGTTGGTGAATAATTTCCTCCGTTTTATAGAAAACAGTTTTATATTAATTTCTTTAAAAAATATTTTTTAACATGCACCTCAAGGTTAGTGTGTAAATGGTCTCATATCATCAACATACTAAACATATCCATAAATCCAAATTTACCAAACAAGAATACACCATCAATAACAACACAAACAACCAAAATAGATAGACTCCTGATAATAGCGTGCATTAGGCTCAAGCCCCGAGGAGCGAGTCTAATACTGTTGGCGATACTAGGCTACAACCCATGGCCGTGGGGAACCTAGTCAGCCGTGTGGATCCACTAGAATAATAGCATGCAATAGACTTGACACCAGATAGCATATAGAATAATAGAATACACATAAGACGTTCACATAATAACACTTGATCATAGCATGCTAAGTAAATAGAAAAGTGTAACGTGATGCACCCCAAAATTTGTAAAAGATTAAAAAGGGGAAATGGAAGAGATTACTCACAGGTTGCGAAGAAACGTTCCACGAGAATTAACGCACGAACTGGAATATGTGGAACTCTAAGATAATAACCGTATTGTAAATAACAGACATACTAAACAAAAGATAACCTAATGATTTTAGGAAATTGGGTTCTTCTATTTGGGGACTTGGAAATATATAAAATCATATTCGTTCAAAAAAGAAATAACCAAAACAATAGTTATATATGTATTAGAATTTTATTAAAACAGCAAAATTGTAATTTACCATTTTAATGGTTTTCAATTATTTGACAAAGCCAATAATTAAATAAGTTCTTGAACCCATCTAATTATCATATATAGTAGATTTAGTGATTTATTGATTGTCACAAAATTTTAATTTAATAACAAAAATTTTATAATGGGAATGATTTGTATAACAATTTCACCCATTATTTAATTGCATAATAGTTGTCAAAAATTATAAAATACTCTATAAAAATTCTATAACAATTATACACCCTCTAAAAATCAGTAGGAATATTTTATGTGTGACAATCTTGTATTTTAAATAATTAAAACATATATATATCCATTTTATATTTATGAATTTCCCAAAATTTAAGGAAAATTATATAAAAAATTCCCTAATGTTCATATAATCTGAAATACCCAATAAATTATTTATTGAATTTATTTAAAAATTATCTTGTATTTTTATTCGATTTATCTAGTGATTAAAACATAAATAATTCACCAAAATTCCAATTGATATCTAAAAATTCCCAAAATTTAAACCCAATACACTAGTATGATATATAACAATTTTATACTTTCAGTTTCATCAAAACACAAGTCTAAATCTAAAAGCCCCAAATTCTATGCATGAAGAACCCTAATTTCAACTAAAATTAAATTCTGATAAATTAAGCTTCTATCACTGAAATTGATAGAGGGCTTTTGTAGAGCACGAAAAATTAAGCAAGTTGGGCTTTTGAATCACCTGAAAACGTTGAGAATTGAAGGAGATATCGTATAAACAAGTTCCAAGCCCTAGCTTTGATCTTCGCTAAAATTCGCGGATTAGAATGCAGGTTAAACGGATTTGAGAGTGGGCACTCGCGTGAATTGCTTCCAGAAATTGTTTGGCATGAAAATTATACGATTTGGTTCACCAATTGATAAAAATTCGAAATGAGTTCTAGAGGTGTTAATGGGAAGTTAAAGGATTCTTAATTAGTTTAATTTTAAGAAGTTAATGATCGAATTAATGGTGACAATTATTATCTTCATAAAATCGAACTCAAAATAACAAAGAAGAAACTGTAACGTCACGTGTTGAATACAAACGAGTCGGACTAAAAGTGAGTTGGTGTTCCCGTTTGCGCAGATCCATTCGTGAAGAAGATGAATTGAATTCACGTTTAAAACAGAGGTTAAAGATCTAACGAGTTGGCTTTGTATACATAAGATGTTGTAGCTCAGTTGGGTAGCACTCTGTTTTAGTTGGGTAGCACTCTGTTTTAGTTCGTATTGGCCCGGGTTCGAGTCCCGTTCCATTCGTTTCTTTTGTTTTTCCTCAAAAACTATTTCAGCTATTAACGGTTTCAGTCCTGCAGTTATTGAAGTTACTAACTGGACTAACTTAGATAACTAACTTAGTTAATATATTTCTTACATAGAACTAACTAACCAAGTTAACTTTCATTATATGGTTATACACTAACTTAAC
Organism: Helianthus annuus; assembly: GCF_002127325.2. Classification (NCBI taxonomy): domain Eukaryota; kingdom Viridiplantae; phylum Streptophyta; class Magnoliopsida; order Asterales; family Asteraceae; genus Helianthus; species Helianthus annuus. Next base: position 106,491,904 of record NC_035434.2, on the reverse strand, counting down.
TAGGTTTTCTAACCTAGTTAGTTAGCTTGTTTTTAATACATAGGTTTTATTAATTACAAAGCAACCCCTTAACTTATAACTTTGAGGTTTTGACAGTTTCAACCCTTTTAAGTTTCAAACTTGATTTAACCACTATTTTAACGTAATTAATCATTCCCTTTATCCTTATTAACCGATCTAACTAGATTTTCCATATATCATCGTTTTCCCGGTTTTAAATCCTTCGGGTAGCGTGACGATCGATTAAATAATATAATAATTATAATTAAGTTGCAGGTTTCCATCGTAAGACCACCATTGTCATCTTCAACCTCCAACCTCTAGCTTCGATTTGCACCAAATCGAGTGGTTCCTGGGTGTAACTTGCTCAGTTTTTGGAGGAGAACAAAACCTCAGTGTTCGTTTCTTACGATTCTCACTCGTTGGGAAGGAATCTGAGAACAAAGTGACGAACCCTAATTTTTAAATTTGGGGGTTTTCGTTTTTGGGTTTCCAGAAGTTCAATTTAGGTCCAAGCAAGTGTTTTAAGCAACAAAGATCCACGAATTCAGGGGATTCCTTCAATCTCTCGTTTCTGATCCATCAATCGCCGGTCAAATCCACCAACATTTCCGTTTCTTGTCGGAAAATCACGTCATACATCAGGCATAGGGTGTATGCTTGTTTAGTCGGCTTGAAGTTGCATACTCGGGTGAGATCGTTCTTTTTCTTGGCTTTAATTTTCTGTCACATTCATTTGCATAGTCGACTCTAGGCATACTTGTTACCGGGCTAGACGGACCGGTGTGATTGTGTCTTATTGTTGCATTGTTCTTGATCGTATTTGTGATTGTTTACTTATTGTGTGAACTTAATTATAATATCTATTTGATCATTAATTGTTACGCGTTTGCTTTTTTTTTTTTGGTTTATTAGGCGATTTGTAGCAATCATAGACGGTAGGTATCATGATACTTCATTGAGATCGTGTTCGAGGACGAGGGGTGCAGGGAGGGGAAAAGAAAGGGGGTATAGTTTGCGTGTGGCTTCGTGGAATGTAGGAACCCTTAGTAGTAAGTTGTTGGAGATCATAGATACACTCAAAAGACGTAGGGTAGAGATAGCGTGCCTTCAGGAGACTAGATGGAAGGGACATAAGGGGGATGAGCGCAATGGGTATAAGTTGTTATATTCAGGGTCTGATGGGGTAAAGAATGGGGTAGGATTTCTAGTAGATGTAAACTTGTACAAAAATGTGGTAGAGGTGATACGTCACAACGATAGGATCATGGTGTTGAGATTAGTACTAGGAGAGGAAGTGGTGACAGTTGTTTGCGCATATGCTCCACAAGTGGGTTTAGGGGATCAAGAGAAAAGAGATTTTTGGGACTGCCTAGACGGAGTTGTGAGGGCCATACCTAGGGAAGAAAGAATTTTCATAGGAGGCGATTTTAATGGACATATTGGTAGGCATAGTGATGGTTTTAGTGAAGTGCATGGGGGCTTTGCTTTTGGTGATAGAAACAACCCTGGTAGGGATTTGTTAGAGTTCGCGGTGGCCCACAACCTAGGTATTTTGAATTCTTTCTTTAAGAAGAAAGAATCACAGTTGATTACTTTTAGCAGTTGCGGACGTAACACTCAGATTGACTATATTTTGATGAGGCTAGGAGATCGAAGGTGGTGGAGGGACTGCAAGGTTATACCAGGGGAGGCAGCAGTGACTCAACACCGCTTATTGGTGGCGGATATAGTCATGAGAGGAAAGCTGACCAAGGGAGAGAGGGTAATGCGACCTAGGGTTAGATGGGGTATGTTAAAGGGTGACAAAATCGAAGTGTTTAGAGATAAGGTCCTCTTAATGACAATGCCTAGAGTAGATGGGGACGCTAACCAAATGTGGGAGGACATGGCAAACACCATTACTAATGTGGCGAAGGAAACGCTAGGGGTCGTAAAAGGAAAGAGGTGTGGCCATAAGGAGTCATGGTGGTGGAATGAGGATGTGCATACTAAAATAAGGATTAAACAAGGGTGCTTTAGGGATCTTTTGAGGTGTACAGTCGAGGAGGAGCAAGCGGTTTTAAGGGAGAGATATAAAGAGGCTAAGAGAGAGGCGAAGAAGGCAGTATCAGAGGCGAAGAACGCAGCTTACAAGCAGATGTATGATCGACTGGAAACAAAGGAGGGGGAACATGACATGTTCAAGATCGCAAAGGCTAGAGAGCGTAGAAGGCAAGACTTAGGAGCAGTGAAGTTTTTAAAGGGAGAGGATGGATGCGTTTTGGTCAAAGAACACGACATTAAGATGAGATGGCAAGTGTACTTCTACAATCTTTTCAATGGCTGGAGGAATTACTGTCACAACCCCCGGTCCCTAGTTCCCGGGAACGGGCGGCCGTGAGCCAGTTTCGGTGGTATCACGTTAATTACTTATTTGGCAGCGGAAATTTTCATCAGGACCGTAGTTAGCAAATATTAAATCAGAGTAAACCACCATATTTTATAATCTTAAACAAATGGGTAAAACCCAAGTTTTTATTACAAACTGATTTACAGGGATAAATCCCACTTTATTGAAATAAACGCTTTCTTTTATTTAGGTAACTTTTATAGCCACTTTTCCAAGCCTTCAGTGCTGTCCAGCTGGTGTCACACCCCAACCGATGGCGGAAACATCGGGATGAGACGTACAAACTGTTCAAAGACATCATAACACTAAATGTGACAATATAATTAAATTCCATTTATTAAAATTCCAAAGTTTCATACAATGTCATAAAAAGGAAATAACAAACATTAAACATAGTTTATTTCAAAGGTGGGTTTCTACGCCATCCTATTTATTTCTTCAATCTTGATTCCTCATCCTGCAGTATGCATTTAAAATAAAGTCAACAAAACATGTTGGCGAGTATACAAGTTTGAATATAGCATAATATGTTTGAAATAGCTTAACATGATCAAATCCACGTGAATACATGAGTTCATATTAACAGTTATACTCGTAACGATGAATCTATGTGTTCAAACCAAAGTTTAACGCAATTAACATAGCCTAACCCTCGAAAGGGTGGTAACATAGAATAAAAATCCTAACAATACCCATAATATTATGGGAGGGGCGTTTCTCAACCTACAGCGCTGCCATTGTTAGGGGAGGCTTGCAAAGTTAATGAACACACAGTCATAAATGTTTAACATTAGCATAACATGAATAACATGATTCAAATAGATTCACAAGAAATGTGGATAGATAGTGCAAAAATGTTAACGTAGTGTTTTTGATATAGGAAATGCATACTACACCCAAAAGTGTAAAATAGAAAATGGGTCATGTATACTCACCTTAGGTTGCGTTGCGTTTTTCTTGGAATAATTAAGAATCAAGAGATTTCCCAAGAGAACGTGCACAAGAGAATTTAAGAGCTGAGATTAAGATGAAATTTCACTGTTTTTACGTATTTAACATAGTTTCAACATGCTTTCAATTGTTTGGACAATACATAGCATTCAAACACAAATATGAATAAAATCATGCATTTTCATTATGATTTCATGTCTCGAGTACAATTTTGGAATAGAATCAAACACCACAAAGGTACAACTTACAAAAATAGAAAGTACAAGCAGACTTGCCAAAAAAAATGGAAAGATCGAAAATACGAGGTGTCACAGTCTCCCCTACTTTAGGAGATTTCGTCCTCGAAATCTTAAGAAGAAGACTGATTCGTGTTCCCAAACTTGAAATGAAGATAACGCTCAAATATAAAGTTTCGTTGGAAACGAAAAAGAGTTGGCAACTACCTCTGAGGTAAGGAAATCACCCCTAGCTCATTGGTGGAGTTGAAAATTGAGCGAAGCTAATTGTCAAGGTAAGGAAATCACTCCTATCTTGATGATATTAGCATAAAATTTAGAACAATCCACATGACACACTTAGTTAACAAGATTAACGTATCACTGGCATGTGAATAAACATGTCAACCCATCGTGTACCGCAATTGAAAGACTTAACATGACCACTAGAATACGGGCGGGCGCTACTCCTATAGCACTACGCATAGTGCTATACATGTTAAGGTGTGGGTTAAAAGACAAGTTCATCACATAAGAATAACCCAGTAATCACGAATCCAGTATAACATATTAGTATGCATGTATTAAATTGAAATTATATAACGTACAATGTAAAACACATGAAAAAAATGAGATAGCATAAAAGAGATTCAACGTAAAACATAATAATTGAGATAACATAAAAAGAGATTTATCATAAAAACATGGATTGTCACGGAACGTAACATAAGACTATTCCAAAGTGAATCGAAATCCTTTTCGAATTAAGGAGACGTGCTTTGGCCTAATAGACAAACACTCTCATCGAGGAGCGACTAACGATGTTTGTCCTTCCAGTTACTACACGTCCTTAATCGATTGGGAAAATCGAAACTTTGGCGAGATCGAAAATCAAGGAATGGGACTAGTTAACAAGATGCGAGTTTCACCTCTAACTTGATAACATCGTACCCTGATGTGGTTGGTACTTATCCTAAGATAAGGGTCCACTAGAATATGAAATGGAAAACTCCCAACAAGGTTTGGATATCACTCCTAACTTGAGGGTAGATTTCGTGCAAAAATCAAAGTATAGCTGAGTGAAAATCATCACCAAGTGTGGGAATCACCCCTATCTTGATTTATCATTTCGATTGTGTTGTAAGAGTGTCTTCAAAGCTTCCATGTGTGTATTGTGTTAGCCTTAGGAAAGGCTTGTATATTAGAAGTCCAAAAGAATAGAGGGAAGCAAGGAAGAGAGAAGGGAATATTGTCTTAAACAACAAATAAATGAGAAAGCTCCTAAACTATAGACTAGGTAAAAGCATTCCTACTTTTCCTAATTCCCTATAGTTATGGCTCTGATACCAATCTGGTATCAGAGTACTCCTACTTAGGGAAAAGTATAGCAATTCTACCTAATTCCCTATAGTTATGGCTCTGATACCAATCTGTCACACCCCAACCGATGGCGGAAACATCGGGATGAGACGTACAAACTGTTCAAAGACATCATAACACTAAATGTGACAATATAATTAAATTCCATTTATTAAAATTCCAAAGTTTCATACAATGTCATAAAAAGGAAATAACAAACATCAAACATAGTTTATTTCAAAGGTGGGTTTCTAGGCCATCCTATTTATTTCTTCAATCTTGATTCCTCATCCTGCAGTATGCATTTAAAATAAAGTCAACAAAACATGTTGGCGAGTATACAAGTTTGAATATAGCATAATATGTTTGAAATAGCTTAACATGATCAGATCCACGTGAATACATGAGTTCATATTAACAGTTATACTCGTAACGATGAATCTATGTGTTCAAACCAAAGTTTAACGCAATTAACATAGCCTAACCCTCGAAAGGGTGGTAACATAGAATAAAAATCCTAACAATACCCATAATATTATGGGAGGGGCGTTTCTCAACCTACAGCGTTGCCATTGTTAAGGGAGGCTTGCAAAGTTAATGAACACACAGTCATAAATGTTTAACATTAGCATAACATGAATAACATGATTCAAATAGATTCACAAGAAATGTGGATAGATAGTGCAAAAATGTTAACGTAGTGTTTTTGATATAGGAAATGCATACTACACCCAAAAGTGTAAAATAGAAAATGGGTCATGTATACTCACCTTAGGTTGCGTTGCGTTTTTCTTGGAATAATTAAGAATCAAGAGATTTCCCAAGAGAACGTGCACAAGAGAATTTAAGAGCTGAGATTAAGATGAAATTTCACTGTTTTTACGTATTTAACATAGTTTCAACATGCTTTCAATTGTTTCGACAATACATAGCATTCAAACACAAATATGAATAAAATCATGCATTTTCATTATGATTTCAAGTCTCGGGTACAATTTTGGAATAGAATCAAACACCACAAAGGTACAACTTACAAAAATAGAAAGTACAAGCAGACTTGCCAAAAAAATGGAAAGATCGAAAATACGAGGTGTCACAGCTGGCTTCTATTTGGCTTTCACATTTTGTTACCTGAAACGCGTTTTAAAAAGGTTTTGTCAGTGGGAAATACTAGTGAGTGAATCCCAGTTTAATCAGGAAATATTAATTTATTTTAAACAGTATTGAGGGCGATTACAATGTTTATATCTACCCAATTACTCATTCAGTAGTGTCAAGTCTGACTGAGGGTCATATTACACATTGGCTAACTCTTCGTCCAATGGTAACGTTACTCACATTTTGTATACAAAACCCCAACATACCGGCAGTAATTGTAGAATTACAAAGACTCAATCACTGCTAAATTGCATTGTAAAAAGGTTAAGGTTTTGTAAAAACTGTTAACAAAAAGGAGATTACTCACAAAAAGGTTTACATAAAAAGAAGGATTACTCACATTGCTGTCTTAGGTTATTCTTTAGGGTTTCCTGGTGAATATCTATAATTTACACAAATGCACGTGTGTTAGTATAATAACCCATTTTAACATTAGTAATACCCTCCCCGAGACGGCATTCCAACGACTACGTCGGGCAGAACCACGACAGCCGTTACGGAACCCTAGATCAATCGGGCAGCGTATCTAATACGTCTCCAGGGGTTATAATACTTACATCGTAGCAGAACCTCGCTATTTTAGGGGGTATAATGCCCGGGTATAATAACACTACTACAGAAATTGTGATTTGAGAAAGAAAATTTGAACGAGCAGACTGAAGGCCCGTTGCCTTCTACTTATAGTGATGAAATTGGACTTCCTCGCGGCCCGCGTGACATTTGGGCTGAGCTTACGCGGCCCGCGTCAAAGCTGGGTCAACGCGTAGCTTGGCCCGGTCATCGTATAGCTTCGCCGTGTGTTGGGCCACGTGGCGGCCCAGGGCTGCGCCACATTCCAGATCGCTCGCGGCCCGCATTAACTTGGATGCACTTCTACGCGGCCCGCATGAACTAAAGATTTAAACGAAATCTGGTTATACTCTCGCGCGGCCCGCATTAAGTTGAGGTGAGGTCCCATGCGGCCCGCCTCAACTTAGTTTTTATTGTTTTTATTTATATTATATGTTATTTTGTATTTTGGGCTCGGTTTTCACATACGGGGCACATATAAAGACACATTGAGATATTTAAAATATATTAGGGTGTTAGAAATATTATGAGGGTGTCGGTTTTACCGAGGGTTGTTATATCCTCCCCACCTTGTTTTAGAGCTCGTCCTCGAGATCTACTGGAACAAGTGTGGATATTTCTTTTGCATTTCTGATTCAAGTTCCCATGTGTATTCAGGTCCTCTTTTGGAGTCCCATTTCACTTTGACCAGAACTAATCTCTTATGCTTGAGATTTTTAATTTTTCTATCTTCAATCTGTAGAGGCCTTTCTACAAATTTGAGTTGTTCATTAACCTCTATATCCTTGAGAGGTACTATGAGTGATTCATCGGCTAAACACTTTTTGAGATTAGATACATGAAACACATCATGTATTCCTGCCATTTCCTCTGGCAGTTGTAGCTGATAGGCTACCGGTCCTACTCTTTCAAGAATTTTGAAAGGTCCAATATACCTAGGACTAAGCTTTCCTCTTTTGATGAATCTTACCACTCCTTTCCAGGGAGAGACTTTCAATAATACTTTATCTCCCACTTGAAATTCTAATGGTTTGCGTCTGTTATCAGCATAGCTCTTTTGGCGATCACGTGCTGTTTTCAGTCGTTCCTTGACTTGAATGATTTTATCAGTTGTTTCCTGTACTATCTCGGGTCCAGATAATTGTTTTTCCCCAATTTCTGCCCAACAGACTGGGGTTCTGCACTTTCATCCATAAAGTGCTTCGAATGGTGCAGCATTGATACTTGTGTGATAACTGTTATTATAAGAAAATTCTATTAAAGGTAAGTGTTCGTCCCAGTTACCTCCAAAATCAATTACACAAGCTCTAAGCATGTCCTCCATCGTCTGAATTGTCCTTTCGCTTTGTCCATCCGTTTGAGGATGATAAGCTGTGCTTAGATTTATCCTGGTTCCCATTGCTTTTTGGAAACTTGACCAAAAATGAGAGGTAAAACGGCTATCCCTATCAGAAACAATTGATAAAGGAATGCCATGTAAAGAAACGATTTCATTTACATACAATTTGGCTAATTGTTCCATACTAAAGGTTTCCTTCATTGGTAAGAAATGAGCTGACTTGGTTAACCTATCTACAATCACCCAGATTGTATCATTTCCTTTCTTTGTTTTAGGCAATTTGGTAACAAAATCCATTGTTATCAATTCCCATTTCCAAACTGGTATTTCTAATTGTTGTAACAAACCTGAGGGTTTCTGATGTTCAGCTTTAACTTGTAAGCAAGTTAAACATTTAGAAACATAAGCTGCTATATCCTTTTTCATTCCTATCCACCAGAAATTTTTCCTTAAATCCTGGTACATTTTATCACTTCCTGGATGCATCGTATATTTAGACTTATGGGCTTCTTCTAATATACGGTGACGTAAATTTCCTAATTTAGGTATCCACATTCTCTTTTTATGGAACCTCCAAATTCCATCTGTTCCTTGTTCTAATTCCTTAATCATTCCTTTTAATTTTTCAGTATCCTCCTTGATTACTGATTCTTGTGCTTTTCTAATCTGATTGTTTAAATCTACTTGTAGATTTAATTTAAGAGAACGTACCCTTTTTGGCTTTTCATGATACTTTCGACTTAAAGCATCAGCTACCACATTGGCTTTTCCTGCATGATACTGGATATCACAATCATAATCACTAAGTAACTCCATCCAGCGTCTCTGTCTCATATTCAATTCTTTTTGCCCGAACACATATCTTAAACTCTTATGATCTGTGAATATGGTAAACTTACTACCATAAAGATAATGTCTCCAAATCTTAAGGGCAAAAATTATGGCTCCTAATTCCAAATCATGGGTCGAATAATTTCCTTCATGACTCTTAAGCTGTCTAGATGCATAAGCTATAACCTTTTGACGTTGCATCAATACGCATCCATAACCTAACTTAGAAGCGTCACAAAAGACTACAAAGTCTTCAGTTCCTTCTGGTAACGCTAGTATCGGTGTATGGGTTAATCTTTGCTTAAGAATTCTAAAGGCTTCTTCTTGTTTTGGTCCCCATTCAAACTTAACAGATTTACAGGTTAACTTAGTTAAAGGAATGGCTATTCTAGAAAAATCTCGGATAAATCTTTTATAATAACCGGCCAATCCTAGGAAACTTCTAACTTCAGTTGGTGATTCTGGGGTTTTCCATTTGGTAATTGCCTCGATTTTTGTTGGATCTACATGAATTCCTTCATGGTTAACTAAATGTCCGAGAAATTGTACTTGCTCTAACCAAAATTCACACTTTGAAAATTTAGCATAAAGCTTTTCCTTTCTCAATAAACTTAAAAGTAAGTGCAAGTGCTTTGCATGCTCTTCTTTACTTTTAGAGTAAATTAGAATATCATCTATGAAGACAATTATGAATTTATCCAAATATGGCTTACATATTCGGTTCATCATGTCCATAAATGCGGCTGGGGCATTGGTTAAACCAAATGGCATGACAGTAAATTCATAATGACCATACCTTGTTCTGAATGCGGTTTTAGGAATGTCCTCTTCCTGTACCTTTAGTTGATGATATCCTGATCTTAAATCGATTTTAGAGAAAAATCGAGCTCCTTGAAGTTGATCAAACAAATCATTGATCCTCGGTAATGGGTACCGATTCTTAATTGTGACTTTGTTCAATTCACGGTAGTCAATGCACATACGCATTGATCCGTCCTTCTTTTTAACAAATAAAATCGGCGCTCCCCATGGCGATGAACTTGGCTGTATAAATCCTTTCTCCAACAATTCGTCTGATTGTTTCTTTAGTTCTTGCATTTCAGCGGGTGCCAAACGGTAAGGTGCTTTGGCAATCGGTGCTGTTCCTGGTAACAGGTGAATTCTGAATTCAACTTCCCTGTCTGGCGGTAGTCCTGGCAATTCTTCTGGAAAGACATCTGAAAATTGGGACACTACTGGAATGTCTTTTAATTCTTTTCCTTTAGTGTTAGTGATTATAGAAATCAAATACACTATAGATCCTTTCATTATACAACTTGCAGTTTTCATTACAGAGATGAATTTAGTGGATCTAGATGGTTTATCTCCTTTAATTGTGATCTTTTCACCTCTTGGTGATTTTATCTGTATTGACTTTTGATCACATAAGATATTGGCTTTATTGGTTATTAACCAATCCATTCCTAATACGACATCAAATCCTACCAGATTCATTGGGTAAAGGTTTGCAATAAATTTTTGATTAAAAATTTCTATTCTTGCTCCTTGCAAGATTTCAGAAATCTTAATGGTTTCTCCATTTGCTGTCTCTACTAGACATTCTTGTGGTAGTTTAGTTAATGATTGATTCAGAAGTTTGCAAAATGAAGTATTAATAAAACTTTGGTTGGCACCAGAGTCAAATAATACTTTAGCAAAAATATCATTAACTAAAAACGTACCAGCAATGATGTCCGGAATCATCCTAACTTCGTCTGCAGTTAGAACGAATGCTCTAGCATTTTTAGTGTTCTTGTTGGTTGCAGCTGGGGCTAACTTTGGACAGTTGGTCTTGATGTGACCTTGTTCCCCACAGTTGAAACACACCCTGCTATTGGCTTTCTTCCTGCAGTCTTCTTCTTTGTGACCTGATATTTTGCAAAAATTGCAATAAATGGAGCATTTTCCAGAATGCTTCCTTTTGCAATACTTGCAATAAGGTGCAGATGTAGATCCTACATTCCTACGGTTGGAATTCCCAGAACGGAATTCTTGGGTAAGCCTTTGGGTTAGGTTTCTCCTCTGGTCTTCTTCTCTAGTACGGATTAACTCATCTGTCAAGGTATTGGCTAGTTCTACAGCTTCCTCTATGGTTTGGGGTCTAGCTGCCTTGGTTACATGTCTAATCTCTCCAATTAATCCCCAGATATAACGGGAGATTAATACCGGTTCAGGTGATGCAAGGGTAGGTACTATCCTAGCATATTCAAAGAATGTGGTAGTATAACCCTTACTGTCTACCCCGGTCATTCTTAGATTCAGAAACTTATTTGCTATTTGTTCCTTTTCATTGGGAGGGCAGAATTTCCTTTCTACCATATTCTTAAATTCCTCCCATTCCATGTTATAAATTCTATCACTTCCTCTTGACTGGAGGATAGTGTTCCACCATTCTAAGGGTGCGTTTTTAAATAGATTTGAAGCAAACATTATCTTATCTTCTTCAGCACATTTGCTTATTTTTAAAACGGCCTCAGTTTTCTCTATCCAGCGTAGGGCTGCAATGGGTCCTTCATTGCCCGAGAATTCTATTGGTTTACAGGACCAGAATTCTTTGTAAGAACAACCATATGGCATGGTTCTTCTTCTTTTAGGAATGGGCGCTTGAAGTACGGGTCCATTGTTCACGCTGTGTTCCGGTTCACTTGGTCGCTTACTGCTATGCTTACTTTTATTATTCGCTTCTTGAACCGTTTGAATAATAAATGGCATTGCATCTATAATTCCTTGTGCCACTATATGTTGAACGGCACTATTATCCATTTGGTTTCCATTGTTATTGTTGTCCGGATTCTCATTAACCACGTTAATGTTACTCTGGTTATCGTTATTCAGATTATCTTGATTTCCCTCGTCGGCCATCTGAATTTTAAACATTTACCAAATATTAATATCACAATTAATATTTGAATATAGCCAATCACATGACACGCACGTTTAACCAAAAACGTCGAGCATTGCGACTTTTACTCTATTTATATAGTATGCATCATTACACACTAGTACTGAAATTTAAATTACAATACCGGCTGAAATGTAAAGCTACAATACTAATAATAAGCATCCGTAGTTTTTTTTTTCTAACACATACACACATATATTATTTTATTATTATTATTATTATTACTACTACCGTTTCTGCCATCACCTTCACTGATATGGATTCATCCAAAAATCCATATTACGCTCATCGTATTTCCATACGAGGCGTTCTCCCACCTGTCGCATTCGATCACTGCTTTCTAAAATTTCTTCCCCAAAAGTCCTAAGTTCTTGGACATTTTCTGCACTCATTGGGGGTGCAGGTTCTAGGACTGGGTTTTGAAACTGAGGTACGGGTTCCTGATACGGAGGCATAGGGGCTTGGTACGGGTATGGATTCTCTAAAATTTCCCTAACATAGGCATCACTAATGTTGTAGGGATCTTGAGGATCTAACCCTGGATAAGCTCCTAAGTTGGGCATTGGCACATTTTCCTGTATTGGGTTTTGTTGCACGTAGTCCCTAACATCGTCCCACCAGGGGTCGTAGTTGTTTGGGTCTAGAGGATCAGGTGCAGGTACCCTAGGTATCTCCTCCGGGTTGTAATCAGGCATTTCTATCTGGTTTTCTATTTCCATGGGTTGGTCAGGATTTTGTGGTTGTGGTGCAGCATTTGTTCCAGGTTTGGGTCAGCAGCAGTGGTTGCTAAAATATGGATATTAGCAATACCCCTATTGAGCATGTCCTGATTATAAGCATCGGTTTCTCTTTTTGCTGCGGCTAACACTCGCTGTTCCTGCAACTTTTTCATTCTTTTCCTACGCTCGTGCGCTCCCCTACTGAACCATCCCCTCTTTTTCTGAGGAAATGGCTCTTCAGACTGAGCCTTAAACACAAAGATTCCTTCTTCTGTGTCAGCAGAATACCCCGAGAGGGCAGGCTGAGAAGAGGAGGTGCCTTCGCTCCTAGGCGAACCAGACAGTTGACGATAGGCGTCAGAAGGTCCTTGGTCACTCATACTGTAAACTAACAAATAGTCAGATAACACATAGCAAGAAATACAATTATACACGTATTTCCATAATTTATTTCCTAACACTTTGAATTTTGATGTCAGCAGAACACTTCTGTGGCTAAATCAGTGGCATAGCTCTGATACCACCTTCTGTCACAGCCCCCGATCCCTATCTCCCGGGAACGGGCGGCCGTGAGCTAGTTTCGGTGGTATCACGTTTATTTATCCAATTTGGCAGCGGAAATTTTCATCAGGACCGTAGTTAGGAAATATTAAATCAGAGTAAACCACCATATTTTATAATCTTAAACAAATGGGTAAAACCCAAGTTTTTATTACAAACTGATTTACAAGGATAAATCCCACTTTATTGAAATAAACGCTTTCTTTTATTTAGGTAACTTTTATAGCCACTTTTCCAAGCCTTCAGTGCTGTCCAGCTGGCTTCTATTTGGCTTTCACATTTTGTTACCTGAAATGCGTTTTAAAAAGGTTTTGTCAGTGGGAAATACTGGTGAGTGAATCCCAGTTTAATCAAGAAATATTAATTTATTTTAAACAGTATTGAGGGCGATTACAATGTTTATATCTACCCAATTACTCATTCAGTAGTGTCAAGTAACTGAGGGTCATATTACACATTGGCTAACTCTTCGTCCAATGGTAACGTTACTCACATTTTGTATACAAAACCCCAACATACCGGCAGTAATTGTAGAATTACAAAGACTCAATCACTGCTAAATTGCATTGTAAAAAGGCTAAGGTTTTGTAAAAACTGTTAACAAAAAGGAGATTACTCACAAAAAGGTTTACATAAAAAGAAGGATTACTCACATTGCTGTCTTAGGTTATTCTTTAGGGTTTCCTGGTGAATATCTATAATTTACACAAATGCACGTGTGTTAGTATAATAACCCATTTTAACATTAGTAATACCCTCCCCGAGACGGCATTCCAACGACTACGTCGGGCAAAACCACGACAGCCGTTACGGAACCCTAGATCAATCGGGCAGCGTATCTAATACGTCTCCAGGGGTTATAATACTTACATCGTAGCAGAACCTCGCTATTTTAGGGGGTATAATGCCCGGGTATAATAACACTACTACAGAAATTGTGATTTGAGAAAGAAAATTTGAACGAGCAGACTGAAGGCCTGTTGCCTTCTACTTATAGTGCTGAAATTGGACTTCCTCGCGGCTCGTGTGACATTTGGGCTGAGCTTACGCGGCCCGCGTCAAAGCTGGGTCAACGCGTAGCTTGGCCCGGTCATCGTATAGCTTCGCCGTGTGTTGGGCCACGTGGCGGCCCAGGGCTGCGCCACATTCCAGATCGCTCGCGGCCCGCATTAACTTGGATGCACTTCTACGCGGCCCGCATGAACTAAAGATTTAAACGAAATCTGGTTATACTCTCGCGCGGCCCGCGTTAAGTTGAGGTGAGGTCCCATGCGGCCCGCCTCAACTTAGTTTTTAATGTTTTTATTTATATTATATGTTATTTTGTATTTTGGGCTCGGTTTTCACATACGGGGCACATATAAAGACACATTGAGATATTTAAAATATATTAGGGTGTTAGAAATATTATGAGGGTGTCGGTTTTACCGAGGGTTGTTATAATTACCAACAAGAAATTGAAGAAAATGATGATTCATCTACTCAAAGGCGACTACGGAATAACGGTTACTGTCGACGTATCACACGGGAGGAGGTGAGAACAGCCCTTAGTAAGATGGGAAGGGCTAAGGCAGTTGGGCCTGATAACATACCAATTGAGGTATGGAAGTGCTTGGGAGAAGAAGGAGTTCATTGGCTAACTATTTTATTCAATCTTATCTTCAAATCTGGGAAAATGCCAGATCAATGGAGGAATAGTGTAGTAGTACCTGTGTATAAGAACAAAGGGGACGCCCAATGTTGTGGGAATTATAGAGGGATTAAGTTACTAGGGCACACTATGAAACTATGGGAGAGAATAATTGAGACGAGAATCCGAAGAGAAACTCAAGTCACGGTAAACCAATTTGGTTTTATGCCAGGGCGATCGACTACGGAAGCAATACATATTCTAAGGAGATTGATGGAGAAGTATAGGGAGAAGAAAAGGGACCTACACATGGTGTTCATTGATCTTGAAAAGGCCTATGACAGTGTGCCACGTAGACTGATTTGGGATAGTTTGGAGAGTAGAGGGATTTCTAGGAAGTATATAGACTTAATTAGGGATATGTATGTTAGGACTGAAATTAGTGTCCGAGCGCCTGTGGGGGATACTGATTCTTTCCCGGTGGAGGTGGGACTCCACCAAGGGTCTGCTTTGAGCCCTTTTCTATTTGCAGTTATCCTAGATGAGTTGACAAAGTTAATTCAGGGGGCTCTTCCGTGGTGCCTGCTTTTTGCAGATGATATTGTGTTACTTGCTGATAGTAAACAAAGCCTGAATGTGAGGCTAGAAGAGTGGCGAGCAGCTTTAGAGGGCAGGGGTTTAAGGATTAGTCGATCTAAGACTGAGTACTTATATTGCGACTTTAGTGGAGTGGACAACGATGAGGACATTCAGATCACCATTGACGGTCAAGCGGTTCCGCAGGTGACTAAGTTCAAGTATCTAGGATCGTTTGTCCAGAGGGATGGGGAGATAGATAGTGACGTTGCCCACCGCATCCAGGTTGGATGGTGTAGGTGGAGAGCTGCCACTGGGGTATTGTGCGATAGGAGGTTCCCAACAAAATTGAAAGGGAAATTTTATAGGGTTGCAATTAGACCTGCTATGTTATATGGAACCGAATGTTGGGCCATTAAGGAAGTACAGGCACGTAAGATGGAGGTAGCAGAGATGAGAATGCTAAGATGGATGTGTGGGCACACAAGGTTAGACCGGATAAGAAATAATGTTTTTAGGGAGCGATTAGAAGTAGCTAGTATATCAGATAAGATAAAGGAGGAAAGATTGAGATGGTTTGGGCATGTGAAGAGGAGGCAGACGATAGAACCAGTTAGAGTGATTGAAACCCTCGAGGTGGAGGGGAGGAGGAGTAGAGGTAGACCCAAAATTACGTGGGATGAGCGGATTAAGCAGGATTTGCAAAGATTGCACCTCTCTGAGAACATGGTCCATGATAGGAACTCGTGGAGACGTAGGATTAAGGTTAAGGATTTTTAGGAGAGGTACAATTGTGTTTCTAGGTGTAGTGTATGGTCGTACATATGTAACTATGTGTATACGATGTTTTGTACAATTGTGTTTTTAGGTGTAGTGTATGGTCGTAGATATGTAACTATGTGTATAGGCTGTTTTGTGTTGTCACACTTGTTCTGTTTTACCATGCACTCTTTCACAACTCATGCTACATTGGTAACTTCATACACACACACACACACACACCTCATGTTCTATTTATTTCTTTCCTGGGTGTTTTGGAGCCGAGGGTCTCTCTGGAAGCAGCCTCTCTATCCCTAGGGGTAGAGGTAAGGTGTGCCTACATCCCACCCTCCCCAGACCCTACAAATAGCTTTGCTATTTGTGGGATTTTACTGGGTATGATTGATTGATTGATTGAATTAAATTTCCTTATTTTTTATCGGAACAGGATTTGTTTTTTTTTTCAATCCGGGTCGGATTTCGAAGACCCATTTTTTACGGATGTTACAGTCTCCCCAACTTTTAGAAATTTCGTCCCGAAATTAGGAGGAAACTGCTCGTATAGGATGAAGTGTAGGGTCTTCCATAGACATAAACAATATCGGTAGATTTAGTATAAGCATTAGGAACTCGAATCTTAAGATCAGATTGTTCCTTAGGAATGTCAGGTGACAAGTGTTAAATACAAGTCCTGACATTGCTAAGAATGCACTCAAACTAGGATATATCAAGAGGTGTAGACTTATTGAGGCGGTAGCGTTCCTGACAAGGGTTGTATACCCATTTGAGGAATCGCTTTCAAATGCCATAGATACAAGAATGGGAAGCGTTAATTGTTATGTACAAGATAGCCAATTATAGGCTCTATGATCAATTGATCATTACAATCACGAAGCCTAAGATTGGCGTATCGAGGATTTATTGCAGCTAAAGAGAAAAATACATCCCAAAGATGACTTGTAACGCGAGAGAGTTTGCAACTGAGCTGTGAGGTATATATGTGATGCCCAATTGCAATCCGTGTCACAACTTGGGATCTTTGAAAAAAAAAATTCTCATAAAATGCCACAATTTGAGTTGAATGAGTGAAATCATAGAATTGAATTCTCCAATCACAAAACCAAAACAAACTAACTAAAACACTCACGATTAGTCTAACGCTTCTTTTGAAAATTTGACAGACACACTTATATATAGGAAGTACCAGCGGCGTATCCACCATGTCCCTATCAATTTTTCATCCACATCATTATTCAAATCATGATTGACGACTCAACTAACTTCTCGTGACCAGTCTAACGAGGCTTCTGATACCTCGATAAGAACACTTATATATAGGAAGTACCAGCGGCGTATCCACCATGTCCTTATCAAGTTTCATTGGCTTCGTTATTCGGATCATGACTGACGACCCAAACACAAATTACATAGAACCTCTCTCAACCAATCTAACGAGGCTTTTGATGGTTTGATAAGAACACTTATATATAGGAAGTACCAGCGGCGTATCCACCATGTCCTTATCAAATTTCATGGGCTTTGTTAGCGGTTTTGATTGGTTCTATGCGACGACTCAACTCAACTCACTAATTAAATAACCACAACCAAACCACAAACAACCATAGTATGAGTCTCGAACCCAAAAATGGTGCGACTAAATGGTGGCAGTACCTACATCCATAGTTATTGGGAAAAGGTTCAGTCTTTGAATAATGAGACGATACCCATATCACACAAATTATGGGAAAAGGTAAGCCGTGATGAGTGATGATGTGAAACTGCAACAACATAAACTAGCAATAAAACAAATCATAAATGCATAACATAGTGATATATAAAAACGTCCGAGTAAAGGATGAAAACGACGACAAATAGTAACGTTGAATGCGTGACAACGGCACAAGCTATCAACGGTACTGATTAAGAGTTGGTATTTGTATCGATTGGCGTTAGTGCGAACGCCAAGGATACGAAGTGAGAGTAGCAGGTAAAGTCGTTAATGAGGGAAAACCAAACGTGAAGTCGAATGGCGGATGAGATGAAGTAGCAGCATTGATTTACACTCCCACCAGTCGGGCGATAATTACGATTCGGACAAAAGTAGAAGGGTCCTAAGATAAATTAAAGAGACCATAACTTTGTTAACTTAGCTCACGTGCATTTCGTTTTGTTAACTCTTTTTACATTTTACCAAGTGTAGCACATTGGTATTATAAATTGTTCATGTACAAAAGCAACTTAGTTTATTTAGAAAAATATTTCTTTAAACTTCAGGGGAAAACATTTTTTTGGCCTAAGGTAGAACATTTACAATATAAATTTATTACATTTTATTATTATTATTTTATAAAACCAAATTTTGAGATAAAAAAAATAATAATAATAATTTATCGTCACCATGTGCCCACGACTCGAATTTTCCAAACTCTGGGCATAGGTTACGATATTGGTTAGGATTGTGACATTCAACTCATATTAGACACAACTCATTAAGATTTAAGACATATAACCAAAATTCAAATTATTACACTTGTGCTCGGAAATTCAGAACAATCCTTATTTGTTTCCATTTAGTTCATAAAAAATTTTACTTAAAACATTTTATTCGCAATAACTCATCGCATAAAATTTTGTCGGGCTGCTGACCACGTCTTGGATCTAGATGTGTGTTCGTCCGCGTGCCTTCTAGTTACTCTGGTTCTCTAGTTCGGTTTGATCGGCTCGATCGTAAGGAACGAGTTAGGTGCCATAAAGTATGGTCGGTTGATCCATTAGTGGAGTGTCGGGTTGGACATACGGTTGGATCATAAGGTGGGTGTTTGGTTGGTCAAATGGAGTTGTCATGTGTTGTACATTAAATGGTGCCATAGGTGGTTCTGTTTGAGGGTTATAATGCCGACAGGTGTCGATTAAGTTACCATAAAGTCCACAATAAGTGCAAAGGCGACACAAAGTGTTGGTTGGATGATGTTTTGGCAAGTGGGGCGTTAAGGAAAATGTCCCCGATAAGGTTTTCTGTCAGATACAGGATTAGGGGCAACCTTGTTTAGCGGACAACCGGTATGGCGTAATCGTGGTTGGTTTCACTCCTTTGATGGTTGTTATCGGGTGAAGACGGTTCAGCTTCAGCTTCTTCGATTTGATTCGTGGAGACGTGGGCATTGAGTACCTGTTGAACTTGAACGACTATAGTAGGAATAATTGCGGCCATTTGTTCAGCTATCAAAGCTGTCATTCGACAGTTGGAGATCCTTAGTTGACGACGACGACGATAGGGCGGCATCTACGAGGGACAACTTAAGTAAGATGTATAGCCCATAACGAGAATTGATCGTTAGATGGTTAGGATTCAAAGATTTGTGAAACCATGGAACTTAGGGAAAATCCCATGATTCAAGAATACAAATCTCATGAAAATTATTATGGAGTATCAAAGGGTAACAAAAGTCTAACTCTTTGACAAATTACAACAAGATTAGGGTGACTTGTTTAAAGAAAATTCATTAGAATCTCGTGGAATATTTAAGGATTTATTCCAGTGGTTTATATATGAAACAATATAATAACCACATGGAATAAAACCTATGATAAAGTAATATTTCATCATAAAATATTGAAAATCATAGGTTTGGCATGTCATAGGGTTTAATATGACTTCCGTGCGTCACTTTCGTAATTACGTGTGCACCCGCAATTACCGAGCTTTCGCATGGTCCTCGTATGTCTACCCATTGACGTACAACTTAACCCGAAGAAAATCGTAAATCAGTAAATGAAATAAATTTTGGGGTGTTGTAAAACAATGTTTAGGATAGTATCCATGAATTAACACAGACAATTTGACATATCAAAGTGTTGTTAGTTCACGTGACGTTTGGTGTGACATGCTTTGGCCTAATAGGTATCGGTACTCTCATCGATAGTCCCCAGGTAGGCAAACTGGTCCATTAATTGGATTTATACGAATGCCAGCCTAGACAGGACGTCCCGACTACCGGTACGTAACCCTTCCAGTTACTACATGTCCGTCATAAGAACTCACTTTGACGAGAGTGAAATATCAATTGAAATTTGAAACTCCAAAAACGAAATGAAACCAAACTCATGAATATTTGAAATGTATTAAAGAAAATGAATTGATTCAAGACTTTAGATATATAGAAATAAGAACTAGAATGTTGAATATTCGCATATAGTTTAAGGTTTTGCGCGACGTGACATGGAAAAAGAAATGATAAACTATAGCTTAATAATAAGGTACATGATATCATTTATGGCATATAATACTTAGCATATGACAATTTGATGTGCTCACATGCATATGTGTGTGACATTAGAAAATTTAAATCATGGGCACTTTAAATATTTTTTTTAGCTACGACAATCAAAAAAAAAATTAAGCACATAAGGTACCTAAGGTACCTAATCGACTATAGACTAAGTCTAAGGGGTCTAATAACCTATCTTAATTCCCTATAGTCATTGGCTCTGATACCAATCTGTCACATCCCGACCCGCAGCGGATAGGTACGGGGCATGATGATTGCCCATAGCTCATGACAACTAATTGTTGTTTCAATATTTAAAGCATATCCATTTAAATAGTCACATATCATATAATAATCAAAATTGTTCATACATTGTTCAATACAAACATATCAAGATTTCAATTTATTTTCCTAAGGCCCATGCTACGTGTCCACATCACTTGATCATCAACTTTGAAAACCTGCACCACGTTAGAAAAATATATTTTTGGGTCAACAAATAAGTTGGTGAATAATTTCCTCCGTTTTATAGAAAACAGTTTTATATTAATTTCTTTAAAAAATATTTTTTAACATGCACCTCAAGGTTAGTGTGTAAATGGTCTCATATCATCAACATACTAAACATATCCATAAATCCAAATTTACCAAACAAGAATACACCATCAATAACAACACAAACAACCAAAATAGATAGACTCCTGATAATAGCGTGCATTAGGCTCAAGCCCCGAGGAGCGAGTCTAATACTGTTGGCGATACTAGGCTACAACCCATGGCCGTGGGGAACCTAGTCAGCCGTGTGGATCCACTAGAATAATAGCATGCAATAGACTTGACACCAGATAGCATATAGAATAATAGAATACACATAAGACGTTCACATAATAACACTTGATCATAGCATGCTAAGTAAATAGAAAAGTGTAACGTGATGCACCCCAAAATTTGTAAAAGATTAAAAAGGGGAAATGGAAGAGATTACTCACAGGTTGCGAAGAAACGTTCCACGAGAATTAACGCACGAACTGGAATATGTGGAACTCTAAGATAATAACCGCATTGTAAATAACGGACATACTAAACAAAAGATAAACTAATGATTTTAGGAAATTGGGTTCTTCTATTTGGGGACTTGGAAATATATAAAATCATATTCGTTCAAAAAAGAAATAACCAAAACAATAGTTATATATGTATTAGAATTTTATTAAAACAACAAAATTATAATTTACCATTTTAATGGTTTTCAAATATTTGACAAAGCCAATAATTAAATAAGTTCATGAACCCATCTAATTATCATATATAATAGATTTATTGATTGTCACAAAATTTTAATTTAATAACAAAAATTTTATAATGGGAATGATTTGTATAACAATTTCACCCATTATTTAATTGCATAATAGTTGTCAAAAATTATAAAATACTCTATAAAAATTCTATAACAATTATACACCCTCTAAAAATCAGTAGGAATATTTTATGTGTGACAATCTTGTATTTTAAATAATTAAAACATATATATATCCATTTTATATTTATGAATTTCCCAAAAATTAAGGAAAATTATATAAAAAAATTCCCTAATGGTCATATAATCTGAAATACCCAATAAATTATTTATTGAATTTATTTAAAAATTATCTTGTATTTTTATTCGATTTATCTAGTGATTAAAACATAAATAATTCACCAAAATTCCAATTGATATCTAAAAATTCCCAAAATTTAAACCCAATACACTAGTATGATATATAACAATTTTATACTTTCAGTTTCATCAAAACACAAGTCTAAATCTAAAAGCCCCAAATTCTATGCATGAAGAACCCTAATTTCAACTAAAATTAAATTCTGATAAATTAAGCTTCTATCACTGAAATTGATAGAGGGCTTTTGTAGAGCACGAAAAATTAAGCAAGTTGGGCTTTTGAATCACCTGAAAACGTTGAGAATTGAAGGAGATATCGTATAAACAAGTTCCAAGCCCTAGCTTTGATCTTCGCTAAAATTCGCGGATTAGAATGCAGGTTAAACGGATTTGAGAGTGGGCACTCGCGTGAATTGCTTCCAGAAATTGTTTGGCATGAAAATTATATGATTTGGTTCACCAATTGATAAAAATTCGAAATGAGTTCTAGAGGTGTCAATGGGAAGTTAAAGGATTCTTAATTAGTTTAATTTTAAGAAGTTAATGATCGAATTAATGGTGACAATTATTATCTTCATAAAATCGAACTCAAAATAACCAAGAAGAAACTGTAACGTCACGTGTTGAATACAAACGAGTCGGACTAAAAGTGAGTTGGTGTGCCCGTTTGCGCAGATCCATTCGTGAAGAAGATGAATCAAATTCACGTTTAAAACAGAGGTTAAAGATCCAACGAGTTGGCTTTGTATACATAAGATGTTGTAGCTCAGTTGGGTAGCACTCTGTTTTAGTTGGGTAGCACTCTGTTTTAGTTCGTATTGGCCCGGGTTCGAGTCCCGTTCCATTCGTTTCTTTTGTTTTTCCTCAAAAACTATTTCAGCTATTAACGGTTTCAGTCCCTGCAGTTATTGAAGTTACTAACTGGACTAACTTAGATAACTAACTTAGTTAATATATTTCTTACATAGAACTAACTAACCAAGTTAACTATCATTATATACACTAACTTAACTAGGTTTTCTAACCTAGTTAGTTAGCTTGTTTTTAATACATAGGTTTTATTAATTACAAAGCAACCCCTTAACTTATAACTTTGAGGTTTTGACAGTTTCAACCCTTTTTAGTTTCAAACTTGATTTAACCACTATTTTAACGTAATTAATCATTCCCTTTATCCTTATTAACCGATCTAACTAGATTTTTCCATATATCATCGTTTTCCCGGTTTTAAATCCTTCGGGTAGCATGACGATCGATTAAATAATATAATAATTATAATTAATTAAATTTCCTTATTTTTTATCGGAACAGGATTTGTTTTTTTTTTCAATCCGGGTCGGATTTCGAAGACCCATTTTTTTACGGATGTTACACGAAGGAGATACACCCAACCCTCCTCTACGTGTCACCTGCAAAACACCCAAATCACACCTTTACACATCGAAAAGAGAGAGGGAGACTGTTAGAGGGAGAGAATCAGGGGAAGGAGGATGGCCGACACCCAGTTACGGCAACCGTGGCAGTGACGCCGCCACTCACGGTGGCGGCAGTGGTGGTGTCGTGGTGACTGTCGACGGCTCGAGCAAGAAGGAGAAGAGACATCAGCGAGAGAGAGAGAGAGAAAGAAACAAGAAGATGAGAGAGAGAGAGATCGGTCAGTGAGGGCAGCTCCACCGTCAACGGTGGTGACGGCGGTGGTGTCTGTTCTCTTTCCGACGATGACGAAGATGATGATGGATGAAGCACATAAGTCTCGTTACCCGGTACATCCTGGTTCTGATAAGATGTACCACGACTTGAAGACAACGTACTGGTGGCCTAGCATGAAGGCCCACATAGCAACTTACGTCAGCAAATGTTTGACTTGTGCGAGAGTCAAGACCGAATATCAGAAACCAGCAGGCCTACTCCAGCAACCAAAGATACCACAATGGAAATGGGAGCAAATTTCCATGGATTTCGTTACTGGCCTGCCTAGATCTCAACGCGGAAACGACATCATTTGGGTGATAGTGGATCGATTGACTAAGTCTGCACACTTCTTGGCTATCAAGGAAACGGATAAGTTCTCCACTCTAGCCGACGTTTACTTAAAGGAAGTGGTTTCGAGGCACGGGGTGCCAACCTCCATTATATCTGATCGTGATGCGTGTTTTACTTCTGGGCTGTGGCAAGTAATGCACAAATCTTTTGGCTCATGTTTAGATATGAGCACCGCTTATCATCCCCAGACGGATGGGCAGTCTGAGCGCACTATTCAAACCCTCGAAGACATGCTTAGGGCATGCGTGATTGATTTTGGCAATGGTTGGGAAAAACATCTACCATTAGTGGAATTCTCGTATAATAACAGCTACCACACCAGTATTCAGGCCGCTCCATTTGAGGCATTGTACGGGCGTAAATGCCGATCACCTCTTTGTTGGGCATAGGTTGGCGACAGCCAAATCACTGGCCCAGAACTTGTGGTAGACACGACTGAAAAGATTGCTCAGATACGACAACGAATGGCGGCAGCTCGGGACCGTTAGAAAAGCTACGCCGATAAGCGCAGGAAACCGCTCGAGTTCCAGGTTGGGGATCGAGTGCTACTTAAAGTCTCACCTTGGAAAGGTGTAGTTCATTTTGGCAAACGAGGCAAGCTCAATCCGCGATATATCAGACCGTTCGAAATCATTGAGAAAATAGGCAAGGTGGCCTACAAAATGAACCTACCAACAGAACTCAGTGGAGTTCACAACGTATTTCATGTGTCAAATCTAATAAAATGTCTGTCAGAAGAGACCCTCGTAGTTCCTTTGAAGGAGCTCACTATCGATGATCAGTTGTGATTCGTCGAGGAACCAGTTGAAATCACAGACCGGGACGTTAAGGTTCTCAAGCACACCAGAATACCTCTTGTTCGAGTTCGTTGGAACTCCCGTCGTTGCCCAGAGTTCACTTGGGAACGAGAAGACCAAATGAAACTCAAGTATCCCCAGTTGTTCGCAAACAATGCAACTACTACTGAGGCTGAAGCTACTACATAATTTCGGGACGAAATTCCAAATCAACGGGGGGATGATGTGACACCCCAAGAAAACCAGTAAACCACGCAACTTAACTAGCTTCCTCAGTAACCGCATGCTAAATTTTGGGATGAAATTTCTTTCAAGTTGGGGATAATGTGACAAGTCGAGTTTCGAAGATTCCATCTTCGCATTCAATGCACGTTAATTGTTTAAGTTGTTTGTTTACACGACTTGTTTGCTTTGTAACCATACACGTTTGTGATATGTTAAATTGTTATGTGTCTTTTGTGTCGATATGCTTGGTGATATGATATGTAATATATATGAATAGGTTAAAACCTTAAACTAATTCACCTTGCATAAGCTCGACGAAACCAAGTGTTTCGCCATAAACCACTTCGACGAAATAGAGGAGTGTTTCGCCGTCCTTATCTCGATGAAACGGGCGTTTCGCCGGCCCACTGTTTCACCGAAGCCCATTAAGGGGCCAGTACGTTACGCGTATATTTATTGGGTATTACTGTTTCATTCGTCACACTTTTAGCAAATTAGAAACCCTAAAGTCTTCTCCTCTCCTCCTTTCTATGTGATGGCAACCTTGAGTTCTCGAAGCCCTTCTTAGCGATCAACTCATTATTCCTTTTATCTCGGTTAGTGTTTAATCTTTGATTGATTGTTTGGGTGAAATAATTGTTAACCGTTTAATTGAAATCAGTATGGAGTGATTACTATGTAATGTTCATGTTCATGTTTAGATGACGAATTGATTATAATAGAAACTAGATTATCGGTTACAGATTCGTAAGTCGTGATTGGATTGCATGATGATTAATTGGTTAGTAGATAGGGTTTGATGTTCTGTCTCGAACCACTTAGACTAAGCCCGATGTTCATGAATATAATTGTTATGCCACTGTTCATGTTTGATTTGATATTTGCATGCCATGATCATCATTGGATTGAATGTTAAGTGAATACACGTTATAGCCATGTGTGTATCAATGATTAGTGTGTTGTATGATTCTGTATAATGATTGATGATTACGGCGTTATATGAAAACTGGTTGTTCGAGATTGGTGTAAAACGGCTGTTCAGAATGATTAGGGTTTCTGTGTGTAACTGATTACACGACATAACTGATGCCTTCCGACGAAACGCTGATGACGACGAAACACATGTCGACGAATCCAGAGAGTTTCGTCGATGGGGTATACGACGTGTCACACCCCGACCACGTAGAACATACAAAACGTGGCGGAAACGTCGGGGAGTGTTGTAACAGAATCAATTGTTTCAAATCCATGGCAAATGAAGTTTCGTTTTATAAATCAAACATGAAAGTTTACATTGTCTAAACAAGAATCAAAGTGTACATAACATAAATTAACTAGTTCTTGTCTCGTTTTAAGTCACTAAGGCACAGGTCCGCCTAAGTATGTCTTGATAAGTCCTATGCATCATCTCCTGAAAACACATGTGAAAATAGGTACGTCAGCATAAAAATGCCTGTGAGATACATTGGTTTTGTGAAAACGGAATTCATGACTTGAGTTTGAGAAAATGTTTAGTCATGAACCTCGTATTTTGCTTTGTCTTGTAAATCATTTGAAAAACGGTAAGATCAAATGATATGTATAAATAAGAGAACAATGCATGGTTAACTGAATAACCATGTAAAAAAAAGAGTTTGTATAAGATTTGTTGTTTGTAAATCAATGTCTTATGAAAAGCGTGTTATTTGTATAAAATGTTCTATGTTTCAAATTGAAATGATTCAAATAACGCTACGATATGTAATACCATACAAACATTTATATATAGGAAGTACCAACGGCGTATCCACCATGTTTGTATCATATTACATACGCCCCGTTACTTAATCACTTACTTAAACCAAACCATCAAGATGAAATGTTTAACAATTGTAGAAATGTTCATGTATAGTCAAATGTCTATTGTCAAATGTAAATCATGTCAACGGATACAACTGGTTCACACGGTTCAATGGTTACAAACGGTTCATATAATCAAAACGGGTTTAGACGGTTCACATGGTCAAATGGTCACAACGGTTCAAAATGTAGCATAATGTGTTCATATGCTGGATGAGCATATGCAACAGAAATGCAATGTAAAACAATGTACTACGTATGCACACAATGGGCGTACGTAGCATGAAATGTATTGTAGAGTACAACGGTTCAAAATGTAGTATAATGTGTTCATATGCTGGATGAGCATATGCAACAGAAATGCAATGTGTAACAATGTACTACGTATGCACACAATGGGCATACGTAGCATGAAATGTATTGTAGAGTACAACGGCTCAAAATGTAGTATAATGTGTTCATATGCTGGATGAGCATATGCAACAGAAATGCAATGTGAAACAATGTACTACGTATGCACACAATGGACGTACGTAGCATGAAATGTATTGTAGAGTACAACGGTTCAAAATGTAGAATAATGTGTTCATATGCTGGATGAGCATATGCAACAGATATGCAATGTGAAACAATGTACTACGTATGCACACAATGGGCATACATAGCATGAACCCAATGAAAATCATGTACTATATATATGTACTATCGAACGTAGCAGGTATATTATGTGAATACATGGAAAACATGAAAGTAACAGGTAGGCACATGTGTTTCACCCCAAAACAGTTTGGAAAACGGTAAAAGAGGGGTTCAATGTACTCACCTGAGATTGCTTTGAGCTCTTGTATAATAACCAGATAATGCTAAAGATCACGGGATATCAACGGCACCTAATAGGTAGCTATGTTAATATACCGGATCAAACCGGAAGGATCGGATAGTACGCGGGTTCGTAAACCAAACGAGTATGGAGACTCGTGTAATATGGTTTAACAAAGCCTACATACTAAAATGAAACCTAACTTAAGTGCTTACGCCCCATCATGACCCGTTTAGGTAGCTTAGGCTACCCTAACGCGTCGTTCGTGTAGAACGCGTCTGGAACGCCTAACATCGTGACCACAAGGTATAACCTCGGAAGGTTATAGCTATGGTCACCTAATGTGTTTGGTCGGGTCCTAATGACCGACCAAATGGGTCGGGTTCGAAAGAATAAGCGATGGTTTAGATCGCTTACCTTACGACCCTATATAAGCACTAAACTAAAAGTGACGAGCTAAGCATGTTAGAACATGCTTAACTAAGTTTAGAAAACAGGTTTGACATCAAAACAAACGGCTTTGATGCTCACGAGTAGTTTGGTTACAAAATATGCAAGAATGCACATTTTGGCCGAAACTACGACCCGTCACTGAGCCTAGTTAACGTGGTGATAAGTAGGTATGGTCACTATGGACCATAACCATCGTGATCACGCTCACGTTATGAAGTTCCATGAACTTCACATCGACCAAAAGCTGGCCAATGCAGAAAGTCAACAAAACGTTGACTTTCGGACTCGAAAAGAGAATAAAAGAGCGAAAGAAGACTTACGGAGGGTCCCCGAGTGCTAATCAAGATCAAATAGCTCAGGTATGAAGCAAAGGCATCAACTTAGAGCATTTAGATCTGATTTTGTGGGTTTTTACACAAAAGGGGGGGGTATTTATAGGAAAAGTGGAACCGTTAGGATCGTTTATCGAATAACGTGCCGCGATCTCGAGCGAACACTTGTCAATTTCTTGTGGGATGTCAGATATTGTCTCTTGGCTTTTATTAAGGTGAAAGGGCATCGCCTCTTGATCGAACGAAAGGCCAGATTCTGCATTAAATGCAAATCTTTCTGTCAGACATCCTCACGCGGCCCGCCTAAGGATTTGGCAAATCCTTACGCGCCCCGCCTAAGGTTCCCAGACCAGAATTTTCAATTTTGGTCCCTGCACTTCAGAAACGCGTAATTTGGCCCATTTTTGGCACGTTTAAGCCCCGTTAACCTCATTTCAAGGCTCTAGGATGAAGTTAAAGTGTAGCGGACTTGAAATATGCTCAAAAATATTCCGGATGTCGGTTCGTTTGGCCGTACGATCGCGATGTTCGCTTAATTACGACGGAATGCGCATAAGTGCGAAAGACGATCCAAATGACGCGACGAATGGATTTTTCTCATGCCAAACACTAAGGGATAATATAAGGATGGTTACATAAATTTTTGGATGTCCGGATGTATTCAGAACGTAAGTTATGCGCGAAAGTGCAAACTTGGGCACTTTTTGACACTTTTAGTCCCTGAATGACCCAAAAGTTTATTTTAGCATACCAAATCCCTCAAAGCCTATTTCTAAGCTATGTAAAGGATATTTATGGTATGTTTAACTTATGGACATGTTCCGGAATGTTCGTTACAGTTCAAATTGGCATACTTTCGCAGTTTGTCAAGTTTAGTCCCTGTAAGCGAATTAACTTGTTTTTGCTATACCAAAGCCTTCAAAACTTATTTCTAAGTTATGTAAAGGTTATTTAAGGTACGTTGAGTATATGTTGATGTTCCGGAGTATTTGTCGCATTAAACTGAGTACGTTTACGCACCAGTTTGCGTATAATTCTCCAGAAAGCGATGTAGAGTTTGAATTTGAACAAGAATTGATATGTGCAAAAGATACACATATTTATACAAGATCCCAAGTATGAAATACAATATTTCATTGGTTTGGTATTGTTTTGATGGTCGCGGTGACACAGGTGTCACACGACGAAACGGGTGCGTTTCGTCGAGGGTAATCACGACGAAACAGGGGAGTTTCGTCGAGGGAAAGAACGACGAAACAAGGGAGTTTCATCATAAGGGCATTTCGACGAAACAGGGGGCGTTTCCTCGGATGGGTAAACTACACAGTGAACTCAGTTAAGTCTGTTAAGGGTTAACTGGGTTAGTTAGCTGTTGTTAAACGATAAGCATGACTTGCATGAACTTGTATAACTGATAAATGCTATGTGTTAGTTGTTACTTGCATGTACGTAATGATCTTGCCTGTTAGTCGAACATGTGAATGTCAACTGATGTGTGTGTATGTGCAAACTATAGGCTTTGACTGAATTATTTATGCGAGTAATCTTAGCATACCGAGCAAACCGAGGTGAGTTCACACTTTCTACAAGGCATGGGATTCCCAAGGGTTGGGAATGGGTTAAAGAACTAAAACGGAAAACCTACATATCCTCCTTGGGTAGGATATGTACGGCCATCCTCCTTGGGTAGGATGCCACTATAACGCCTACGTATTCTACTTGGGTAGAGCTACGTACGTTCGTCCTCCTTGGGTAGGACAACAACCTTACAACTTACTAGACAAAACTCTATCATGAAGTCCCTCCTCTTTATATCGACTTAATCGTCGAGGCCGATGGCGAGCGGGTCATTAGTTAATAGCGCTATTAGGTTTAACAAACCTCACACCGTGTCGTTCGAACGGGCGTGTACTAATGGACTATGGCAATCTGTCAGTGATGATAGACACTGATATAGGGCACAACTTATATTTCGTTAGTAGTCGATATGGTACAGTCTAGTGGTTCACATGGGAAGCCCCCCACTGATTATGGTTATGGTTTGGGAAATGAAAGAACTGGTTAACTCGTGGTACACGAAACAACTTATGATATCAAAACGAACTGGTAAAACTAAACAACCAACTGTGAACTCGCTCAACTTTGTTGTTGACTCGTTGTTGCATGCCTTATAGGTCGTTAGGTACTTATGGAGCTTGCACGGGAGGCGAAATCGCTGTGGGAACATGGACTGTTGAATCCACGTTAAACATTTACACTTATAAACTTCTTACTTATATTTTGGGGTTTTTGCATTTATGCTTCCGCTGAACACCTTAACTGTGCGATTATTTTGAACACCTTTCATATTGTGTGGTTGAATTTTATTTATTACTTACAATGTTCAATATGATTGGTGGCTTGATCCTGGTCGGTCACGCCTCCAAGCGGTGATACTCCACGAGTGGATTTTGGGGGTGTGACAGACTGAACACGTTGAAGACTGGACACTTAAGACTCGTCAACATCCGAGGGGGAGTCTGTTGGTGCATACGTCTGTTGACTTCGTCTTGTATCGAGTCGTGTACTAAATATGTTAGATCAGGGCACGTAGTTCGAGAAATAGGATTAAAGGTTAATTCCGCTTAGAGAGGTAATTCCGCTTGTAGTGTCTAATTCCGCTTGAAATGTGTTGTTATGTAATATCGCTTGAAAGTGAACATGATGTAATTCCGTGCGGAATTAGATTCCGCTTGGAATTCTAATTCTGCTCGGGGATGTTTCACGCGGAATTACCAACCCTATAAATACCCTACAAGCGAAATCATTTGTAACAGTCTGTGATTCCAGTACCGAAGTGCTGCCGTCGTGCCGTTTGATTGTAAACTGTGTTAAATCAATAAACAAGGCAATTTAAAGTGAATTCTACTGTTTTACAAGTCTGTTTCTTAGTTTCCGCCTCTGAAACAGACAAGAACCCTTCTGTTTGACTCGTTTGGGTCACGATTCGATCCTACACAAAAGATAAGAACTTCTTCCCTCTTTATTTATAAAAACACCCCTAAGATGATGATAACTTAGTCTTTTAAACATTAATTATATTTTAGTCCCTCGTATTGTTACACTTAAATCCTTTTTTTAAACAAAATTAGGCTAATCAGTTACACTTATCCCTTTCCACAACAAACTTGTAATTATTTTATGGCGAATTAGTTACATTTATCCCTTTCCACAACAAACTTATAACTATTTTACGTATTCTTGTCATTGATGTGTGCAAAATGTAACATATAAATTAAATCAGTTGAGGCATAAAACTGGCCCTATTCAGTACTAATGTTGGAAAAGTGTGTTTTTGTCTTCTTTTTGAATTTACAGGACCAAATGAGCTTAAACGAACAAAAGGAACAAATATACAACCAAAACCAACATAAATACAAAGAAAAGGAATAAACGTGACATACCCGACCCCTCGGCAGCATCCCTAAAGCAAAAACAAAGAAACAGAAGACTGACCACCGGGCCGTGCCCAGCCGAACACGGGGGCATGGTCAGGGTCTTGCAGAAAAGACAAACCTGTGGAAGCTTCTACGCCCACCACGGGGGCGTGCCCAGCTCAGCACGGGGCGTGGTCAAAGCAAAGATACGCAAAATCTTGCCAAATCTTGATAGTACAGATACGATGCTGACCACGGGGCCGTGTGGGACCCTCTGCTGACACCTGCTGGATACGGGGCTGTGGCCAGAGCACTGTGCAGGCTATAAATAGGGGTGATTGGCTCACTTCAAAGGCATCCCTTGGCAAACCACTACTCTCCCACTTTGCCACCACTCCACCACCACTACAACACCAACACCAATACCCACCACCATCATCCATCATCCATCTTTAGAGTGTGTAGTAGTCTCAGGATTCAAGATTGATTGTAAGGGTTCTTGCCAATCAAAGGCCATGTTTGGTTAAGCCTCTTACATCACTTGGTGAAGACAAGTCTTTTATGTATTACTTTTGATTTTTAATCTTTCGGCACTTTTTATTTGGTTTTGTATTAATGACTTTAATAACTAGTTTCTTATGTTAAAGGTGAATTTTTCCTATCATTTTTCCGTGGTGTCTTGCCGTTACTTTACTGTCTATATAAAGTTAAAGATTGCATCATTCATGTTTTTACGGTCTATATAAAAGCATGTTGACTACCTGGTCGGGGGTTAGGGGAATGGTTTGGTAAGGTTCTTGCCTTGTTTAGTGTATAGATCCTGCAAGGACCTGGTTCAAGCTTACTAGGACCTCTTTCAACACCCATTGGTATTGGATGGCGGGGGTGCGAATAGCTTGAACCCCTCATATGTAAACTACTATTAATACATTAAACCGGCTACTTGAGATTGTATCCTTGCTGACTTAAACCACTTAGCCGAGGGTAACGTCACCTTCAAAAGTGGCCTACCACTTTTCGCATTAATAACTTAATTAATTATCTTTCAATATTCTGACCCTTTGGGATTATATCCATGCTGACTCAAACCACTTGGTTGAGGGTAACGTCACTTCAAAAGAGGGGTCTACTACTATAACTAAGATAATCTCTTAAAATGTCCGAAAGTGCAAAAATCATCAAAGGATACATTAAAGGCAAGTCGGATCCATGTGATTCATCTTGTCTATATGTTTTTATTTAATATATTTCTGCATTTTTAGTTTTTACTTTTCATGTTTCAAAACTTTTCTAAAAAATTTAGATCGATTAGACGTTGAGCATAAACCGGTACTAAAAGCTCTTGTGTACTTGGACGACCTCGGTATCTTACCAACGCTATACTACGCTCACGATGGGTGCACTTGCCCAAGTGTGTGTTTAGTGTTAGTAGAATATCGTGTTTTATAAATTTAAAACTTGACTAATGCGTAAAAATGGGCTCAAAATATTAATAAAATCATATCACGCTTCGCACACACCATCATATTTTATAAACTATATTAAAAAAATCCAAAGGTACCGTGATGACCTACTCATTTTTGTCGACATTTCGATAATTTTCTTGGTCCATATTGTTGTGCGGATTAAAATGTACAAGTAGAGATGCATTAGTGTACAAATGATTAAAGTAATGTATCCTATCACATTTCAAATGCTCAAGACTCTCTACGTTGTTGTCATTATTATCAGTTTAATAATATTCTAACCCTTTTCACTCCTATTTTCGTTTAATTAGAATTGTTCACCAATTTGTTTCGGCGACTAGATTAAATTTCGAAACCTTGCACATATGGGTTTGATATGAGTTTTGTTCGTATTCTGTATGTTTGTGTATTTACTTGGTTGGGTGCACACACTTACATGCTTTAGCAAGTAGAAGTTCACTTATTTTATCTAATTGGTTATATTAAAAAAAAAACTTTATTAAATACCATATGCAACAAAATAGACTTTAATTTTGATAAAAAAAATTATAAAAATTTTTAGAAGCATTTTCGTTTTCATAAAATCTTTTTTAATAAAAACATTTTTTTATAAAAGTGTTTTTTTAGAAGTTTGTTAAATAAGTTCTCCACCAACAAACTTTTAGGAAAAAACTTTATAATCTAAATATAATACATCTTCAAAAACTGAATACTAGATTGTGTTGCATTTTATTAGGGATTATAAGTTCAAAAATAATCTTATAGATAAAATTAGTTAGTTGAAAAAAACTACAGATTATTCAATTCGTTGGTCTATAAGTTCTACATATAGTATAATTCATTACTTTTTTTCACTTCAAGAAATTTATTGTTCTTTAGAACTTTTTACAGGTATTTCAATTTTCTGTTGTATATAACTTTTATTTATTCTTCTATGCTCACACTTAACATTCATATTATTTATTATTAAGTGGTTTTGGAGCTTTAATATTCATCCTTTCAGATCTTTACACTGGTATGTATGTTTCTAAAACATAATAGAGTTAATTACATAGATAGACCCTGTGGTTTATAGCCAGTTTCACCTTTGGTACTAAATTGAATACATAAATACCCAAACTTGTTACAAACCGATAATCACAAGCCTCAAACCTGTTAAAAAAAAGTTAGTACCCAAAGGCAAAACTAGCTATAAACCACATGGTCCATCTGTGTAATTAACTCAACATGATATATTATTATTTTTTTGTTTTTATATTATGTTTAACTGTGCACGTCGTTTTTTTATCCTGTATTATTTATAACGGTAACATTATAAAAATATGTAACTAAAATACTTAACTTTTTTTTTTCAGTTTCTCAAACTGCTCCAGCTACTACTGTTGCATCAATTAAAGAGGAGAACAGAGAATAAACTCATTCTCCAAAGGATTTAACAATCAAACAGGAAGAGATACAAGAAATTGGAAGGATGCTGATCTCGATGATGACAAATGGTGGTGTGACAATATAGATAACATCCTTGAGATATTTAAACCGTATGATTACTAAATTGATCTCGTCATAATGCAAAGTACTTGACACTTGAGGTTTTAGTTTTCAACTTTTATATTTAAAACTTATATTTCCTTATTTGTGTACTACTTTATATAACTTTTATTTATGTTTAAGACTTATTTTTTTCTTATATGTGTGTTACTTTATTGTAACAATGGTTTCTTAAAGTAATTAATAATTTAAATTCTAAATTTAATAATTACTAGACGTGTGTAATACTTATGACATATATCTACCACAATAATGCTAACATAAATATTATATGAATAAGAAAACTACCAGAAACGAGTGTCGCAATGCAAGGTGTCGCACCCGCCGTATCGCGCGGACACCATACTAGTAATATATAATATAGATAAATAAATATATTTGAGTATCTTAAAATGTTCATTAACTAGTTAATACCCCGCCCGCGTTGCGGGGCGATGGCCGAACAATGAGCGAGTGTTAGGCAGCTCACTGGCACGGAAAACAATTAAATCGAGTTAACCAATTAAAATAAAACACTTTTATAGTTTTGATTAAAAAACTAAAGCAATGGCAATATTGTAATTTTTAACTGAGGAAAAGTTGTATTTTTTTACTGGGGTAAAATCGTAATTTGTCAAAAGCTAAAGTGATGGTAGTACTGTAAATTTGAACCAGGGGTAAAATTGTAAATTTTTACAGGGGCCAATTCGTAATTTTGAACCTGGGGTAACAGCGTAATATAAATTTGAACTAAGGAAACAATCGTAATTTTAAGCTGGAGGCAAAATCACAATTTTATTTTGAACCGAGGGCAAAATTGTATTTTTGAGTTGGGGGCAAAAGCATAATTTTATTTTGAACTGCGGAAAAAACGTAATTTTAAACTGAGTGTCAAATCATAATTTTTTAAACGGGGGAAAATCACATTTTTTTAACAAAGGGCAAAATCGTAATTTTTAGCTGGGGACAAAAACAAAATTTTATTTTGAACTGGGGGGCGAAAAGTTAATTCTGAGTTAGGGCAAAACCACAATTTTATTTTGAATCGAGGGAAAAAGCGTAATTTTGAGATGGGGACAAAAGCGTAATTTTATTTTGAGCTGTGGGCATAACCGTAATGTTAAAGAGGAGCAAAAACGTAATTTTGAAATGGATATAAAATAATAAACTGGTTGGTCCAATAGGAGAGTGCCATGCAAAATCGTAATTTTTAATTAAGGGCAAAATCGTAATTTTAAGATGGGGACAAAAGCGTAATTTTATTTTGAGCTGGGGGCAAAACGATAATTTTAAACAGGAGCAAAAAACGTAATTTAAAATGGATATAATATAGTAAATTGGTTGGTCCAATGGGGGAGCGCCAGACAGCTGTCTGGCACTATTCTCCCAGTTGGTAAATGTAGTATAGGAAATATATAGTAATGATAAATGATAAATAAATATATAACATATAATATTTGTGTGTATATATACAAAACACTCATAATCACATGATACGACTAATCTATTTGACATTTAGCAAGCATTCGCTTTGCTTTCAGTACACCTTTTAGCTAATGCATTTGTCCATTACAATGGGCTCAAAAGTTGTGCCAAAAGGTACAAATCAAGTTTTCATAAAGTTGTAAATATTCCTTCACATGTTATAAATAAAAAAAATAATCTTCATGGATTATTGTATTAAATGTTTCTAGTTTATTGTGGTGTGGTTTGTTTATATTTAGTCATCACAAATAAAATAAAAACCTTTATATAGGATTATATGATCAAATACAAATGAAAAATTAAATAATAAGGGTAAGAAGGATTTTGGTCTATTAATCTAAGATTTGGAAGGTTAAGATTAGTTTTAAAGAAAAGAAAATAATGGAAGGGTATAAGACCATTCACATCCATTCAATCATATTTTAATCATAAATTACATTAAAAAACACTATATTTTCTCTCTCCTTTTCAATTAAATAATATTTTTTATACCTTTATCATTACATTTTCTCTCTCTTCCACTCACAACCACTTTGAAAATATATTAAAAAATTATAGAGGGTGAACAATGCCCCCCCCCAAATATACAGATGAATAGTAACATTTCTCTCTCATCCACTCACAACCACTTTTTATCTTAAAGCAAAATAATGTTGACTATTTGACCATGATGTGGCAATGGTCTTTGGCCAGATAATGGTATTTAGGCGCCATTTCCATCAATTCTCTGAATTGTCAATGAATTATCCTTACAGCCTCACAATTTCCTTCCTTCTTCTTTGAAACGCTTCTTAAATTATATATGGAAAGTTGAACGATTCATCAATTTTCGTAAGATCTGTTGCTAAATTATGGAACCGTTTCCAATTTTAAGGCCTATATACAATTTATTGCTTTTAATCGGAGGATTCAAAGGATCATTCAAGTCGACTGCTTTGTTTTATCTTCATCATCCTTTGAAAATGAAGCATCGGTAAGTTGGATTCCATCTCTGTTTGTGATTTTGTAGTTTATAAGAAAACCCTAATCTCTTCTCAATAAATTCCAATCATCTTTGTTAGGTCCGGTTTCGCTCCGATTCGATTGCGTAACGACACGTTCGACGTGCGGAATCCGTGAACGTGTGTGACCGAACACACGAGATCGTACTAATGTCGTGATTCTATTGATGATATAACATATACAAGCTCCGAGAATCACGTTTTGCCACTTTCTCTCTCTAGTTTCTCTCTCTAAGCTCCTAAGCTCTTCAAGCTCTAATGTGGCAAAAGTTCTTAACTCTAAACCTAAGGCTCCTATTTATAGGCACAAGGTTATAAGGGATTTCCCCTTATTTACAAGTTTGCCACCTTGCCTATTTCTTACAAATTACAATATAAAGCCTATTTTACTACAGTTTCAGCTACGGTTCTGATTGACGCAGGCGATAGACATCACTGCACTAACAGACTCCCCCTTGGATATTGCCGCAGTCAATCTGTAGTCAAACTCGTAGCGACTTGTCTTTCTCTCTCTCTCTCTGAGTCTTCTTGAAGGTTTGACGATATCAGCAACCATAGACTCCCTCTTTCTCGAACAAAATCCTCGTGGATCAGTTTTTGAGCTTCCGTTGCTCCCCCTCTCGCTTAGACTCCTTTTCTTCAGGCTCCCCCTTTCGTCAAGCTTCCGTGCTTTTGGGATCGACACCTGCTTTCCGATTACAAGCTCTTCCAGGAACGATACCTGGTTCTTCGAATCCACGCTTTCGTTTGCGTTGAGCTCGTCTTCAGACTCCCCCTTAGACTCAGCTGTCGGGATCGTAGTCTGGCTTTCATCATTTCACAAGTTCAGGATCAATTCCTGGCTCTTATCTGCTCAGGATTTGAAACCTGGTTAACCTGCACATCCTCTACCTCACTATAAGTTTCACAAATTTATAACAATTAATTCCCGTAAACTTACCGGTAGATATTATTTACAACAAACCTGTTAGTTATATCAAGTTCAAATAAATGACCTTGATTAACCAATATACACAATCTTTTAAAATATTTGTATATGACATTTAAAGTTTTCAACATATTCTCCCAAACCTGTTCATCATGAATAGCACTCGAATTTTGAATATCAGCTTTTCAAAATCAGTTGTCGAAAATCTTTTTGACTTTTCAAAGAATTTATGCTAAAACACTCCGAAAATCTTTTTGGATTTTTGTTTTTGAATAAAATGCAGTAAACAAAAATATACAAATAAGATTTTTGTGAGTTTGTGTAAGAGGATCATATCAGTTCATGAGACAAATCACTAGCACCGTTAAGCTTTAATCATTTTAAGTTCTAAACGATTCACCTCGATTGACGATATAGTTGTCCTCTTAAATTTTCACACACTTTTCAATCTATTCAGGATACGATTTAGATGTTTTAGGAACTTAGCTCAATTCATGTGTCCCACCTCTTGAATATACTCCCGTATCCAGAATCTCAATATTCAGTCTTACAGGCAAGAATTACTACAATGATGTCTGTACATAATTTAGGGGTTAAATGCGAGAACTGAGGGATCTCAGGTCAGAACTTCCGTTCAGCAGAGAGATATCAGCTTCGACTTAGCAGTGTGTCCCCTTTAGAGGATCTTTTTAGCTTCAACAGATGATTATCAATTTTATTGTCTAATCACTGAGGGCTAGAATGCTATGTTTCAAGCATTTTGGTGAAAGTATTAGCCAGGGACTAGGTCAGAACTACCGTTCAGCAGAAGTCCCGGAATAATACCCCAGACATCATAGAGTATTGACACCTAGTATATCAGAATACGAAATCTTTCAAACGAGATTTCAGGGGTTACCTATATATCCAAGTAGTGTTCCCCACAAATTTCGCAAGTTTGAAATTTTAGGTTTATATCCCGAATAAATCTATTAAATGTACGAAAACCTATCGTCACATCATTAGTGAGACCGTTTATCACATATGACATTACATTTCCTTAGCGTGCTGTGATAGTCCACTGATGTACTATCATTTCCTTTTTTATCAACAAAACTCATTTTTGCTTTTTCAATGTTTTTGGAATTTTCAAATTTTCAAATTTTCTAATTTTTTTTTAAAATTTTTCTCCCCCTAAAATCAAAATATGTTCCAATTTTGATTTTTCAAGGAAAATTTGAAAACTGTACAAATAAAATGACAAACTGATATCGAATCACTTCAATTCGCCATTCATTTGGCATAAACAATCAGAACTCCCCTTCACAACAAACTATTTTCCCATTGTGATTTCAAAACACTTAAGTTTGTTTTAATCAAAATGGTTTTTCCGGAAAATTAGTTTTGTGTGACATTTCATAAACTTGGGGTTTCATCACATTGTTTTTCATATTATCACTAGTAAGAAAGATGAATCAAGTACAACTTAATGTCCCTGATTTATCTTTTGAAAACCGAAAAATCACCATAGTGAAATTTCTCAAGAAATGTGCCGATTCATGTTCCACGCTTACCAACCTGGGAACTCCGGCAAGTCAGGGTTTTTCATTTAAACAGATTCACCCAAGCCTGACCAGCCTTGGGTGATTTTGACAATTGTACCTCAAAACTTGGCTTTTCTGGTTTTGTCGAACCAGAATCATTGCCTGATTGTGGCTTGTCCGACTTTGATCTGTCAGATTCATCACCGACATGTGGCTCCATTGTTTCCGAAGAAACAGATTCATTGCCACTAAATGTTACCTTTTTCTTTATCTCCTCTTTTGTCCTCAAATTTGCATCTGATGAACTCTGCTTGCTTGACTTTGCAGTCGAGTAAAGCAATTCATCAGTACTCTTATTCTTACCAACAGATGAACCTGGGGACAAAATCTTCTCGAGATACTCTCTCGCCTTCTTCCTCTTCTTACGCAGTCTGTCTTTCTGCCCCTGAGAAAGTTTTACTTTTGTTTCCTGAACTTTAGGTTGTTGAACCTTCTGTTCTTTGGGCTTGACTTTGACTGGTTTCTTTGCCTTACTTTGAGATTCAGCCCTTGATCTTTCCATTGATCTCCTTGGGCAATCTCTGGCAATGTGTCCTCGAATTTGACAGTTAAAGCATCTTCGCGTTTTATAACTCCAATTCTGGCAGTTAACAGCAATGTGACCTCTAACTCCACAAGAGTAACACACTCTGTTATCATACCATATATCACCTTCACTCCAAACGCTCAGATCATAACACTGTCTGGCTTTGTAGTAATCTGCATTCCTCCTCAATGTTGGATTTGGCTTTGAAGCACTGTGGTCAAACCTGCACCACTTATTAACAACATTTTGTGAGTTTTCATTTTTAACTTTTTGTGATTTTTGTAAATGATTGGATGATTGATCTGATGAGCTTTTATTTTCCTTTTTAGGATTTTTCAAATTTTTATCTTTTTGTTTCTGTTCCACATTCTTCTTTACAGGTTTTTGCGTTGAGCATTCACCTTTCTCAGTAGATTGCAAAACAGTATTTTTAAACATTTCATTTAATTTCAAAAATGTTTTTCTTTTTTCTTCCTTTTCTTTTTCATCATCAGATTTGTCATCACAATCCTCAATTTTGACTTTGTCAAAATTTGTGACCTTGTCACTTATTGGAGCAGAATTGATCGGTTTTGGACAGGGAAAATTCAACCTGTCTGATGAAGTCACAAAACCTTTCAATTTCGTTTCAAGTTCATCAATCTTGATCCTTGAATTCTCAGCTTCATTTTCAAGCTGTGATATTCTTTCAAGATAAGACTTGATTGATTTTTCATTTTCAATTTTAAGATTTTCAAGAACAGATTTTTCATTTTCCAAGACTTTTAACTGTTCTTGAAATCTTGTTTCATTCTCTTTTAAATTTTTGTTTTCCAGTTTAATCCAGAAATCTTCTTTTTCAAACTCAGCAATTTTCTTTTGAGCATCTACAGCTTCATGCTCAAGTCGAATGATTTTAGCAAGATGAGAGTTTATTTCGCTTTGTTTTTCCAAATTATTCTTGCCAAAAATATCTCTCTCATCTTGTAAAATCTTCATTTGACTTTTGAAATCATTTTCCAATTTTTTAAAGTTGTTATTTTCTAATAACAAACTCTCAAGACTCTTTAAGAGTTTGTCATTATCAGATCTCAATTTTTCACAGCTTGAACGTAAACCCTGAATCTGTTCGTCATCAGCTTTCTTCTCGTTTTTCAGGGTATTGTTTTCCAATGTCAAGCTCTCCACATCCTTCATGAGTTTCACACTGTCGGCTTCTGATTTTTCGCATTTCGAGCATACAACTTCACATTTTGAAGTTTCATCCTTCTTAGATTCTTCAATCTTTGTTATTCCTTCTCTAACCCTATTGATTAATTCACTAAACTCATCCAAGCTTATATTTTCTGAATTTCTTTCTATTTCATCTAATAACTCTTTCTTTTTCTTTTTCTCTTCTTCATCTCCCCACCATTTCTTCTGCCAATAATCATCCTCTTCTTTGTACTCCTTGATGATGGCTTCGATATCTATCGTTTTGTCATCAATCGCGATGTTGCCATATTGATCAAGGTAGCACTCTCTGTTTGGATCCCATCGGTTTGCACGTTTTGCTTCCAGATAGACACCTGAGAGTCGGATAATCTTTGCTTCAGCAACCATTTTTCGATATTCGTACTTTTGTTCTTCTGTACGATTATCTTTCCATGGAATAGGTTCATTTTTCGCCATGAACTTATATTTGTGAATTACCTTGTAAATTCCCTCGTGTTACCTGCAAATCAACAACCAAACAATCAGTTTAAAAATATCAAACAACTGAATTTGACGAGAGATCGATTGGTCAAACAGAATGCTAGTTGATTTGGACGGGGTACTGTTAAATCGGTTGATCGATCGGTTGGGCACTTTGTTATTCAATCGAATGAAATTACTAGCCGATCGAATGAACTGGTCGAACCAAGACAATGCTAGTCGATCGAATGAGAATGTCCTACTAGCCGATCGAGCGAAATGTTACAAACCGATCGAGTGACAATTTACGCTGCTGTTCGAACGAGTACACCAGTCGATCGAGTGGCGTTTTGTCGAGAAAGTTGGTCGATCGGTTAAGCTAACCGACTGGAAATGCTTCACACAAAGATGCTATCCGTTCGGCTAGGAGTGCTAGCCGAATCACTTGCAACTCGAACAAAAACAACACTATTGCTAGCCGATCAAGTGAATGCTAGCCGATTGAGTCGTCTTATTCGATTGTGACAACACTTTATGCTAGCAGTTTAGAGTTTCCTAGCCGATCGATTATACTAACCGAACAAAGACACTTCACAACTTATCGCTACACGACAAAATTTTATCAATGTGCTATATCCAACACTTTCTGATTTTGATATCCTTGATTATATATATGAACTTTTTAATGGGGCGGCAACATACTATGATTGGTTATCTAAGATAGTGGGGTGGTGGACTTCAATTAAAATCTGGATTGAGTCTTGGACAATTGGTGAACATGGGCGGCAATAAATTGCATTAAATGACCGACCACTTTTGCTTTCTTTAACTCTTATTTTATTTGAGTGGGGCACCAAGAGTTATTCACCGATTGGACCAAACAAAAATTGGCGGCTAACTATATCTTGAAGTTTTACAAATATTCAATTTTTATGTAATGGCTGACAATCAACAGATAAGACTTAATATACTTCAGTTTTACCAAGTCTTTATAGGACCTCACATGGTGGCACCGTCTTATTTGACTGACATATCTGAATTTTATTTATCAATTTTATCACTTGTCTTTTGTTTAAAAATATTAATGAGAGCTGACAAGTGAGGTGCAATAAAACTATTTGCTAACCGAACGGTGATGTTGTTCGATTGGAGAAATCCTAGCCGATCGGCTAGGGTCAACAAGTCAAAGCTTGAAAGTGATGTCAGTGATGCTTCTGTTCGATCGGTCAGGGTCAAAAGTTCAACTTTTTATGCTGTTCGATTGGTTGATAAAGACGGTGATTCCTAGCCGTTCGACTAGGTCAACCAGTCAACGTTTTTTTTAATGAATGTTATGCTTTGGATCGAGTAGCCTAGCCGATCGGTTAGGCTAACCGATCGGTTGGCATTCAACATGAACAAATGCAGCAACAGTCACCATATCCCAATTTTTTTCGAACAGAAAATCCAAGATTTCTCTCAAACGGCTTGGAATTTTGACCTGAAAATTTGTAGGATTATAGATCAGATATATGCGCACAACATATCAAAATTTCAGCCAATTTGAACCGTAAAAACCCGTTCAAATTTGTAAAATTCATAGAAAAACGTGAAGAACAAGAAATTTAAGAAGAATTTGACAAATCTGGATGTTTTTGGCTCTGAATCTGCTGAAAACTTGTACGAATCTGTGAGTTTGATCTGCGCAACCGAGCACCTGCTCTGATACCACTTGTTAGGTCCGGTTTCGCTCCGATTCGATTGCGTAACGACACGTTCGACGTGCGGAATCCGTGAACGTGTGTGACCGAACACACGAGATCGTACTAATGTCGTGATTCTATTGATGATATAACATATACAAGCTCCGAGAATCACGTTTTGCCACTTTCTCTCTCTAGTTTCTCTCTCTAAGCTCCTAAGCTCTTCAAGCTCTAATGTGGCAAAAGTTCTTAACTCTAAACCTAAGGCTCCTATTTATAGGCACAAGGTTATAAGGGATTTCCATCGTACGAATGACGTGATTCTATTGATGATATAACATATACAAGCTCCGAGAATCACGTTTTGCCACTTTCTCTCTCTAGTTTCTCTCTCTAAGCTCCTAAGCTCTCCAAGCTCTAATGTGGCAAAAAGTTCTTAACTCTAAACCTAAGGCTCCTATTTATAGGCACAAGGTTATAAGGGATTTCCCCTTATTTACAAGTTTGCCACCTTGCCTATTTCTTACAAATTACAATATAAAGCCTATTTTACTACAGTTTCAGCTACGGTTCTGATTGACGCAGGCGATAGACATCACTGCACTAACAATCTTCAAAATAATGGAATCGTTCCCCTTATCAATTGTAAACCCTAGATGTATAACCATATTCTGCAATCGCGAAAATAACAAAGCCTCTTCATCTGTTACGGTGGTTTGATGGTGGTCGTGGTTACGGTGGTTGTGCCTTTTGAAGGTGTTTTGACGGGTTCATTTTGATGGTGCGTGTTTAAGATTGAACCTTAGCGACTCTCATCAGACATTATAGGTGTGTGATACTTTCAAGATTGATCATCTTCATGCATGATGCTGTTGGCAATTTTCTGTACTTTTTAAAATTTTAACTTCAATCTCCTCATGATTCTACACTGATTTTTGTCTTCTTCACTACGATTGTTGTTTTTATTTCGTTCTATTTCCGTTCAGGATTGTGACAATTGCAGGTATTTGTCATCTACTATTGGATCTCTGATTCGTTTGGTTTTCCTACAATCGGCAGTTAGAGAGACACAAGGATGGGAGATGAATTGAATTATATGGTTAGTTCTAATTTACTTCGCTGACTTATCTAGTTAGTTAATTACTTTGCTGTTTAATTTTTCCTTTTTGTCATCTACATGTTTCTACTGCAATTGGGAGACATGAGGGGGTTAGGGTAGTCATGGTG
Organism: Helianthus annuus; assembly: GCF_002127325.2. Taxonomy (NCBI): domain Eukaryota; kingdom Viridiplantae; phylum Streptophyta; class Magnoliopsida; order Asterales; family Asteraceae; genus Helianthus; species Helianthus annuus. The sequence goes on along the minus strand of NC_035434.2, from coordinate 106,446,975 downwards.
CTTCTCTAATGGCGAAGGTAATCAGAGAGAACCAAAGCCTCTATTTTTTCGGCAAAGGCTCCGTAACGAGAGGTAATGTAAGCAAGGTATAGATATTAAAAAGTATTTTTAAAATAAGAGATTTTGATAGTACATATGGTTGTGTAGAGAGAACCCAGAGCTTTACATGGAGAAATTGTGGGCCAAATACAAAGATTTATCTAAAAAAGTTGAACAACCACATTATTTGGGGTTTTGAGATCGATTTTATGATGTTGCAAAGTCGGAAAACACGGTTTCTAGTGAGTTCGGACCAAGGCATTGTTGCATATTATTGTCTAAGAGAGGTAATTTTACTCATTATTCATTATATAATTTTGTTTTGTTCAAGCATTTTGATTCTTAAATTTGAATTGACAATGACACCCAAGTCAAAACAAAGATTGAATTGACAAAGGCTGTGGAGAAAGCTTTTGCTAGGGGTTTACTGGTACTTCTAACCCTTATCTATAGTAAGTTTTATGCAAAAATCATATGATTTATAAACAATTTGATTTACATTCTTCACCAGATTATTACAAATGACGATCTTGAGGAAGTACGAGAGTTAGGATCTATTAAATATGGAGCTTTTTATCACAGGAAATGGTAAGGTTCAGATGTCGCAGATGTCGCGATCAAATGAATTAAAGGCAGTTATTTTGCTGGCAAACCATCTGAGAGAGAGCGTTTTGTATGACCGCATAATGCACTTTTTCTGGTAATATTTAACTTATTTTCTTCACATTTGTAATAATTAGATGCTAATTTTCCACAATGAGATATCACCCTCGAAAGTTATGTTAAAATTAGTGTAATTAAAATACGAGTTCAGTAATATGTTTAACCCTCAGCTTTTGTGATATCACATACACTTTTCGTCATGATATCACCCTCAATTTCCCATTTTATGAAATTACTTGTGTCTGGAACTGATTGATTATTGCAACTTCTTCCAGTCACACTATATAGATTAAGTTATAATTCTTTTGCAGCAAGCCATTATGGGATGTTATCACATATACTCTGTCCAACGTACCATTGCCTGCTCCAGGAAAAGAATGTGTTCTCTTTGGTATTGAGAATACCTTGCTTTCAGTTGACTTTCCGCCCAAGGATGGCCTTCCGCATGCTGATGTAAGCGCATTCTGACCTGATTGTTTGTAAATTACACTTGAAAACTGTTTTCTAATTACTTGAGCGTAGATATCCTTCCAACCGCTGGTGCAGTGCCTGGATGTCGACAATTTTATTATACTATTTACTGCTGTCTTAATTGAGAGGAGGGTTTTGCTTCGATCAAACAAGTATTCCTTTACTTAATTTACATCCTTTAATAGTGCTATGAATCAAGTGATACAACTCTGCGTGATTCTATGGTAAAAACTAAGTAATTCTTGATTTTTTATTTTTTTATACATATACTCTTTACTGACACTTGCTTCCGAAGTAATATGCCATTAGATTTATCCGTTTCGGTGGCAGGTAAACATATGTTAAAATTTTGTATTGAATGCCCAGTAAAATTTCAAATTGTGTTATAATGCAGTTATATGAAATTTGATTGGATTGGTATCTGATGTTGGTTTGTTTGTGTGGCTCAGCATGTGTACATTCCGTTGCTATTCTTCAGTGGAGTAGACTATATAGATGCTCCCACACCATATATGATGGGACTTCATTCAGGTGTTGATATTGCTAGTCTCTCAATGGATGGTGTAAGTCTTTTTCCTCCTGTTAATTATGCTCATATTGCTTTTTGGTAACTGTAATATTGTAGGTTGTGGTTGTTGATCTTGAAAAGAATTGCATCACGACATCCAAGGAAATTCCTGCTATACCAGAGCCAGAAATGAGTTCATTACGTAATGAGATTCTTAAGTTATTGCATCCAAATGTTGTTTGGATAGACTCAATGAAGGCTGATCTTCAATCTCATCAACAATATGCAAAGCCTTGGTCACCACAGAAGGATGTTCACCTCAGGTTATTAATACTACTACTTTTACTTTACATGGACTCCAGACTGATTAACGCAATTTATCCCTTCTTAGTTAGTTATTACTTGCAGCAAGCAGCTTTTAGCAAATTAAACTATTAATTTAGAATTTTTGGACATTGGTTCGTATATATGTTACTACAAATAAATTGGCTTTACATGATAAGAATTCATTTTTCCTATTATAACTAAAAAGGTTGTCCGGATTATTTGTGTTTTTTCAACTATTGTTGTTTGCTTATGCATTTGTGTGTATGAACCTTTTTAAGCTTTTTAAATAAGGTTACTTAAGTTAAAGAAGTCATCCTCAGAGGTTAGGAGGTAGTAATGTAGTATGCATTTTTGTTACTTAATGGTTGGCTGTTGGCCCATCTTTTCTTTATCTTCTTTGTGATCTTTTTTTTTATTTTCACATTATTCTATGACAAGAGTATCATCAAAGGTACTCAACTTTTGAAAGAAAGGTAAAAAAAATTTATACTTGAAAATTTTGTTTAATATCATGGGTTTTGGCTTAGAATCATGGTAATAATGTTGAGCTAATGAATTTTCAAAGGTATCAAAATGGGCAAGTCATGCGTTGAGTGATCTTGAAAATTGGTAATATTTTTGTGCATATTGTGTCAAATTGACCTGAAAACACTTTTCTAAAGTCTTAAATATGGTCATAAAGTTGAGCCATTCTATTATTTTGAAATATATGAACCAATGGTTATCTGAGATTGCTTTTTTTAATGCTAAACAACTTATGCTTGTGAAGGCAACTCATACTATGATAAGTGCGTGATTACAATGACTGGTTAGGAAGAAATTACTTTGGACTTTTAATATATTTTTTTTGCTATACTTTTTGGATTTACATTTATATGTGATGATTTTGGATAGTTATCACATATGTATAAACGATGTTACAATGCTTATGTTTAATGCTTTTTATCCAATATTTTAAAAACCAGTTCAAACCGGCCGGTTGTATCGGAGTCCGGTAGAACCGGTTAAACCGCCCGGTTCACCCGCTTGAACCGTCAAATACACCCGGTTAAACCGTTTCTGAGTCAAATATGGTACTATAATATATCCGTTTGTGTTTTAACGTGTATAAATCATAATATTTATGTCAACGGTGATAATGTAGATATTTTCTTTTACCAACCCGTGAAATTCACATGTTCTTAAACCATTTATTTATATACAATTAACGGTGATTAAGTTGTTTGAGGGTAGTTGAGGGTATAAATGACATGGTAGTGTAGGTTTTGTGGGAATTCCTTATCCATATTCATATATTTACACTAAAACCAAACAAATTTTTTTCTCCGTTTTAATTAATAACATTTCTTATCCTTTATCAATACTTTTTCTCTATCTTCCACTCACAACTAGGGATGAGATCGGTAATTTTTGGTCCTCACATTTGCCTAGATGAACACAGTAGTTAATAAATAATCTTATCCTAAAAGTTGCGGGTTTTGTTTCGAAATCAAGAAAGACACAGTCTTGATTCAGGTCAGGGTTTCTGACTCTTAAATCACTGAGTTGATTGGGTAATGGTATTTGTACTGGGTTAGGGCAAGTTTCATCAAGTGGGTTATGTTTGAGTTAGGGTTTCAAAGGTTTATGTTTAGTAGTAGTTTTTATTTGATTTGGTGTTGGTGTTAGTTGGCTCTTACTAGAACAGTAGTATGCTTTAGGATTTTTATTTATTTTATTTGCATATTTTTTTATTGTTTTGGATTATTTTGATGAGATTTCTTTATCTTTTTGCTGATTTGTTGAGTTATTTTGGTACCATTTTGAGTTGTTTCTATTGTTTGAGCTAGCTTTTTTGTTTTCTTGAAATGTGAGAAGTTATTGATTTAATTCGATCAGTGTAAATTGACATTATATCAACTGCAGTTGAAGGCAGAACGGCAGCAGAAGCTGGTCACATTATATCAACTACAGCTGGAGGCAGGAAGGGAGAACGAAAAAAAGGTATATCATTGATCTTAATGTTGCAATTTGATTTTGTATATAAGGGAAAATCATATCAGTAAATTAGGATCTTGTGTTTATTTGGTGAAGATTGTAACGGTTGGAATAATTTTTAGTGTTGTAGAGGTGCGGACAGATGGTTTATTATCAGGTTTTGTTTTGTTTTGTTTTGTTTGTGAGTTGGTTTTGCAAATTGTTCTTAAGGCATGCAATATAGGTATGCAGTGGCTTTTAAGTGTGTGGTGAGGGTGTATATATATGATAGCATGACTTCAAGTGATTAGAGTTGTGAATGAATTTTCTTTTGTTTCCATTTGATGATGTCAACGATGATGGAAATTTCCTTTTGTTTTGTTTGGTTTACTTTAATTTCTTTTTATAATGTAAGAATTAACATTTTATAACAACAAAATTATCTTATAATATATGTAAATAGAGTAATTGGTTTTGAAATATATGCGCATTGTTAGTAGAAAATCAGCAAAGTTTATACAAGAAAAGAATAGATCAATACCTTGGAATACAACTCTTAGGGGACATGCTACACTTTTATATGTTGTGATTAATGATTAATGCATTATATATATATATATATATAGAAAGTATAATATACTTCAAGGCTTAACCTACATTAACGTACATGACAAAAAATATAACGTGCGTTATTATCATAGAACGTGCGTGATTATAGTCCCATGCGTGATTATGTGGTCCCATGCGTGATTATGTGGTCCCATTCGTGATTATACCCCTGATCCAACGGTTACTATTGTCTCCTACGTGATGTATGATAAGGCTTTTTGTATGTTAACCTTACTCTCTCTCTCTCTCTCTCTCTATATATATATATATATATATATATATATATGTATTAAGGATGAGTACAGTATCGGTACCGAAATTCGCCAAATATGGATACTACTACCGAAAATGTACGGTACGGTATCGGTATTTAAAAGTTTAGGTCAACATTTCTAAGTAGTATAATTTATTGTAAGACCACCCGTGTAGCACACGGGAATTTAGACTAGTACTCTTTATATCTTAAAAACACCACACACAAAATTTGATGCCATGGATGTGAATGCTCTTAAAGGAATCCTATATTTATTTACTTTTTCCCTCCACATGCAAAACACATGTCAATTCCCTCATCAATTTAAAACGTCCATAACTTTTTCAGACGACATTTAAAAAAAGTTCACCATAATAACAAGCGTTTTTTATGTTTAATATGAGTATGATGATATTGCTATATAAAAATAAAACAAAAAATTATCACGTTTACTGTTTTTTTTTTTTTTTTTTTTTGCATTGTGTTAAAGGATCAGATCATTGTGTCTTTTAATTGGGTTTTGTTCATTACGTTTTTACAATGACTTCTGTACATTGTGTTATTATCAAACTTATAAAACAATGTTAATTTGGGTTCAGACCATTGCGTTTTTATCAAAACTTATAACACAACATATGACACAATAAAGATTGTGTTATATTTAGGTACTATGTATATTCTGTTACACGTTTTGGTCATTGTGTTTATTCTATTATCCATTGTGTTTTAATTTGTTGTTCATTGTGTATTAGTCTGTTGTTTATTGTGTTTTAGTTTGTTGTCCATTGTGTCTTTTATTTGATCTCACTTATTGTGTTGTTTATCTGTCGTCATCAATTGTGTTTTTCGTCTACTTTCCATTGTGTTTTTAGTTTGATACTCATTGTGTTTTAGTTTGTTGTCCATTGTATCATTTATTTGATCTCACTTATTGTGTCTTTTATCAATCGTCACTATTTGTGTTTTTAGTCTACTTTCCATTGTGTTTTTAGTTTGATACTCATTTTGTTTTACCTTATGTCCATTGTGTCTTTTATCTGTTGTCATCGATTGTGTTTTTGGTCTACTTTACATTGTGATTTTAGTTTAATGGTCATTGTGTTTTACGTTATGTCCATTGTTTAACACGCAACTGGGTTTTCGAATTTTTTTCTAAATATAACAATATGGTACTCATATTAAAGATAAAAAGACGTTCGATTTTATGGTATAATTTTTTTTAAAAACAAATGACGTCTAAAAAGTTATGGACGTTTAAAAAATAGGGGAAATAGCATGTGACTTACATGCGCATCATCTTTTTATTCTCTTTGATAAGATTACCCTTTCCGTTTGATTTCTTTTGAGACATTTGTCACTCTATAATGGCTTCTTACACTTCTTATTTTTATACTCCTTTGTAGGATAATTCAACCCGTTTATATATATGGATTTGATTTACAACGAAAATTGATAACACTAAATAAACAAGAAAATTAAGATCTCTCAATTCACAATGCGTTGAAGTTAAGACATTGTCTATCTTACTAGAACCAAATCACTGATTCTCATGGGCGGCCCTTGCGGTGGGCTGGGAGGACCACCGACCAAGGTCCGATGTTTCGAAGGCACATTATTTTTAAAAAAACCTCGATATGTATATGTAAAATAAAATTTAATAAGATATACTCATACAAACATCAACATAGACTCACTTATAAAATTATTCTTATGGTTTAGATTAGCTGTTAGTCCATTGGCATTAGGTTTAGACCTTTAGTTAGCCTAATACCCAATTTATGTATGAAAAACTAGTTTATATTATATATTTCATAAAGGCCTAAGATACACGAATTCTCAAGGGCCGACACTGTTGATTCTGGTATACTTCATTAAAACTTAGTTTACAAGGATAATGAATCACACACCATACACACCTTAAATCATGTATCTTGATTTTGCTTGAATTCTTCAAAAATGAAGTTTACAGTGCATGAAAAAGAGCGTCTTCAATATGGTGTTTCTAAGAAGAGAGAGTGTGATGTGAAGGAGAGAAAGTGTGATGTGGAGTAGAGAGTTGTTTTCGTGGGAAAACACCTTCAAGTAGAGGTTCCCACAACGGGTTTTGGGTCTAAACCGGTTTAGATTGAAACCGGGTTTGATTGAGTCAGCAAAAGTTAAAATTATTGTTTGATAAACCAGGTTTAAGTATAAGAATATCGTTGGCTCATCCACCATGAAGTCAACGGCTTTTCAAATAGAGAGGGGCTAAAATACTAATGAAGATTTAGAGTTTAAGGTTTTTTGGTGGAGAGAAAAAGTAATTTAGAACTCACCTTAATATAAAACAAACAACTCCTTTCCATTCTCTTTTGAGTTGGAAGAAAACCGCATTTTCTAAACATCGTTTTGAATTAATCTTTATTTAAGAGGAAACAAATGTATGCTTAGGGCATGTTTGGCTAAGCTTTTCCAACCCAACTTATAACTTATTGACTTAATCAAAAAGCTAAAAAAGAGTTTTAGTGTTTGGCAAACCTAAAAGTCTTTTTCAAAATGATTTTTGAGAAGGAAAAAAAAGAGTTAAATGCTTGGTTGGTCCCTGTGGTTTGCGAAAATTGCAGACTTAGTCCCAGTGGTTCACTAATTACACACGTGGTCCTAATAGTTATAATTTTTGCACTCGGGTGGTTCTTAACGCTAACCTATGTTAAATTTATCAGTTAAGTACGTGTGAAATGACGAGATTACCCTTAACTAAAAAACAAAAATACCAATAAAATCATCATCCTCATCTTCTTCACTGTGAGTCCCACCCCCTTCTTCCCCATATCACCATCATCTCTACCCAGATCTCTCTCTCTCTCTTCTCAAACACCACCACCACTGAACACCCACCATCACCACAATCATCCTCTCACAGTTCCCCGTGCCTCCGCCTTTCCATGACTAAACTGATTTGCAACGTATAAACACTTTTAGCAAATCAACAAATTCCAAACAACTCAAGCGAGAATCAATGAATGGACCCTTCTTATGAACAGGCTGTTCAGTTCAACGGATGAATAAAACAACAATTGGACTAATCTGCAGTGGATCAAGTTCAGATCTTGCGAATGAAGTTGTTAATTCTTCGGACAGATGAACAGTTTCTGCAATATAGCTTATGCTCAATCCAGCGAATGAAAGAGTAATTTCTGCGGATGAAAATAATACTTCTGCAGATGTGATTAAAATTTGTTCAGCGAATGAATCTGATTCACAGCGGATAACGTTTTTCCTGCAACAAATGGACAATTTTGATAAACTCTTCAAATTTAACAGATGAAGGTCTGCGGATGAATGAACTGTTCTGTAGATGAGTCAACACATGAACTCGAAAAATCTGAGTTTGTGCGAATAAACGTGATTCTGCTTCATGGATAACTAATATCTGATTTCGAATGAACAACAAAAATACTCGACCGAATGGGATTTCGTCTGGGTGTGGATTTCCAGATTAAACTGATTCTGCAGTGATTAAATCTGTGGACTGATTCTGTAGTGATTAAATCTGCGGACCGAATGGGATTTTGTCCGCCTTTCCATGCTTGGTTGGTCCTATGGGGAAGAAGGGGGTGGGGCTCACAGTGAAGAAGATAAGGATGATGATTTTATTGGTATTTTTGTTTTTTTGTTAAGGGTAATCTCATCATTTCACACGTATTTAACTGATAAATTTAACACAGGTTAGCGTTAAGGACCACCCGAGTGCAAACATTATAACTATTAGGACCATGTGTGTAATTAGTGAACCAATGGGACCAAATCTGCAATTTTCGCAAACCACAGGGACCAACCAAGCATTTAACTCGAAAAAAAATCATCAAAAGGTTATTTTTGAGAAGTTAGGGTTTGTGACTTTTTGATCAGCTTATAACTTTTAAAAGACCAAATTACCAGATTATCCCTGATTTAACACTTCTTATATCAATAAGCTAAGCCAAACATTTTTTAGAAAACAACTTATTGACTTATTGGTTTTTCCCACCTCATAAACTAATCTAAACACTTTTTTTTTTTTTTTTAAAACTCATTTTTAAAAAGTCATAAGTCTTAAAAGTTATAAGTCAATTTTTAGGTAAAATAAGCTTAGTCAAAGATGCCCTTAGTTAATTGAAATAAGGTTTGGTTATTTTTTAAGGTTTAACATATATTTTCAATAAAGGAATATATTTATTTCTCTTAAAAAAATACTATAGTTCATGTGTTTGGACTTTTCTAACAAATACTGGCATAAACCATGTTCCTTGACTTTGAAAGCATTTAACAATAATTTAATATGAACTATTTTTATTATTAGAAAGTGTTTCAGTTTGAACACAATACTTGTTAGATTATTATTTGATGATGAATTATTGAACTTAATTATATACTTATGCATCACACGAAACTAACACTAAATGTTAAAAAGTTGACTTTAATCTCATAATTTAAGAAGTGGTGACGAAATAATGTCCATTATTTGTTCCTTTGTTTTTTGAATTTCTTACACCAAATAGTTATTGTGGAATACGACTAGGATACAATACGAATCAAAAAGACCTCAACTACTTCGTTACAATACCAAAAATGGCTTCAACAAGTCGGTTAAATATTCATATATTATATACTATTAATTTTTAACATTTTAGGACAATAGTTGTTTTACATCATGTTAGTTTTGTGTTTTGTGCAGCAAAGGGTTGTACTATGTGTTTTATGAGCATACTTTCTGTGATGTTATTTTGAGTTACACGTATAGACACTAGATGATGGATGCACCCATCTAGTCTTCACAATTTGTCCATGTTATCCATACATAATTATTATACCAACTTGATCTATCATCTTTCTCTACTCTTTGTATCAACAACTTTAGCTTTACACTAATACCTAATCTCTCTAACATAATATACCTAAGCTCAAATCTACAGTAAGTTCAACTTTTATGATGGCGAAACAAGCTTCATCGGTGCCGGATGGGTTGGGACGGAGGGGGTTGTTTGCGGTGGGGAGTGGAGAGGGGTGGCGGTGGTAAAAGTTGTGGAGAGGGGTGGCGGCGGTGGGGTTCTTGGTGGTGGCCGTTGTTTTTTGATGGCGGTGGTAAAAGTTGGTGGCGGCAGACAGTTATCTGGAGGTTCGGTGTATCACACTCACCACCAAACCACGTCTGATACCACAGCCAGCACCGTCGATTGTAGATCTAAAACCCTAACTCCCACCCACTCCTCTCTATGTCTCTTTTTATTTTGCGAAGAAGATAAAGATGAAGATGGGATTTGTATTTGAAGCGGGAGTAGGTGAAGAAACATGGCCGTACTCACCCAAACGTTGATCCATCTTTGCATGTCGTCCAAACAACCGGCGCCAGCTTCGATTCTCGTAAAAGCAACACAATCCGTGGAGACATATCCCTACCTCTGATTGCTTATCTGAACGGATTGTTTACCAAACTGTTTTTTTTTTTCGTTGAAAACGACTAGATACCCGTATTAAATTGAATAAAATATAAGTTCCCTCTACAAAAAACTATCCTTTAATCTAATTTTTATTTAATACAACGATGAAATGGACTTGTTTCTTTGTTGTTTTCTTTTTATTAGTATCATTGTTATGTGTTATATTATTTTCTAGAGGAAACGTCATTAAATAGGGATGTGCTTATTTCATATAAGTTTTACGTGTATATCCGTGAATACAAATTAAAATCATCAACAGTCCACTTCAATTTCATTTTAATAATATATACACATCATTATCTCTATCCTCCGTATGATTATGATTAACTAGACAAATGTGTATGATGCAAAATAACTAGCTAGCTCGACAAGGATTCAAGGACACAAATTGTGAAAACGGTCTTATGAATACAACAGAAAACAACCACCTCCACCATTAATTTTGACTCTTTAACAAGTCAAACTTCTTTTCACTATAAAACACAAATGACAATAAATCAAGAACCGTGCAAGATGTACGTCGATTTGGAATCACTTAGAAACATGATATCAACACAGCATTGGCATTAGACACAAAATATGCCTTTTCCTTGCAATATATATATATAGGGGGCCGCTAGAACGAGAACCACCTCGAGTTGTAAGAACCGCGAGAACTACTTGATCCGGGGCAAGGTGGGCCAATTTTTTTTTTAAAAACGTAGATGCATGTATTATAAACACATTCGTAAAAAAAAAAAAAATTTAAAAATGTCGTGCGTGTAGTTTTTTACACCACAAGTTTGTGGTTTACGAGTTCCGTAAATTTACGGAACTCGTAAACCACAAACTTGTGGTGTAAAAAACTACACGCACGACAATTTGTTTTTTAAATTTTTTTTTACGAATGTGTTTATAATACATGCATCTACGTTTTTGAAAAAAAATTTGGTCCACCTCGCCCCGTACGGTGTGGTTCTCGCGGTTCTTACAACTCGAGGTGGTTCTCATTCTAGCGGTCCCCTATATATATATATGTATATATATATATGTATATATATATATATATATATTCTTTTATCAATAATGACATCCTTAACTTTGATGGAGTGACACCGAATAATTTGTTGATTTCCTCCCGTCAAGACAAAATAATAGATATTCACAAGTGTGTATGATTGTATGGTTAGTAGTGGATTACAGTGAAAATAGTTTAATCAAAAGATATTGATTCTCGATACAATAACTAGTCGAACTATAACCGATCAAGTTTCTCTGCTGCAACGGGTAATTTCACTACTTGGCATGTTTGTACGCCTCAGCCGCAACGCAGCGAGGACTTAATAAATATTCATATATTATAAGTTTATAATGCACAAAGCTCATGCTAAAATCAAATGGTGTGAGATAAAGCCTGAGGCTTTATCGCGCGACGTCAACGATAATTGGACAGGGGCCTTCATTATTAACTGGACTACTGAATACACACTTAATTATACATGTTTTAGTCCTCTATTTTACTCTTGTTTTACGTGTTTTTACTACAAATTCGATGTTTAGGTACTTAATCATGTACTTTTGGGTTTTCAGGTCTTAAACGGTGTGCCAAAGACAAAGTTAGAGAAAATCAGGAGTTTCCAGTCATTTTGGACAAAACTGCAGAATCTGATTCGTAAAGATACATATGTCGCACGACCATGCAAGCTTAGATACTCGGAAGCACTCGTAGTGTGGTCAGGAGTGTAGACTTTTTCTCGGACACGAACGACCATGCATCTCAGCCGCCCAACTGTGCCCTCGCTACTACTCGGAAGCACAGACAGTGCGATCAAACGTGGAAGTATTTTCTCGGACACGCATGGGCATGCACGTATAGTGCACGACCTTGCGCCTTTTTTTTAACGTTTTGGCCCAGTGCCCACGTGCTTAGCCCACACCCTGCAACTGACGCTATGACTAGACTCGAATAGTGCACGAGAGTGCGCCTTATAGCGCACGACCGTGAGCTATTGTAAAGTTGTATAAAACAGAGCAGACACATTCGGATCAGCAATCGATATTTTTGCAAACTTCTGGGCAATTTTGGGACTCCAGAAACAACATGCTTTGGATCAAATCAAACCCTCTTTCTTGGTTGCAAAGAAGCCTACTTATCATCAGTTTCATCTAATCATTGCTTGCTTATGGTTTAAATCTTTGTTCTATCCATGATTTTGGTTGCATTTCAAGCATTGTTTGATGTATTATGTATTATTGTAGCCTTTGGGCAAAAACACTATGTTACTTGTTTTATGAACAAACATTAGCTTGTTGGTCCTATTTGTTTGAAACTTTGGAACATTTTATGTTCCAATATTGATGATTATGCGACAAACATGTTTAACTGATGTTGGATTCTTGTTTTTATTTATTATCTTGGATGATTAATGAATATTTAGTTAAGATATGTTGAAAAGCTCCTTGATTAAGCATTTATTAGTAAGCTATTAACATGTTAGCATGTTTACACCATGAAACTAGAAATAGGTATTGGTTTAATGAAAGGTTAATCAAATGCTAATCAAGAGTTTTTTCTTGCACGTAAGTAACCTAACCGGTTAGATGGTTTTGTTACAAGTCCTTAACACGGTTTATGATCTTCTGGTTGAAATCACTATCTTAGTAAATTTGTGTCCAAGGTTTGTAATATGGAATAGTTTGTGATATGATCTACTTTATATTTATCTCGGTGGTTGTATTGTGTTATCAATATTACTTTCCTTGATTAAATGAGGTCAGAAAACTCTTAAAGAATGATCAACTTATCTTTAGAAGATTTGCATGAAAATATATCAATAGCACACTAATGAATGATTTTAGGTGGCTAAAGTGTGTTTATCGCGTTAGCTTTCCGAATGATTGTCATGTTAGGATTCCCGACATGGATACTGATTGTTTATATAATTGGAAGATTGGTCAAGTGCCCTTTTGTAACATTTCTGACTTAGTTAATATGCTTAGGTTGTTTATAAAACAAGATAATATATATTTTTGTATTTGGAGTCTTTTATGCTTTGAATATAGTTTTAGATTAGTTTAGTTAAAAACTTCATTCACCTATCCTTTTTACCAGTAACCTAGTGACAACGATTTAGTACTCATGTATCCGCCTACGTCCATGGATCGACATCTAATTCTTACCCATACTTTTCTACATATGTGTGTGTGTTTTAATGTTAATATTTAAATCATTTTTATAAATACTAAAACCGAGTCCGTGTGTAAAGGTTGTTTCTAAAATTGTATATATATACGCACATGTCATCTATTGTAGGAAAAAACCCCCATAAAGCCCTTGTCATGACTACTCAATTATTTTTTAAATTTATATTTTTATAAAAATTGAACAACAAATAAACTAATTTTAAAATTCAAACAAGGTACACACAATATTATTATGCAAATAAAAACAAATTCTAATCGTCTTCTATTTCATCGTCGCAGTTGGCGCTGTCATCGCCGTCACGATTATTTCATAGATGTTCAACCAAATTCGCTCGAAGATTCAAGTGTGTTTCCCTGTGACATATCTTTATTCGGATAGCTTCTTTCTGGGCATACGTTAGAAGTTGGTTTGCCGATTCGTATGTGTCGTCAAAATCGGCACAAAAGGCTCTGCCCGGGTCCTCCAAGTTCATGTTATGCAAGATGATACATGTATACATCATGCTTCTCATTTTTTTGCATTTCACAAATATATGAGGGTTGGGAAATAATAGCCTATCATATATTTAACACTCCAAATGCGATCTTTTTTCCAAATCGTGTTTCTTCTAGTAATACAACAGTTTGACGTCATCCCGACACCAGAGAGTTTTTGTGACAACCAACAAACTTCATGATAATTCCGTACTACTTAATCACCAGTTTATTCAATTTAATTGCGTTCTTGTCACACCCCGACCACGTAAAACAACAAATCGTGGCGGAAACGTCAGGGAGTGTTGTAACAGATTCATTGTTTCACAACCATGAATCAAATAGTTTTGTTTTATTGAATTATTGAACTCATTGTTTTATTACAAATTAGATAAATACAACTATTGTCTTTCGAGTTTTAAAGTCACTAAGGCACGAGTCCATCCTATGTATATCATGTATCAACAATCATCACATACCAGCACCTGAAACATATATGAAAATAGGTACGTCAGCATAAAAATGCATGTGAGTAACATAGGTTTTGTTGATTTAGGTTCATGGCTTTAGTTAACATAAGAAAAAGGTTTTATGTTTTACAAAAATAGCCATGAATCCTTGTGAAAAGTTTTGTTTCTAAAAATGCATTGTTTTGATAAAAGGTTTGTAATATATAAAATATACTTTGGTTTGGAAATAGTTAAATGTATAGAATATCAAAAATATACTTTTGTTACTAAAATAATAAATTTGGTAGTATATCAATATACTTTGGTTTTGAAAGATAGCATATCAGCTATGCGTTGGTTTTGAGAATAACATATCAACTTTGTTTTGGTTTTGAAAATAACATATCAACTATGCTTTGGTTTTGATAATAACATATCAACTATGTTTTGGTTTTGAAAATAACATATCAACTATGCTTTGGTTTTGAGAATAACATATCAACTATGTTTTGGTAAATAACAAAGTAGCATGTTAAAACATATGTTGGATTTTGTACATAGTATATCAAAATATACTTTGGATAATAATATCACATTTGAGAGTATATCAATCTATACTTTGGTAGTATACCAAAATATACAAAAGAAATTGTGATTTAGTATTCACTCAAACCTTAGTGTATCAAACTACACTTTGGAGACTATAGAAATACCATGAAGGCAATTTCTATTTGGTTAAAATTTGGTTTCTGACATTCCATATAACAGGAATGGGGTGTCTAGTCCTATAGCACTATATCATATTACTAATCGGCTTGGTGAATGTATTAAAATGAGTACAATCCAACAATTAGTTTTTACAAGTTTTGAAAATCAGTGTTTAAACCATAGATAATCGTTTAATTCGTCAAAAGAATAAGTACTAAGCATGTGTAATCCTATAGTTTAAAATCATGAAAGTAACAAATAGGCACATATGTTTCATGTGACAACTCGTAATTCGAACCTACTTCTGTGTAACGTTACGTGCTTATGTGAACTGTTACGATTATTAAACGTTATGATTTTGTGTTTTATGTAATGCAATGTATGTATGTATTGGCTCAAACGCACAACACGAACCAACCGCACAATCATCACTCGAACGCACAAGGCCATTGGGCCGTATTCATTGTAATCGGACCAAAGGGGCAGCCCGTGATGGGCCGGCCCACTCCTTTTCTACGCAAACAAGAACTCATCTTTGGGTTTTGTTTTCTCATTTGTCACAACTCTCAAACATAACACACAACCCTAGTTCTCTCATTCTCTCTTCTCAAACCGACGGCAACCGAAGACCATGGTGCTCGGATCACCTTCTTGTTGAATCATTCTAGTTATCATTCCTCTTCTACTCTTAACCGGTTAGTGCTTGATGTTGTTTGTTTTAATAGATGATACTTTGATTATGTATGATTACATGTTTCAGTTGCATGATTTGAGATGTATGTATATCAATGATATCCGTATATGTATGTGAATCGGCTTTCATGCAAGTAATTGGTTGGATATATGTTTTTGGATTTGTGTAAATGCTAATCAGCTTCATGTTTGTTAATCGGCTAATGTGTGTGTTCGTATACGGATGATATGGTGATTGTTAAGTTAGTATGTATGCTAGTAATCAAGGATATGAATCGGTTTTGATGTAGATGTTAATCCACTGTTTTGCTTCTAAGATTCGGATTGTTAGCTTGATGATGTGCTAGTAAATCGGGTTATGTTGATCGGCTACAGGTTCATATAAATCGGATAGTTTGAATGTTTAAGTTGTTCACGGATGGTTTGATTAGTGTTCATGAGAAGTTGATTGAAATATACTTGTTTGATCGATTTAGGGTATAGATGGAAACTGTTAATGGTGTTGATTGTTTATTGTAAATTTGGAAATCATTCAATTATTGTAACCGATTGCATAGAATTCGGAATTTAGAACCAATCACACAAGTTGGTTGATCGCACAAGAATGAACCCACGAATCCAATCGCACAAGACTCTTAGTCGCATAAGATCAGATCGTACAATATCTGATCTGATCGCACAATGAGTTCAGCCGCACAAGAGATCCTCAGTCGTACATGAACTGTTGGATCACACAAGTTGAGTTGTAGGTTTGTCAAACTGTTGGGCCGAATGGCCCAAAACTATCAATCGCACAACTGGTCCGATCGTACAAGATTTTACCGGATCGCACATGTCACTTAAATGTTTCTTGTTGGGCCGAACAGGCTATTGGACTGTTTTTGTTATTGGGCCGGATGCAAGGCCGATCGCACAACCCATTGCGGATCGCACAAGTCGTGCGGATCGCACAATAGGTTGGGCCGCTATTTGTTGGGCTTTATCTTTGGACTATACAAATTAGACGTGATGGGTACTTGAATGCGACTGTCAATGTGATAACATGAATTATGTGTTGCCATGATCTATCCGTGCTCGTAACGTGTTTACTCGTGTGAAACCTATGTGCATTATATGAGCCAAAACCTGACTTGTATGGTAAACCTGCTAGGACGTGGTTGATCACATTGTAGCTTAACTGAACCTTTTCGTGTATCATACCGAGCAATCCCAGGTGAGTTCATTGCATTTTCTCAAGCATGCGTCCCGGTGGTTTGGGACAACTGGTAAACACTTGGAAGGGAAACTATGGGTAAGCAACTTAATCGGTTTTGGTTATTGCCTGGAGGGCAATGGGGGTAATTAGTTGATAGCGCTATTAGGTGGGAAACCTCACACCGGGCCGTAGGGACGGGGTGAACTAATTATCTGGGTTTCACTATGGTTGTTAAGAGGCACACTCCTCGGTTACGTAAGGGCGTTTCCCTAGGGTAACTAGCATGAACAACATAGTGGGTTGCTAAGAGGCACACTCCTCGGTTACGTAAGGGCGTAGTCCCTAGGGTAACTAACATGAGCAACATCGTAACACAAAATTGAATCGCATTAACATATATCTGGTAACACAACACGTAAGCAACACTTTGAACTCACCAACGTAGTCTGACACACTTGTTTGCGTGCTTGTAGGTCGTTAACCTTGGAACATGGACTTGCTATCTGGGAGTGCTGGAGTGGTCATGGATCGAGACTCTTGGATTCACTTATAAACAATACATTGATTTGATTATTATTATGAAACGATTGCTAAACGATTACATGCTTCCGCTACACAGCTTTTGAGAATTGATATCATGTTGGCATCTTGTTTGGTAATTAATGTCATGACTTATCTAAATATTTATCATTGGTTCAATGTGATTGGTGGCTCGAACTCTGATGCGTAACACGCCTCGCGGGTTTCCGCAGGTGGAATTTTGGGGGTGTTACAGTTGGTATCAGAGCCACTGGTTATAGTGAACTAGGTTTTAAAACGTTTTTGTAAAACCAGACTATAACCGAACACCTTCGAAAATCGATCATGACACTCAGCTCCAGATTGCAAGGTTCGTCTTTCGTATACTCATTGTACTATGTAATTAATGGACACTTACATATGATATTGCATGCTGGTGCACGTTAAACACGATAGTATGAACTTACGTATCCCTTGCACGTGTTATATGACTGATAGGGTGGTAATTCCCTAAACATTTGTGACTTAAGTTATGTGATGCTCTTTGTTTGCTATTCAAGTTGGGGGAACCATTCGACATGAGTTAGGAGGAGCTGAGATGAGCATGCAAATCACAATATTACTGTGGGTGCACACATAATAATAGTGTGGGGTGCATGCGAGTCCCAGTGAGGCTTAACAAGTGAAGGAGGGGATTCCGCTCTGTTAATTGATCAGTGTAAAACGTAACAAACTAATAGGAGTCATAACAGTGATCGTCTCCTACTCAATGTGACTCTCTCACCTCTCTTTGAATCCTTTTGAAATCGCAATGTTATCGAGTATTACTTGAACGTCCCTTTGAACGCCTAGCGAACTAAGTAGAATGCTAGGTGCTTGTACGAACGTCCCTGAGTGGATGTTGCAGCGTCCATGATTGGTTTATACCCTTTTCTTTCCCCCTCACTCCTCTTTGTTGTTGGAACTCAATATACACACATCTCAGACCCTGAAGGGCGGTCACACCTGCAACACTTTGGAAACCTACCGTGTTTTACCCAGTCAACTTGTAAGAACGATGGGCATAAGGGTAAATATAGTACTCTACCGACTTCAGCGTTCGAACGACCCTAATTATTGACAATGAACATCAACGATTTGACTCCAAACGAATCCTTAACTCTAGTCAGCAACTTATGGGAGTCGACTTTTATGAATCAATCGAAACGTAAACGATGACAATCGACCAGGATGTGGACTACGTAACTTCCAACACAACGAGTAGCACCCTGGAACTTAGCACGAAATATGAAGAGATGGACATCGTCGGCGAAGGATCGTAGAGTCCTGTTTCGAGCAACAACATTAGAAGCAACAACCATCGTGACAACAAGGTACTTGTAATAGTAGTTTACAGCATGGAAATGAAGGTGCCTACGGCATGTAATGGTAGTTGATGATTCAAAACGACAACAACCAAGGGAGCGATGACAGTATGGTAGAAATCCGTGTGATTGTAACAATAACACCGGCAGTGGTGCTCGCGAAAGGATATTTAGCCTGATGCTTCTTGAAACCAAACCTGTTATGAAACCGGCTGATGGCAGGTCAGCGGAAACCGCATATGTTAGTTGGGATGCAAACTCGATATTGCAGGTGACAGACATTCGACACCGGTGTTACCTCTACTATCCTTGGCAGTTACGGCGCAATAGTTAGTGTTGGTGGGTTATTAGGACTGGTGAGAAGATCAGCATCATGTCAGTAATGACAGCCTCGAAAGCGCCTATGGAAGGAGGACCTCACTGTATTAGCAACTATACCTAATGATCAGACTAAGTAAGATAGGATCGAGGACCCACTGATTATTGTGACTCATCTCAAGGTGCAATTGGAGGAGCTTTCAGGTCTACTACCACAACTATTAGTCAGAAACTCAGTGATCTCACGATTAGAGGGAGCTCCGAATACTCATACTCTTACCGCCTTACACCAGAAGGGTTGCAAGAACTGTGTAATCTACTACGAGAACTGATGCACAAGAGTTGGTTGGACCCAATTCTCACTTTGGGAAGCCCCAGTTATATCCGTGAAGATAAGCCTTTTTGTGTGTACGTACCAGTTATCGAGCACTCATCGAGACGACAGTTGAGAACCGTTTGCCGCGGCCATGTATCGAAAACCGATCAACTAGTTACAAGAGACGAGCTTTCATTCAAGGATTAACTTACGAGCGCATTATTATCAGATGGAAATCCAAGGGGAGAAAGCTCTTAAAAGAGCTTACCAGACGCAATACGGCCATACAACTTTGCACTCCAAGACCTTTAGAGCGATCATCACACCAGCAGCCTCATAGATCATGTGAACCGACTGTGCTATTGGGTGACATTTTGAACCCTTTTGGGGGGAAAGCAACAACATGGACAACTTTTTATCCTATTTGGGAGGTCCTGATGGAGGAGCCACATCACGCGACGTCTTGATAAATGTAGCTTCTGAATTCAAGAGGTACCTTTTGGGTAATGTAATCAACAGAGTGGGAATGCACGTGAATCTCGCTAAGACCCGTTTTCTTTGGAAACTGATCGACACTAAAAGTCCTTCGAGGATACAACGATTTCTTGGTTCCGCTTGATTTATCACAGGAATTTCGAAGGTCGCATAGCTTAGATCCCTTTAGCACAGCGGGGTGCCGTGTTCGCGAAAGACAGAACGAGAGGACGTCTCTTCAGCTTTCGAATCCTAATTCAGTAAGGTACTGAGCCTCATTTTTACCCAAGGGCATGGGTAATACAGTGGTATATCATTATGTCTTGAATCATAGTCCCAGTTACACGTCAACGCAACACGAGAGAGTAACGACTTACGAAGAACTGCATGACACACAACTGGTGGTGGAAACCGTGGTCTTTGGAATTACACGGAGGCATTACTTGGACGGTACCAAATGCGTTACTTAGACCGATCACAAGGGCCTTCCGTGTACTCTGGTTTCGAAAGAGCTAAATCAGTAAATTGCATCGTTGGATGGAACTTCTGAGTGGATTATGACCGTGGAACCTGCACGTGTATGGACTTTGCAGCTCGTCATTGACTCTAACCCACCTGACCCAACTCGTTCTGTACAAACTAGGGAACTAACGGGAGAGAATTTTCAAGTTGAGTCCATGCGGGGCATGGAAGAGCAACCTTGGTGAAACGAACGATATTCATTAACTCATAGAACGACTATAAATCTCATTTCAAAGCAACGGTAGGGAAGTTGTGGTTAGCAAAACACACCGGCTTCGAAAATTCTATTCAACTGGATTTTAAAGAAAGATGTTTGGACATGTAAATCTTGTACTGATGATTGGGCATGAAAACCCGTCTAACAATGTATGGGTATGACTCTTGACTTTGGGAAAAGTCAAGGCGAAGTATAAGAAACTGGCAACACCTATGTGGAAGATGGGAGCAGATTGCTATGAATGCTGCCACTAGTCTATTTACAACTCGAAATGGAAACACAAACAGTAACAATCGTGGTCGCTGAATGTGACCAGTACACCTCCTTGCAGTCAAGGGAACTGATGAGTCTTCTCAGCTTGTGAAAATTTCTCTGGAAGAGAGGGATTATAGGCATGAGGCGCCAACTCCTATTACCTATTGGACTATACCTAATTTAAGGCGGGCATGGCGCACACCTTGGACTCACGTCTTGACATGAACATTGCTTATTACTGTAGGACAATCGAGCAAAGTGACGAACCACCTGAGCACACGAAGGCATGTTGTAAGTATGTGCATAACTGACTTTAGTAAACGTTTGGGAAGGACACTTATCTTAGGGAGAAGCTCTAATGCAGCTGCATCATGATAGTATGCATACAGCCCATGCTGAGGCATAACCTGGACAGTAACTCTAATCTCCTTGCTGGGCTAATGTAGTTGACAACGTAATCGCCGGTCCAGGACTTGAGCTTAAAACTCTCGAACATTGCTTAGATCGGAAATTGTTTGATGGCAGCGCATGAGCGCTAGGAAAGTTGATTAGCTTAGGAAACACTGGGAGTTT
Source organism: Helianthus annuus (assembly GCF_002127325.2). Classification (NCBI taxonomy): domain Eukaryota; kingdom Viridiplantae; phylum Streptophyta; class Magnoliopsida; order Asterales; family Asteraceae; genus Helianthus; species Helianthus annuus. The sequence continues at coordinate 106,425,430 of NC_035434.2, read as the reverse complement.
GTTGTAGGCAAACTCGTAATTCGAACCTACTTCTGTGTAACGTTACGTGCTTATGTGAACTGTTACGATTATTAAACGTTATGATTTTGTGTTTTATGTAATGCAATGTATGTATGTATTGGCTCAAACGCACAACACGAACCAACCGCACAATCATCACTCGAACGCACAAGGCCATTGGGCCGTATTCATTGTAATCGGACCAAAGGGGCAGCCCGTGATGGGCCGGCCCACTCCTTTTCTACGCAAACAAGAACTCATCTTTGGGTTTTGTTTTCTCATTTGTCACAACTCTCAAACATAACACACAACCCTAGTTCTCTCATTCTCTCTTCTCAAACCGACGGCAACCGAAGACCATGGTGCTCGGATCACCTTCTTGTTGAATCATTCTAGTTATCATTCCTCTTCTACTCTTAACCGGTTAGTGCTTGATGTTGTTTGTTTTAATAGATGATACTTTGATTATGTATGATTACATGTTTCAGTTGCATGATTTGAGATGTATGTATATCAATGATATCCGTATATGTATGTGAATCGGCTTTCATGCAAGTAATTGGTTGGATATATGTTTTTGGATTTGTGTAAATGCTAATCAGCTTCATGTTTGTTAATCGGCTAATGTGTGTGTTCGTATACGGATGATATGGTGATTGTTAAGTTAGTATGTATGCTAGTAATCAAGGATATGAATCGGTTTTGATGTAGATGTTAATCCACTGTTTTGCTTCTAAGATTCGGATTGTTAGCTTGATGATGTGCTAGTAAATCGGGTTATGTTGATCGGCTACAGGTTCATATAAATCGGATAGTTTGAATGTTTAACTTGTTCACGGATGGTTTGATTAGTGTTCATGAGAAGTTGATTGAAATATACTTGTTTGATCGATTTAGGGTATAGATGGAAACTGTTAATGGTGTTGATTGTTTATTGTAAATTTGGAAATCATTCAATTATTGTAACCGATTGCATAGAATTCGGAATTTAGAACCAATCACACAAGTTGGTTGATCGCACAAGAATGAACCCACGAATCCAATCGCACAAGACTCTTAGTCGCATAAGATCAGATCGTACAATATCTGATCTGATCGCACAATGAGTTCAGCCGCACAAGAGATCCTCAGTCGCACATGAACTGTTGGATCACACAAGTTGAGTTGTAGGTTTGTCAAACTGTTGGGCCGAATGGCCCAAAACTATCAATCGCACAACTGGTCCGATCGTACAAGATTTTACCGGATCGCACATGTCACTTAAATGTTTCTTGTTGGGCCGAACAGGCTATTGGACTGTTTTTGTTATTGGGCCGGATGCAAGGCCGATCGCACAACCCATTGCGGATCGCACAAGTCGTGCGGATCGCACAATAGGTTGGGCCGCTATTTGTTGGGCTTTATCTTTGGACTATACAAATTAGACGTGATGGGTACTTGAATGCGACTGTCAATGTGATAACATGAATTATGTGTTGCCATGATCTATCCGTGCTCGTAACGTGTTTACTCGTGTGAAACCTATGTGCATTATATGAGCCAAAACCTGACTTGTATGGTAAACCTGCTAGGACGTGGTTGATCACATTGTAGCTTAACTGAACCTTTTCGTGTATCATACCGAGCAATCCCAGGTGAGTTCATTGCATTTTCTCAAGCATGCGTCCCGGTGGTTTGGGACAACTGGTAAACACTTGGAAGGGAAACTATGGGTAAGCAACTTAATCGGTTTTGGTTATTGCCTGGAGGGCAATGGGGGTAATTAGTTGATAGCGCTATTAGGTGGGAAACCTCACACCGGGCCGTAGGGACGGGGTGAACTAATTATCTGGGTTTCACTATGGTTGTTAAGAGGCACACTCCTCGGTTACGTAAGGGCGTTTCCCTAGGGTAACTAGCATGAACAACATAGTGGGTTGCTAAGAGGCACACTCCTCGGTTACGTAAGGGCGTAGTCCCTAGGGTAACTAACATGAGCAACATCGTAACACAAAATTGAATCGCATTAACATATATCTGGTAACACAACACGTAAGCAACACTTTGAACTCACCAACGTAGTCTGACACACTTGTTTGCGTGCTTGTAGGTCGTTAACCTTGGAACATGGACTTGCTATCTGGGAGTGCTGGAGTGGTCATGGATCGAGACTCTTGGATTCACTTATAAACAATACATTGATTTGATTATTATTATGAAACGATTGCTAAACGATTACATGCTTCCGCTACACAGCTTTTGAGAATTGATATCATGTTGGCATCTTGTTTGGTAATTAATGTCATGACTTATCTAAATATTTATCATTGGTTCAATGTGATTGGTGGCTCGAACTCTGATGCGTAACACGCCTCGCGGGTTTCCGCAGGTGGAATTTTGGGGGTGTTACAGTTGGTATCAGAGCCACTGGTTATAGTGAACTAGGTTTTAAAACGTTTTTGTAAAACCAGACTATAACCGAACACCTTCGAAAATCGATCATGACACTCAGCTCCAGATTGCAAGGTTCGTCTTTCGTATACTCATTGTACTATGTAATTAATGGACACTTACATATGATATTGCATGCTGGTGCACGTTAAACACGATAGTATGAACTTACGTATCCCTTGCACGTGTTATATGACTGATAGGGTGGTAATTCCCTAAACATTTGTGACTTAAGTTATGTGATGCTCTTTGTTTGCTATTCAAGTTGGGGGAACCATTCGACATGAGTTAGGAGGAGCTGAGATGAGCATGCAAATCACAATATTACTGTGGGTGCACACATAATAATAGTGTGGGGTGCATGCGAGTCCCAGTGAGGCTTAACAAGTGAAGGAGGGGATTCCGCTCTGTTAATTGATCAGTGTAAAACGTAACAAACTAATAGGAGTCATAACAGTGATCGTCTCCTACTCAATGTGACTCTCTCACCTCTCTTTGAATCCTTTTGAAATCGCAATGTTATCGAGTATTACTTGAACGTCCCTTTGAACGCCTAGCGAACTAAGTAGAATGCTAGGTGCTTGTACGAACGTCCCTGAGTGGATGTTGCAGCGTCCATGATTGGTTTATACCCTTTTCTTTCCCCCTCACTCCTCTTTGTTGTTGGAACTCAATATACACACATCTCAGACCCTGAAGGGCGGTCACACCTGCAACACTTTGGAAACCTACCGTGTTTTACCCAGTCAACTTGTAAGAACGATGGGCATAAGGGTAAATATAGTACTCTACCGACTTCAGCGTTCGAACGACCCTAATTATTGACAATGAACATCAACGATTTGACTCCAAACGAATCCTTAACTCTAGTCAGCAACTTATGGGAGTCGACTTTTATGAATCAATCGAAACGTAAACGATGACAATCGACCAGGATGTGGACTGCGTAACTTCCAACACAACGAGTAGCACCCTGGAACTTAGCACGAAATATGAAGAGATGGACATCGTCGGCGAAGGATCGTAGAGTCCTGTTTCGAGCAACAACATTAGAAGCAACAACCATCGTGACAACAAGGTACTTGTAATAGTAGTTTACAGCATGGAAATGAAGGTGCCTACGGCATGTAATGGTAGTTGATGATTCAAAACGACAACAACCAAGGGAGCGATGACAGTATGGTAGAAATCCGTGTGATTGTAACAATAACACCGGCAGTGGTGCTCGCGAAAGGATATTTAGCCTGATGCTTCTTGAAACCAAACCTGTTATGAAACCGGCTGATGGCAGGTCAGCGGAAACCGCATATGTTAGTTGGGATGCAAACTCGATATTGCAGGTGACAGACATTCGACACCGGTGTTACCTCTACTATCCTTGGCAGTTACGGCGCAATAGTTAGTGTTGGTGGGTTATTAGGACTGGTGAGAAGATCAGCATCATGTCAGTAATGACAGCCTCGAAAGCGCCTATGGAAGGAGGACCTCACTGTATTAGCAACTATACCTAATGATCAGACTAAGTAAGATAGGATCGAGGACCCACTGATTATTGTGACTCATCTCAAGGTGCAATTGGAGGAGCTTTCAGGTCTACTACCACAACTATTAGTCAGAAACTCAGTGATCTCACGATTAGAGGGAGCTCCGAATACTCATACTCTTACCGCCTTACACCAGAAGGGTTGCAAGAACTGTGTAATCTACTACGAGAACTGATGCACAAGAGTTGGTTGGACCCAATTCTCACTTTGGGAAGCCCCAGTTATATCCGTGAAGATAAGCCTTTTTGTGTGTACGTACCAGTTATCGAGCACTCATCGAGACGACAGTTGAGAACCGTTTGCCGCGGCCATGTATCGAAAACCGATCAACTAGTTACAAGAGACGAGCTTTCATTCAAGGATTAACTTACGAGCGCATTATTATCAGATGGAAATCCAAGGGGAGAAAGCTCTTAAAAGAGCTTACCAGACGCAATACGGCCATACAACTTTGCACTCCAAGACCTTTAGAGCGATCATCACACCAGCAGCCTCATAGATCATGTGAACCGACTGTGCTATTGGGTGACATTTTGAACCCTTTTGGGGGGAAAGCAACAACATGGACAACTTTTTATCCTATTTGGGAGGTCCTGATGGAGGAGCCACATCACGCGACGTCTTGATAAATGTAGCTTCTGAATTCAAGAGGTACCTTTTGGGTAATGTAATCAACAGAGTGGGAATGCACGTGAATCTCGCTAAGACCCGTTTTCTTTGGAAACTGATCGACACTAAAAGTCCTTCGAGGATACAACGATTTCTTGGTTCCGCTTGATTTATCACAGGAATTTCGAAGGTCGCATAGCTTATATCCCTTTAGCACAGCGGGGTGCCGTGTTCGCGAAAGACAGAACGAGAGGACGTCTCTTCAGCTTTCGAATCCTAATTCAGTAAGGTACTGAGCCTCATTTTTACCCAAGGGCATGGGTAATACAGTGGTATATCATTATGTCTTGAATCATAGTCCCAGTTACACGTCGACGCAACACGAGAGAGTAACGACTTACGAAGAACTGCATGACACACAACTGGTGGTGGAAACCGTGGTCTTTGGAATTACACGGAGGCATTACTTGGACGGTACCAAATGCGTTACTTAGACCGATCACAAGGGCCTTCCGTGTACTCTGGTTTCGAAAGAGCTAAATCAGTAAATTGCATCGTTGGATGGAACTTCTGAGTGGATTATGACCGTGGAACCTGCACGTGTATGGACTTTGCAGCTCGTCATTGACTCTAACCCACCTGACCCAACTCGTTCTGTACAAACTAGGGAACTAACGGGAGAGAATTTTCAAGTTGAGTCCATGCGGGGCATGGAAGAGCAACCTTGGTGAAACGAACGATATTCATTAACTCATAGAACGACTATAAATCTCATTTCACAGCAACGGTAGGGAAGTTGTGGTTAGCAAAACACACCGGCTTCGAAAATTCTATTCAACTGGATTTTAAAGAAAGATGTTTGGACATGTAAATCTTGTACTGATGATTGGGCATGAAAACCCGTCTAACAATGTATGGGTATGACTCTTGACTTTGGGAAAAGTCAAGGCGAAGTATAAGAAACTGGCAACACCTATGTGGAAGATGGGAGCAGATTGCTATGAATGCTGCCACTAGTCTATTTACAACTCGAAATGGAAACACAAACAGTAACAATCGTGGTCGCTGAATGTGACCAGTACACCTCCTTGCAGTCAAGGGAACTGATGAGTCTTCTCAGCTTGTGAAAATTTCTCTGGAAGAGAGGGATTATAGGCATGAGGCGCCAACTCCTATTACCTATTGGACTATACCTAATTTAAGGCGGGCATGGCGCACACCTTGGACTCACGTCTTGACATGAACATTGCTTATTACTCACGTCTTGACATGAACATTGGTTCAATGTGATTGGTGGCTCGAACTCTGATGCGTAACACGCCTCGCGGGTTTCCGCAGGTGAAATTTTGGGGGTGTTACATTTCACCCCAAAACATTTGAAAGAAGTAAAAGAGGGGACTATGTACTCACTTGAGATTGCAAGTATCCTTGATTAAGTGTCCTAACAAAGCTCGGGAAATCAAGGAATCAAGTGGCACTTAGTATGTAATCACTATGTTAAACAATCAGCTCCTAAGTCGGAAGATTAGGTAGAATGAGGTCTCGTAAACCAAATGAGCATTGGAACTCATGTGATATGGTTTAACGAAGTCTACATTCTAAAACGAAACCCATCCTAAGTGCTTACGACCCGTTATGACCCATTAAGGTAGCTTATGCTACTTTAACGCGCCGTTCGCGCAAACGCGCGTTCGAGACGTCTAACTAGTCCTATGACAAGTATTATATGCCTAAACATGTTTAAATATGTTGCATAATCAGTTAAGTGGCAAATGTTTATGTTACATATGCTTAAATACCAATTATGCATGAAAAGGGCATTTTGGTCATTTACCTAAGGCATATAAACTACCTATCATACAACTACTTAAACTATGTGACCATAAGGTATACCCTCGGAAGGTTATTCCTTATACAACTATGGTCACTAAACATGCTTGGTCGGATCCTAATGATCGACCAAACGGGTCGAGTTCCAAAGTCTAAGCGGTGGTTTAGACCGCTTGACTTAGGACTCTAAACAAGCACTAAACTAAAAGTGACGAGCTAAACATGTTGAAACATGTTTAACTAAGTTAGAAAACAGGTTTTGATATCAAAACAAAGTGTTCAAAACAAAGTGTTTTGATACCCAAGAGTAGCTTGGTTGGAAAATACGCTTAAATGCACATTTTGACCGAAAGTACGACTCGTCACTACGCCTAGTTAACGTGGTAATCAGTAGGTATACTCACTAAGGACTATAACCATCGTGATTACGCTCACGTTGCGAAGTTCAAACGAACTTCGTATTGACCAACTTGTGGTCAAAGCAGAAAGTCAAACACTGTTTGACTTTCACGCTCAAAAAGCGATAAAAGAACGAAAGAAGCTTACAAAGGGTCCTTGCTAGGGAGAACTTGATCTTAAAATCTCAGGTATGAAGTATTGTAACTTCAACTTAGAGAAATCAGATCAAGGGTGAAGAAAATGAAAGAATGGCATGGCTTTATATAGTTTTTGCAAAACCATTAGGATCATTCCTTGCTAAAGAGGGAAAGATCTAAGCCATACATGTGGGCTAGTGGCTTTGAAATGCAAGGGGCACACAAATACCAATCCATAGTATGCAAATCAGGGGTTGAAAACCATTAGAATAGGTGGAAATGACCAGATTCAATGTTTCTACAATTCTGCTGATCTGGGCAATGCATATGGACCGCATCCATATGCCCATATGGTCCGCACGGACCTTGCAGACCAGCAACTTTCAAAGTTGGCAGTTTTAGCCCCTGAAGCCCCAAACTTGGTTTTTGATGCATTTTTGACACGTTTAAGCCCCGTTAACCCCATTTCAAAGCTCTAAAATGAAGTAAAAGTATAGGGAACTCAAAAAATGCTCAAAAAAACCTCGGATGTCGGTTCGTTTGGTTGTACGGTCGCGTTATTCGGTTAATTATGACGGAAGTCGTAACGAACGCAAAAACGATCCAAATTAAGCGACGGATAGAATTTTATCATGCCAATCACTAAAATAAAATATTTTAATGATTATATAAATTTTTGGGTGTCTGGATATATTCAGAACGTAAGATATGCGCGAAAATGCAAACTTATGCACTTTTTGACGCTTTTAGTCCCTGAATGACCAAAAAGTTTATTTTAGCATACCGAACACCTAAAAGCCTATTTTGTAGGATCGTATTACGACCTAAACGAGTCGTTCGGAAGAGCTCAAATCCGTTTCAGAGGCGGAAACAAAGAAACGGACGTGTACATAGCTAGAATCACACTTTAAACCTCTTGTATATTGATTTTACAGCGTTTACATTTACAAGGAACACCGGCAATACCTCGGTACCAGATCTGAACAACGTTACAAATGAAATGACAATGAACCTATTTATAGAAAACCTGGACCGCTCATAATGACATCATCCACAAAAGCGAACCTCCCATGGTTGCCGTAAAAGCGAACCCACATGTTGACCATAAAAGCGAACCTCTTCATTGACCGTATAAGCGAACCAAAACACTTCTTTTGTCTTTCAAATGAACCTTCTCATTGGACCATCCATTCTTTACACCTCATTGGACCATCCATTCTTTTGTCTTATATGTGGACATGCATGATGAAGATGTAAACGGCCACCATTGTATTTTCATTTTCATGACATCTTAATTGGACCAAAAATAATTTGTCTTTTATGTGATGATGTAATAATGAAGTCATCATATGATGTCATCATCAAAGATGATGACATCATGCTTGATCCAAAACCGCAACAAACCCGAGACTCGATATTAGATGAAGTCGACAGATGACTGCACCAACAGACTCCCCCTCAGATGTTGACGAGTCTTAAGTGTCGAGTCTTCAACGACTTTAGTCTTTATCAGTGAAAGCATCGTCAAATCTTTCTCTTCTCTTTGCATCATCACCAACAGACTCTCCACGAACAATCTTTACTTGGATGTCTTCAGACTCCCCCTTTCGATATGCTAGGATCGCAGTCTGGCATTTTGAAATCTCAAAGTCTTCAGATATCGGAACCTGGATCTATATCACTTCAAAACCTGCACATCCTCTACCCAAAAATAAATCTTCCGATGATAACATGTAAAGATCTAATGAGTCGCTTGCAGACATTTTACATTCAAATAATGATTTTACAATGTTAATCTTTGAAGAACCACTTGAAGATATATCATTTTTATTTTCAAAACAACACACTCTCCCAAACCATCTGTTCATCATGTTTAGCACTCGGAATTTTGAAAATTAGCTCTCCAACACCAGTTGTCGAAAATCTTTTTGAATTTTTCAAAAATTTATGCTAAAACACACTGAAAATCTTTTTGGATTTTTGACATAAGAGAAATAAAATGCAGTACAGAAATATTTACAAACATTATTTTTGTGAGTTTGTGTAAGAGGATCATATCAGCTTATGAGACAAATCACCAACACCGTTAAGCTTCATTTCATTTTAAGTTCTAAACAATTTACCTAGATTGTCAGTATACTGGTCCACTTAAATTTTCACACAAAGTTCAACTGTTCCGAGATACGATATTAATGTTTTAAGCACTTAAACTTATCCGTGTGTCCCACTACTTGAATATACTCCCGTATCCAGATCCCAATATTCAGTCTTACAGGTGAGTATACCACAGCTGATATCTGTAAGGGGTAGATGCGAAACCGTGAGAGCTCAGGTCAGAACTTCCGTTCAGCAGAGAGATGACGGCTCGACTTTTGGTGGGTCCCCTTTAGAGGATCTTTTTTACAACAGCAATGACTATCAATTTTATTGTTTCATCAATTTGCTGAGGGCTGCGCTTTTTCAAGCATTTGCAGAAAGTATTATCCGGGGACTAGGTCAGTACTTTCATACAACAGAAGTCCCGGGATAATACCCTAGATATCACTGAGCATAAAGACCTAGTATCTCAGAATAAGGGACCTTTCAAACAAGATTTCAGGGGTTACCTATATATCCAAGTTTGTGTTAACCCACAGAATAAGCAAGTTTGAAATTTAGGTTTATATCTCGTCACAATCTACTAAATGTGCAAAAATCTACTGACACATCCGCAGTAAGATTGTTTAACACTTTTAAACTTTCCAAATCTTTAGCATGTTGTGATAGTCCACTGATGTACTATCATTTCCTCTTTTTCACAACAAACTCATTTTTGATTTTTATCATGTTTTTGTCTTTTTCAAATTTTTTAATGTTTTTGGATTTTCTGAAATTTTCTACTCCCCCTAAAATGCAAACACATTAACGAAAATTGAAAACAAACTGTACAGAAACATGACAACCGATATCAAATCGCATCAATTCGCCATTCACTTGCATAAACAATCAGAACTCCCCCTATCAACAAACTATTTTCTCATTTAGATTTCAAAACACTTAAGTTTGTTTTAATCAAAATGATTTTTCC